>NW_022436946.1:12789302-13017995 GCF_009761245.1 Sapajus apella | reverse complement strand
TTCTTTCTTTCTTTCTTTCTTTCTTTCTTTCTTTCTTTCTTTCTTTCTTTCTTTCTTTCTCTCTCTCTCTCTCTCTCTCTTTCTTTCTTTTTCTTTCTTTTCTCTCTCTCTCTCTTTCTTTCTTTCCTTTTTTTTTTCAATGGAGTCTTGATCTTGTCACCCATGCTGGAGTGCAATGGTGTGATCTTGGCTCACTGCAACCTCCACCTCCCAGGCTCAAGAGATTCTCCTGCCTCAGCCTCCTGAGTAGCTGGGATTACAGGCATGCACCACCACACCTGGCCAATTTTGTGTTTTTAGTACAGACAGGGTTTTTCCATGTTGATCAGTCTAATCTTGAACTTCCGACCTCAGGTGATCTGCCCGTCACAGGCTCCCAAGTGCTGGGATTACAGGCATGAGCCACTGTATCTGGCCAGGTCTGTTTCTTAATCAGCATGTATATGCACCCACACAGAAAATACACACATGTCTATGTGTAGCCACACTCCCTTTCTGAAATCCTCACATCTCCATTTCAGTGTTCAACTATCCTGTACAAGATATGAAGTAACCTGGAAAGGAACAAATTAGCGATTATTCAAAAGTCAGAATCATATGTTGTTTATCATTCAAAAATTCTGACTTTTCTTCTTCTTTCATCAGTTGTTTTCTTAGCCTGTGTATCGCATTAATATGAGGTAGACCTAAGAAAGATTTGCATAAAATGTATTTATACGTTTAAGTGAAATGTAAAGTTTTGGTGTTAGTTTTGATAATTCAGTTAAGTACTTCTTTATTTACTTTAGTATACCGAGGCATGATTATTCAAATATTCAAATATAGCAATCATGTATAACTATACCACCACACAGTAAGTACTCAATGAATTGATACATTTAAAAATCAAGGCTGTAAATTCTTTGTTTTCATTTTCATTAAAAAAAAAAATTTACAAGGCTGTCAATTCTTTCCAAAGAAAGACTAGGTTTAATTCCATTCCTGTCAAAATCCTAGTAAGATTATTTTTTTTATATAGGTGAACTTATTCATAAAATGTATGTGAAAAGGCATCTAAAAATGTCCTGGGCCCAGATGACTTTACTGGTGAATTCTACCAAACATTTAAAGAGGAATGACTATGAGTCTTTCACAGACACTTCCAAAAATGAAGGGAACACTTCTTAACTCATTCTATGTGGTCATTGTTACTCTAATTCCAAAACCAGACACAGATATAATAATAAAATGAAACTATACATCAATATCCCTCATGAATACAGACACAAACGTCCTTAACAAAATACTAGCAAACTGAATCCAGGAACATACGGAAAAGATTATATATCATGACTAAGTGGGATTTAGCTGAGGAATGCAAAGTTCGTTTAACATCTGAAAATCAATTAGTGTAATATACCATATCAATAGAATGAAGGACAAAAATCACCCACATGATTGTCTCCATAGACTCAGAAAAAGCATTTGAAAAAGTCTAGCACCCCTTCATGATACTCAAGAAACGAAAATAGAAGGGATTCCTCACACTGATAAATGGCATGTATGAAGAAACAGCTAAGATCACAATTACTGGTGAAAGACTAAATGCTTTCCCTATAAAATGAGGATCAAGATGAGATGTCCACACTCACCCCTTCTGTTTAGTATTGTGCTGGAGGTTTCAGATAGGGCAATTCAACAAGAAAAATAAATAAAATGCATACAGATTGAAAAGGAAGAAGTAAAACTATCTCTATTCACAGATGACATACTCTTAGATACAGGTGATGTATATGAAAAATCCTGAGGGACCCATTAAAGAACTATTAGAACTAATGAATGAGTTCAGCAAAGTTGAAAGATACAAGGTTATTATACAAAAATCAATTGTACTTTTATGTGGTTGCAACAAACAATTAGAAAATCAATATAATTCCACTTAAAATATAGCATCAAAAACTATAAAATGCTGAGGAATAATTTAGTAAAAGAAGTACAAACTTATACTGCAAAAACTAAAAAACATTGGGGAAGTCAATTAAAGAAGATCTAAATAAATGGAAAGAATTCAATGCTTATAAGTTGGAAGATTTAATATTGATAATATGATAATACTCCCCAAATTGATAAACAAGTTCAATGCAATCATTAACAAAATACTAGCTGTTTTTTTTGCAGACATTGACAAGTTAATCTTAAAGTTCATATAGAAATTTAAGAGAGCCAGAATAGTCAAAACAATCTTGAAGAGCAAAGTTGGAGGACTAAAATTTCTTGATTCAAAACTTACTACAAAGCTATAGTGGTTAAGACAATGTTGCAGTGACATAAGGACAGACATATACATCAGTGACATATAATGAGAGTTTCAAAATAATAATAATTTATGGTCAATTGACTTTTGACAAGAGTGTCAGCATGATTCAATGGAAAAAAAATAGTCTTTTCAACAAATGATGCAGAGCACTGTATATCCATAGCCAAAGAATAAAGTTCTTTGGAGTTTGCCTCATGCCATATGCAAAAATTAACCCAAAATAGATCAAAGACCTAGTGTAAGAGCTGAAGTTATAAAACCCCTAGAAGAAAATATAAGGTAGGCCGGGCGCTGTGGCTCACGCCTGTAATCTAGCACTTTGGGAGGCCAAGGTGGGTGGATCACCTGAGGTCAGGAGTTCAAGACCAGCCTGGCCATCATGGTGAAACCCCACCTTTAATAAATAAATAAATAAATAAAAATTAAAAAAAAAAAAAGAAAATACAAGGTAAATTTCATGACCTTGAATGAGGAAATGGTTTTCTTAAATATGACAAAAAATAGAAGCAACTAAAGAAAACATAGGCAAATTGTACTTATCAAAATTAAAAAATTATTGCACTTCAAAGAACACCACCAAAACAGTGAAAAGACCCCACATGAATGACAGAATATATTTGGAAGTTGTATATCTAATAGGAGACTTGATTCTAAAATACATGAATAACTCTTACAGCTCAATAATAATAACACAAATAAGTAAAAAATGGGCCCAGTGCTTGACAAGACATTTCTCCAAAGATCTACAAATAGCTAATAAGCACAGGAGCAGCAGCTTGACATCATTACTCATCAGGAAAATGCAGTTCAAAACCACAGTGAGATACACTTATACCCACTAGTGTATAAGTGCCATATTATAATAACAAAGATAACAATATTGTGAAGAACGTAGAGAAATCAAAGCCTTCATGCATTGCTGGCGAGCCTATAAAATGAGGCAGCCACTTTGGAAAACAGTGTGTCAATTACTTAACAAAGAGCTATGATATGACCCAGCACTTCCAATCCTAGGTATCTAACATAGAGAAATGAAAACATGTCCACACAAATACTTGTATACAAATATTCATAGCAGCATTATTTATAATAGCCCCAAATTGTAAACAACCCAAATGTCCATCAACTGATGAATGGGTAAATAAAATGAGGAGTATCAATGCAATAAAACATTATTTGGCAAAAAGAATGGAGTATGGATATATGGATTAGCCTTGAAAACATATCATGCTAAATGAAAGAAGCCAGTCACAAAAGGCCACACATTCTATTTATGTGGAATAAATTCTATTTATATATAATATCCATAATAGGAAAATTTATAGAGACAGAAAATAGATTAGTTGTTTTCAGACACTAGGGCAGGTAGTGGTTGAAAGTGGTTTGGGGGGATGACTAAACAATACAGAGTTTTTTTCTGTGGTAATGAAAATATTCCCAAATTGATTGTGATGATGGTTTCTCCATTTTGCAAACATGCTAAAAACCATTGAGATACGCACTTCACATGAATACATTGCATGGTATGTGAATTATAGCTCTATAAAGCTATTGTCAAAAAATTACACTAATAAAATGGATTGCTAATCCACCATAATGAAGCAGGGTTTATTCAAAAAATGTAAAGTTGCTTAACAGTAGAATAATGAATAGTTGTAATTCGGTACAGATACAAATAAAGGAGAAAACTCAGATGTCTACTTAAATAGGACAAAAAAAAAATCTGGCAACTTCTAAGTAGAAGTCAACTTCCTTCATCTAATAATGAAGATCTTAGTGCTTCATGAGCATATAATTAATGATGACATACTGAAAGTATCTCTTTAAGGTCAGGAATAAAGCTAGTGTGTCTTCTATCATTCCTTCTGAATTCCATATTATGTTGAATGTCCTAGCCATTATGGCAGGGCAAGAAAAAGAAATAAAGTTACAAAAATTAGAAATGAATTATAAGAATTACAATAAAGTTACAAGAATTAGAACTGTTATCATTCATAGATAATATGATTGTATGCACAGACAGTGGAAAAGTATCTCTGGGTAATTTAAAAATATGAATGTGAGAGTTTACAGATTTCTATTCATGCATTCAACATCCTCGAAGCAATTGCACATCAATAATACATAGTTAAAATGAAATAAAAGTATGATTTTATAATCACATGAAAAATATCTAAGACATACAAGTTCTTTATAGGAAAATGTATGAAATTTCATTGAATGACTTTGAAGAAGACCTCTTTAAATGGAGGGATATGGATTGAGGTTATGGGCTGAAGACTCAATATCTCTCAAAATTAGGTTACAGATGTAATACAATTCCAACAACCTTGTAACAGATTTTTATGAAACTTGACAAAGTGATTATAAAATTTGAGTGGAATTGCAAAGGCCTAAAAATAATCAAGACATTTTTGAAAAAGTTTAGGGAGGGAGACTTTCCCTTCCACATAACAAGATTTATAAAATTACCTTCAGACGTTGTGGTAGACAAAAAGATCTATGAAACAGTATATCAAGTCCCACATTTAGGGACATTTGATAAGTGAAAGGGACATTTTAAATTAGTGGGGAAAGGATGGGATTTTCAGTGAGTGCTTCTGGGAAAATTGGAAATGTACTTTATTTTACATCACCTACAAAAATAATTTCAGTAAATTAAAGAGCTGTTGTAAGTTGAATGATGTCCCATTAAATTCAAATGTTGAAGTCCTAACCCCAGTACCTCAGAATATGACCTTATTCAGAAATAAGGGTATTGCAGATGTCATCGGTTAAGTTAGGATGAGGTCATACTGGAGTAGGGTGGGTCTTACATCCAAAGGACTGTGTTCTTATAATCAGGGGAAATTTGGACACAGACACATGCAGAGTAACAATGTCACATGATCACAGAAGCGGAGATAGGAGTGATGTGTCTGTAAGCAAAGGACCACCAGAGACTCCTGGTAAACCACCAGAAGCTAGAAGAGAGACACATGGAACAGAAGTTTCCTCCTAGGCCTCAGAAGGAAACAATCCTGCTGACAACTTGATTTTGGATTTCTAGCCCCTCACAATGTCAGACGCTTTCTGTTATTTAAGCTACTCAGTTTGTGGTACTTTGTTATTGCAGCCCTAACAAGCCAATATAAGAGCTGAATGCGAGGGAAGTTTCTCGAAGGCCAGGTAGTAGAATATCTGTATGACCCTGGGGTCAGAAAGTATTACTTAAACATAAAAGGACTAGCCATAAATCAGAAGATTGGCAGTCTGACTACATTAACATAAAGAATTTCTGCTTATGAAAGACACTAAAAGAGAGTTAAGAGACAAACTGCAAACTGGAAGAATATATATGCATCATATGTAACATATATTATGCAGAACACTATGTTATATATACATATATTGTGGATATTAGGTAATTTTCACTTAATTTCAAAGAAGTCTTTTAACTCAGGGATTTGTAATGTTGTTTGGTCATTTCTTTTCTATTTTGAGGTTGAGAACTACTATGGAAACATTATGGCTGACAACAGAAACAATGGCTTCTAAAAGGGTTTATAAATAGTTGCAGAAGTTACTTTAGACAGTACCATAAAAAATGGTGTTCATAAAGAAGATGAAAATCCTTGCAAGTGTTGAATGACCTTGGCATTCATGATCACTGAAAAAAATTCTCAATGCAACAACTGTTGATAATAATTCAGCTGGCGGTTGTACCTGCCAGGGATGCTAATTAGCTAGAGTATGTGAAAAGAAACTAAAAATTCCTCTTTTCTGGTGTGGAAAAACAAACCACAATATTAACAGTTTGCTTTAATTCAAATCCAGAGGTAGTCTGGTTTCACCTCAGACGTAGCGTAGCTCTCTTTTCTGGGTAATTTAAGGAATTAAGATCTAAAGAGTTTTGAAAATGCTAGGTTAGCCCGCAGGTTATTTGGGAGCTTTTTATTTTAAAATAGAGCCTAGAATAACCAAGATAATCTTGAAGAAGTAAAGTAAGTTTGGATCAGCCTGGGCAACACAGTGAAACCCCATCTCTACTAAAAATAGAAAAATTAGCCACCGGGTGTGGCGGTGTGTGGCTGTAACCTCAGCTACTCAGGAGGCTGAGGTGGGAGAATCACCTAGCTTAGGAGGCAGAGGTTGCAGTGAGCCAAGATCATGCCACTGCACTCCAGCCTGGGCGACAGAGGGAGACCCTGTCTCAAAAATGAATAAATAAATAAAAATAAGATGGGCAACTTACACCAAGATATCAAGGTTTACTATAAAGCTACAGATTAGTAAATTAGATTTCATTAGAATTAACAACTATTGATTACCAAAAAACACAATTAAGAGAATGAAAGAGTAGAGGGCAGAAGATACTTGCAATGCATATATATATATGTATATATATATCAAAAGAAAGCAGATAACATACCTCTTACAAATCGGCAAGAAAAAGATAGACCAACCCAGTATAAAAATGGGCAAAACTTCAAACAGATACTTTACAAAAGAAGATATCAAAATAGAAAGTAGGCCTCTCAACATCACTGGTCATCAGGGAAATGTGAATTAAAACCACAGTGAGATACTAGTACACTCCCGTTTTGTTGGTTAAAAAATACCAAGTGCTGGTGAGACATTGGAATATTTGTAACATTTCTACATTGCTGGTGGAAGTGTTAAATTGGTTAACTAGCTAAATTAGAAAACAAATGGTTTTCCAGATGGAGCCAGCATCATGGACAGGCAATCTGTACAGTCCTTCAGGATCCCAAACTCTGAAGAGATTTATGTGTGGTTTAATGCTTGGCTATCCACGTCTTGAAGCTCTTAATTTGTTTATATTTAAACTTGTTTTTGTAAGTGAAGTATTATGAGAATGTGGAGCATGCCCAAGCAGCGGAGTTAAGGTCAATTAGCATGTCTGCTGCTGTTCATTGCTACATTCAGGTGTAGTATTCACCGTGCTCCATGAGCCTAGAATTTTAGCTGGAGCCTAGTGTCTGGGAGGTCAATAAGAACTCAGAGGAGTACATGGTAAATCGGGGGCTCTGAAAGCCAGGAGAGATCTTGTTTCCATTTGAACCAGAATTTGCTTTGAATGCAGAGAGAAGCCAATGCCATTTTAAGAAACACACACACACACACACACACACACACACACACACACACCCCCCAGTGAATCCTATCATAGCCTTTCTTACTCGCAGTACCTTCCTGTATTACCCACATGTGCTAGAAACAGCAATAGAGATGGAAAAGGAAAGATAGGGCAACTTAGAGTTCTTTTTTCTTAGTTTTTCTTTTTCGCCAATAAACTCTAAGTAGAAAGTATTAGCATAATGTGCATGTTTAAAGAAGTGAAATAGAAATATTTAACTTAGTTGTGTATAGCATCTTCAAGAATGAAATGCAGATGCATATACAAACTAATGAATACAAATTACATAATTTAATGATCTGCATACAGGTTAAATGCTCTCATATCTGTATTTAAAACTGCCACTGTACTATACAAAATGAATGGTAAATTTCAAGCTAATGTTTAAACATTTTATTTTTTTCTACTTAGAATGACACTAAATTGCAGATAAAAGAATGCCATGACAAGTTGAGAGAAAGAGAGAGAAAGTAGAAAAACGGAAAACGTTTTAGGTTTTCATACTTTTAATGACAACTTTTCCCCAACTTTTTAAATGAGTGACCTTACATTTTCATTTTGCACTGAGCTTTGCAAATTAGATAACTGGCCCAGTTAATGAATCAGTAATTTTAATTCTAGAAATATACTCAACAAAAATAAATGCTTATTTTCACCAAAAGACATGCAAAAAAGTTAATAAAACCAAGATTGATTCATAATAACCCCAAACAAGAAATAACCCAAAAGTTCATCAACAGTATAAAAACAGTTTACAAGAAAAAAACAAACAACTCCATCAAAATGTGGGCAAAGGATATGAATAGGCACTTTTCAAAAGGAGACATTTATATGGCCAACAAACATATGAAAAAAAAATCTCATCATCACTGGTCATTAGAGAAATGCAAATCAAAACCACAATGAGATACCATCTCACACTAGTGAGAATGGTGACCATTAAAAAATCAGGGAACAACAGATGCTAGAGAGGATGTGGAGAAATAGGAACGCATTTACACTGTTAGTGGGAGTATAAATTAGTTCAACCATTGTGGAAGACAGTGTGGCAATTCCTCAAGGATCTAGAACTAGAAATATCATTTGATCCAGCAATCCCATTACTGGGTATATACCCAAAGGATTATAAACTCATTCTGCTATAAAGACACATGCACATGTATATTTATTGCAGCACTATTTACAATAGCAAAGACTTGTAACCAACCCAAATGCCCATCAATGATAGACTGGATAAAGAAAATGTGGCACATATACACCATGGTATACTATGTAGTCATGAAAAAGAATGAGTGCTTTGCAGGGACATGGATGAAGCTGAAAACCATCATTCTCAGGAACTAACACAGGAACAGAAAACCAAACACTGCATGTTCTCACTCATAAATGGGAGTTGAACAATGAGAATACATGGACACAGGGAGGGGAACATCACAGACCGGGGCCAGTTGGGAGGTGGGGAGGCTAGAGGAGAGATAACATTAGGAGAGACACCTAATGTAGATGACAGGTTGATGGGTGCAGCAAACCACCATGGCACATGTATACCTACATAACAAACCTGCACGTTCTGTACATGTACCCCAGAACTTAAAGTATGATAATAATAATAAAAGAATTTCTGTTTTATTAATTGCTTGGCACCTTGTAGGTACACAGTAAACATTTGTTGTCTGAATAACAAACCTTATTTTGAAAAACGAGAAAAAAATGTAATTTTGGAATTTTACATTTTAACAACCGTTGATCATGAACATTTATTAAATTTATAGTGCAATTTAAAACATGGTAACTCTAGCAAGGGATAGGTGCTTAGCCTGAAAGTAAAAAGTGTAGGAGGGAATATGGAAGGATAAATATTATCCTTCCTGGTCTGCCATTGGAATTTTCCTGGAGTTTCACAGGGTTCTCTGGCTTGAAAGGACAAAAAGCAGAAGCTGGGATCTGGAGCAGAGTGGGCTCCACCCTCCGCCAGCTGTGTGCTCTGCACATCGGAGATGCAGCCAGCTAGCCACTGGATGTCACTGTTCTCTTACGTTCCTCAGTCTGTGTGTCCTGCCAGGTCTCCTTATGCATGAATATGCAATGTCCTGGTTTACGACTGTGACAGAGGGCACAGACTCACCTGTACAGGCCTCCTCAATATGGAATCACATACTGTTCCTACATAAAATTGATTTTCGATTTTGAGCAGCACAGAAAGGTTTGAAGAGATGAGTGGTCTCAAGTGCGGCTCTCAGCTTTAGTCTCAGCCCTATAACGGTGCTCAGGAGTAGGAACACAGCTGCCAGGACATTTCCCTGTCACTCAAGAGTTGATGGGCTTTTCTTCAAGTCCAGACCTATAGGCAAGGACTGGAAATCATTTGGGTTTCACAGCTGGTTTAGATGATATTCAACAATAACACCAACATTCTTCCACTGAAGAACAAAACAAAAAAATAGGAATTGAAAAACAAGGGTCTTGGCCAGTTTCTGTCGAAATATGTCAGCTGCCCTTAACTTTGAATGAAGTCATTTGCAGCATGAGGCTATAGCTCGCCTGGGAAGTTTATCTTCAGCCAGTCTCATTAAGATCTCTCAACCTGCAGGCAACACTTGTTTGTCTCCATTTCTTACCCACCATGTAAATATAATAGATGAGTTGCTATGGATTGCTTAATTGTGGTCTGCTCTCTCCCCTTGGAGCCTTTGCTCACACTTATTGATATCAAGGTATGAATGATCCATTGAAACTTGCTCCACATCCATTAGGAGTATTTCCTTTAAAATTCATTTATTCAGGCCAGACCCTGTGGCTCATGCCTGTAATCCCAGCACAATGGGAGGAAAAGGCAGGAGGGTTACTTGAGTCGAGGAGTTTGAGACCAGCCTGGAGCAACATGGCAAAACTTTTTCTCTATAAAAAGTACACAACTTAGCTGGGTGTGGTGGCATGTTCCTGTGATCCCAGCTACTCAGGAGGCTGAGGTAGAAGGCTTGATTGAGCCCAGGAGTTTGAGGCTGCAAGGAGTTGTGATTGTACCACTGCACTCCAGCCCGTTTCACAGAGTGAGATCCTGTCTCAATATATATATTATCAATATATATATGCTGGGTGTGGTGGCTCATGCCTGTTATCCCACTTTTGGAGACTGAGGTGGGTGGATCACGAGGTCAGGAGTTCAAGACTAGCCTGATCAACATGGTGAAACCCCAGCTCTACTAAAAATACAAAAAGTAGCTGGGTGTGGTGGCGGGTGCCTGTAATCCCAGCTACTCAGGAGGCTAAGGCAGGAGAATCGCTTGAACCCAGGAGGTGGAGGTTGCAGTGAGCCTAGATGGCACTACTGCACTCCAGCCTGGGTGACAGAGTGAGATTCTGTCTCAATATATATATAATTTAAAAATGTCTTTATTCAATGACTCACCAGACATTTGTTGAGTACCACCTTCTAAGCCCTGAGCACTGTTTTAGGGGCTGGGGACAGCAGTGATAGAACAAAGTCTCTATTACTGCAGAGCCCACATTCTAGTGTTTAATAGAGATTCAAATATTAAACTGAAGAAAACTTGCCCAGATCATTTCTGTAGGTGTCAGCCAGTGAATGGAGGCAGATCTGGCTTCCATCACCAAGAAGGTGGTTTAGGAGCTCAGTGAGTCGATGAGGCTCTAGTGAGAGCCGTCACACCCCAGTATAGGCACAAGAACAGCCTTGAGCAGCTGCTTTCTTCATTTTCATTTTTGCTCCCTCCAATCAGTTCACAAATAGCCAAAGAGATATTTTAAAGTCAGATTTTATCTTGTAGCTTCCTTGCTTCAAATCCTTCAATGGTTTATCACTCCTCCTAAAATGACAAGACAAATCCTGCCATGGCTGTGAGTTGGCCCCTTCCTATTTCCCCAGCCTCCTCTGACAACCATGCTTCCTCTTAGTTCATTTCCACTCTCTAGAGATTAATTGTCCATTTTGCACTTCCTCTAATTGCCAGGCACTTTTCTGCATCAGAGCTTCTGCATATGCTGTTTCCTTTGACTGGAAAGCTCTTTTCTGATCATTCTTCCCTCCCCTGACACGCAAACTCACCCTTTAGTGTCAGCTTGAACAGCAGCACTTCTGCAGGGAAGCCAGTCCCCCTGGGTCAGTGAGGTTTCACTTTTTCCATAGCTCTTCTAATATTGATGCCATCATACCTCTCAAACACCTGAGCCAGCACATCCTTTCCCAGTGCCATCTCATTCCAGTCACTGAACAGTTGGACAATTGACCTCTACAATGTGTTAGGGTATCAGTTCTCTACCTGCCACCCTTTGGGTGGGAGGTCCTTATCTCAACCTGGCCAAAGGGGCAATCTATTTCCCAAATCTCATAATAGAGTCTGCCTCCTGGGACCACTTCTGTAACCAACTGTTTGTTTATTTATATTTCAATAGGTTTTTGGGGAACAGGTGGTGTTTGGTTACATGACTTAGTTCTTTAGTGGTGATTTCTGAAATTTTGGTGCACCCATTACCTGAGCAGTGTACACTGTACCCAGTGTATAGTCTTTAATCCCTTACCTGCCTCCTACACTTTCCCCTGAGTCCTCAAAGTCCACTGTATCATTCTTATGCTTTTGCATCCTCATAGCTTAGTTCCCACTTACGAATGAGAACACCTGATGTTTGGCTTTCCATTCCTGAGTTACTTCACTTAGAATAATGGTCTCCAATTTCATCCAGGTTGCTGTGTATGCCATTATTTCACTACTTTTTATGATATATATATATATATTGTAATTTATCCACTCATTGATTGACGGGCATGTGGGCTGGTTCCATATTTTTGCAATTGCAAATTGTGCTGCTGTAAACATGCATGTGCAAGTGTCTTTTTCGTATAATGACTTCTTTTCCTCTGGGTAGATACCCAGGAATGGGATTGCTGGATCAAATGGTAGATCTACTTTTAGTTCCCTGGGGATCTCCACACTGTTTTCCAGAGTGGTTGTACTAGTTTACATTCCCACCAGCTGTGTAAAAGTGTTCCCTTTCACCACATCCATGCCAACATCTTTTTTTTTTTTTTTGATTTTTTTTCATTATGGCCATTCTCGCAGGAGTGAGGTGGTATTGCATTGTGGTTTTGATTTCTATTTCCCTGATCATTAGTGATGTTGAGCATTTTTTCATGTTTGTTGGGCATTTATATATCATCTTTTGAGAATTGTTATTCATGTCCTTAGTGTAGTTTTTGATGGGATTGTCTATTTTTTCCTTGCTGATTTGTTTGAGTTCCTTGTAGATTCAGGATATTAGTCTTTGTCAGATGTATAGATTGGGAAGATTTTCTCCCACTCTGTGGGTTTACTCTGCTGATTGTTTCTTTTGCTGTGCAGAAGCGTTTTAGTTTAAGTCCCATCTATTTATCTTTGTTTTTGTTGCATTCGCTTTTGGGTTCCTGAAATCTTTGCCTAAGCCAATGTCTAGAAGGGTTTTTCCGATGTTATCTTCTAGAATCTTTATGCTCTGTAACCAACTGTCTTCAGTTGGGTCCCCTGAAAACAGCTCTGACATGGAGATATATGGGCAGCAGTTTATTAGTGAGTGCTCGAGGATCAACGCTGAGAAGGGGCAAGGGAAGTGTTATTCTTAGAGAGGCTGAACTGCGTTGTCGTTTCAACAGATGCTTTGGCCAAGCCCAGAGTTGTTCCCTTTAAGGCAAGGGGCTACTGGGCCTTGGAATCTGCAGCCATTAGTCCCTGGGTGCTGACTGCTTCTGAAAGAGGGCAGCATACTTTGAGTAAAGCAACTCTCTTCAGCCAAGGACAGTTCCATAAGAGAGGCCCAGCTCTGAACAGCCAACACCTCTGGCATCTGGGAAACCAATACTTCAGTCTGTGGCTGGGATCTTGGTGGTACAGCTGAACACCCACTGCAGAAATCCAGCTAGACTTCACACAGTGGGTTTTCAAGAAATTATTGATGGATTCTTTTGGTTCTATAACATATGAACCTGTTACTGCTGCAGGACTTTTTTCCTAGTTCAGCTAAAGACAGGGTTCTTATCACACGGCCAGGAAAATTCAGGCTCGCAGCTGATTGAAGGGTGAGAATAATGGAATTTATTGGGCAAAAAGGAAAAAAGGGGGAACAGGGACTTTCCGCAAGGCCAGAGTTCCTGCTGGTGCGCTTCCCACCTGGCTGTTTGAATCCCAGGTTCCACACAGGAAGAGGCGGGGCCAGGATCCTCCCTGCTGCAAACAGCTGAACCTCCGTGGCTCCAGCCGAGAGCGCATCCCTCCCAGTGCGCAGGCCAGCTGGAGTTTTTCCAGGGATCCGGTCCTACCTGGCTTTCTTATTACCTTGACCCTTCTTTGCTTCTGTCTCTGCTCTCAGATTTAATCCTTGTTGACTCATCATCTCTACCTTTTGTTCTGAATAGCTTCACCTGGCAGAAAGGGAAAATTGGACTAGAAAGCTTACTATCCACCAGGCAGCATGCTGGGCACGTCACATATGCCCTCTTTCCAAATACTAACGTTCATTCCTTTTGTTTTCCAAAATTTGTTAAAACCCTTAATTTTGCCTCTGTTCCATCTTTTTATTTCTGAGATTTTGATAAAACTTGTTGTAAACTTCATTTTTAAATGAAGATATCTGGTGATGGCATGTACACTCATTGCAGGAATGAAATGAAAATAGATAAGAACCAAAACGATATTTCCCCAACAGCATTTAACTATATTATGAATTGCTTCATTATTTTATTATGTTACTAAAATTGATACATACTTCCTATTTGACTGTAACTTTGCAATGGCAAGAACTATTAATAAAAGTAATATATTTATATGTGTGTATGTTATTAGTAGATTTCTGCAAACAGTAATTGCAATAAGAATGAATTTTTAAATGAATCATTCCACAGCTCTCCATAAGCCTACTAAGTCCTACATCGTGCACTCTATAATTCTTAATGAGATATTTATTTCTAGTCTTTTATAGCTCCAACCAGGTAGTAAAAATGAAGTGATGTCACCTGGATTGCCATAATATTATTTTGTCTATATGACCTAATATCATCTTTTAAAAACTTGGATTATTATGTTTTTATCTTAGAATCAGCTCACTGTTTTGATCTATTTCCTCATATGGGTTTAGCTATCTCAATATTCAGTCTAGTGGGCTTAGCACGGTACTAGAAGTAAAATATCCTGGGTTTTAGAATATCCTCGGTTTTCTCACATGTGAAACAGAATTGATGTTCATGTCATATGCTGCAGTGATATCAGTTAAGAAAAACTATGGAGAAGAGCTTTGAAAACAGTAAGATGTTCTAAAAACTGGGAGAATTATTACTAAAATAGGAAAATATAAGAAGGAAGAAAAGCAAAATATGTTCGCTGGCAGTGGCCTGTGTTCCAGGCACTTCAAGCAGGTTATTTCACAGCCTGGCTGCGAGGCGGATATTGTTCATCCCCATTTTATGGATGAGGATGCTGAGGCTGAGAGAGCCTCGAAAACCACTTGATGCCATCCATTGGTGATAGCATCTGACTCCCAATTCACATCTAGGTCTTTGGATTCCAAGCCTTGCCTTCTTTCCACTACACCAAAACTGACTTTCAATTAATTGTGGATAATCAGTGGAAATCAGTTTACCCTTGAAAATCTTTCCATTTATACCCCCTCCTATTGCTTTCATAATCCCTCTGGTGTGATCCTTGAAATCTTAGTGAGGCATTGGATTGTAATTTAAGAATTTTTGCTTATAGCAACCCAGTTTACCTTGTTGCCTGTGTTTGTTCTGGATCAAGGGATCTGAACCCTCATATACATGTCAGCACTGCTAATTACATATATTTTTCTATGTCTAATTGCAATCCTTAGTAGGAAGAAATGGGTTTGAGGATACATCTTTCAGGTCAGTTCCAGAAGGTCGGGAGGTACAAATGAGCTGAGCTGTTGATTCAGTTGAGATCATTTTGATGAGCACATGCTTGCATGTGGGTCTATAATGTGATTCATCTCCATAAAATCCCAAGCTTTATGGGTTTGAAAGCATTAACTCATGTCTTAGAAACATCCCACATAGATTATTATAATTCTTGGTGTGCTGCCTGACCATCTGCTTACCTACAGGAATTACAATCACATGTAATGGCCCTGCTCAAATCTAGGCTCAGAAAAGAAATATGGGAATACCTGAGTCTTTTTCTGTTTTGTTGAAGCAGCACTATTTTTTTACATCCTGCTCAGCATAATAATGAAAAATGTGTTAATTTGTGACTTCTCTTGCTTCAAACTGATCAGAATAGGAAAATACTTAAATAGTTATATCTTTTTTCCTCTTTTTGTTCTATGAGAATATATCGATCATCTCATGCAGCATGCCAGTAAGTTAATGGTATTTAAATGCTCGCTGATGTGTATCTGTCATGGCTTCTACTTAATTTCACTTTGCAGATTTAGCAAAATCACAGAGAAAAATGTACAGCAGCTCAAGTAGGTCATCTGGTCAGGGTTTTAACGGAAGAAGAAAGGGAAAGTGTGAGGCAGAATGACCAGATTCCCATAACGTTCCTCCTCTCCTGATAATGGAGTATGAATTACTTAGCTGCAGTAAACAGTATAAAAATACCACATTTAAACTCTTCTCATCCCATTCCATTCTTCACATGACTTCATTTGACCCTATTGACTTTATCCAGGTATAAAATCCAAATAGATTCCACAATACAAAAGCTACTATTTTTTTTTCTTCTCTGAAAATATGAGTGTTTTACTGTAAAGACTGGTTAAAATGCAGTGCAAATGAAAGTCATGTCACAATTTAAGGCCTATTTAGTTAGTTATCTCCTATTTCATGGACATAGTTTATACCCTTAATCCATGGGACCACTGGAAGACCAGGCAAAAGAGTGTAAATCCATCATTACTCTAGGAAAACAATCAAACCTCACAAAATAAAAAGCCAGACATAGTGGCTCACACCTGTAGTTCCGATACTTTGAGATATCGAGGCAAAAGGATTGCTTGAGCCCAGGATTTGAGACCAGCCTGGACAATATAATGAGACCCTGTCTCTACAAAAAATCTAAAAAATTAGCCAGATGTGCCCCTGTAGTCCCAGCTCCTTGGGAGGCTGAGGTGGGAGGATTGCTTGGATCCAGGAGGTCAAGGCTGCAGTGAGCTGTGATTGTGCCACTACACTCCAGCCTGGGCAACAGAGTGAGACCTTGTCTCAAAAAAAAAAAAAAAAAAAAAAAAGAACACCAAAAAACAACAATCAATCCACCCCTTCCTTCCCTTCCTTCCTCCTTCCCTCCCTTTTTTTCCTTCCCTCCCTCCCCCTCTTCCTCTCTCCCTCTCTCCCTTCTACAGATATTGTATTGACACCTGTTAAGTGCTGGCACTGTGCTAGTCTGCAGGATAAAGAAGCAAACAAGCAGTCACAGCACTTGCCCTTATAAGCAGCACATTCTAGTGGGTGAGACAGACGTTAAGCATAATTTCACTGAGAACCTTGGGATTACAATTCTCGTGATTGCTATGTTAGAAAATTCCTAGATGTTGTGAGAACAATGGAGGGGAAATGAGGAAGAGTAACTTATTAGCATTTTCTTACATGAGATTATTTTTCTTGTTATTTTGTTGTCAGGAAGAAACATTACAGAATTCAACAGCCCATCTCTCATGGCTTTCTTTTCTACTTTCTTTGCTACTTCTTGGCCATTCTCAACAATTTCCTGTGGGTGTTTTGAGCCAATACAATTTTATGGGAAAATAGTTGTTGTTCCAATGCATTTACTTAGCCTAAAAACCACTGTGCACCCTACCCTCTGAAGCTGACATGTTAAAAATTAGTTTTTATGTTTTTATTCTATTTTTCTTAGACATACTTCTAATATTGCCTGGTTTAGGTGCATGTACTTTTCAAATACTGACAGCTTTCAACTAAAGACCCAAGTCTAATTTCCACCTAAGCTCAAAGAACGTCAAAGAGTTTTATCCAAAAATACAGTGCTGATCTTAGCAGGTAAGTAGGGCATACCACAGAGATGAAACAAAGAGGGATTTAGCCATTTTGGTGCTGGGACAAGGCATGGGAAAGCAGAGAATGAGTTGGTGTAAATCCCTGGGCCTACCATTGTGTGAGTGATTCTGATACTCTAAGGTTTGGCTTCGAAATGTGGATATAAATTTTTTTTAAATTTTGATATTTTATTTAAGTTAATATATCAAAGACATTATTTCAATATGTAAGCAAAATTTAAAAAACTATGAATGAGATATTTTACATTATTTCTTCATAGTAAGTCTTCGAAAGTAGGGATAGCTATGAAATTTTTTTTCAGCTGGTTTAACTCCCTCTTTGTTTACTTATAGAAAGTCTTCCAAAGTGTGCCTATGAACAGTAATTCTGTGGGATGTTAACAAGTGTTCGATGAAAAAAAATTATCTATGATCGAATAAGTTTCTTTTTCTTTCCTTTTTTTAAGATGGGGTCTCGCCCAGGCTGCACTGAAACTCTCAGGCTAGAGCGAAACTCCCACTTCAGTCCCCAGATAGCTGGGCCTACAGGCACAGCCCCCATGCTCAGCTCCAATGAGTTTCTTTACTGCAAGAATTTTCAGAAATTTAAAAATCCAAAAATGCATTGTGAATCATCAAGAGAGGAATCATAAGCAGCTGTGCTCAGATCTATTTGATGATGAACCTCTTTTTTATAGAACATCTCCTAGGACTAGTATTGCTTGGAATGAAGTCTGGAAAGCATTAAGCTTAGATTTCTCTCTAAATAAATTCATTCTTTTGAAATACCAATGGATGTCAGGGAAGATGCTTCATAACATGTAGAATAGCAGAGAAGAAAATGGGTCTGGGATGAAAGTGTTGTTACAGATAATCCACAGAACGGCTCTTTCACGGGGAGCAAAGTCACTGAAAGAGTTGACAGTTACTGTTATTTAATTTCACAATGGCATGGTGAAGATGAGCACCAGTGTAGTTTTTATATATATTCTGTGAGATTTGATGATAGCAATTGATTGTTAGTTCTTGTAGGATCCATTATGTAAAGTTAGAATCATTTTGACTTAATTCTTTTAGTCCACCAGAGTTGATTTTTAAAAAATTCTTTATTCACTCATTTGGTTTAAATGTCACAAGTTTGTAGTATTTCCATCCTTCTTTTACTGGAAATGAATGTCCTGGTTAGGATATGGCCTCACTAGAGATGAATAAAAGTGAAATAGAACTAAATGCTGCATGATTTCACAACTCTGTAAAAACATATCGACCAGTTTGAATTGCTCTATGAAGATCTCTTTTTGTTTATTTCGATATCAGCTTTCCTAATTCCTCTCACTTCTGTGTTCAGTGGGACTTTATGACGTCTCTGGATTCTAACAAATGTAATTCATTGCCAACTTCTTTTTCCTAATGTACTGATAGAAGTAAAAAGTAGAGTTGTACTTTTTCCTCCCTGGCATTTGAAAATACAGTTTGCATTCTCTTTCTGAAACTAGATTCGTAAATCTACCTTTCTTTATCATCTCTTAACACATTGGTCATATCTTTAGAAAATTTACTTAAAACACAAAGTGTAAACACATTTCAGAAAAATGGAACTGTTTCCACTTGAAGTTAAAAAGGGTGTCCCAGCTCATACAGCAGATTGAAGGTGAGAGATGAATAAGGAAGTCGAATTGAGAGAAATAAGTTTTGATTTTGACATTAGAATTCAAAATTCTACCAAGTGTGTTCAAATAGAAATCATGTTTAAAAGCTATACAATTAAAAGGTAGCTTTCACAGTTATAATATTTTTGTAAAGAAATGAAAATGCATTTGTTCTAATTTAGTTCTGCTTTTGAATTCTTATATGGCCTTTCCTGGGTCCCTCTGTATTGCCTGGACATAGGCAATGTCCTGTCTGCGAAATGGATAAAGCCTTTCTCAACCCCAAAGTTTAATGAATCACTTATTGTGCCTCCACCTTTTTGCTAAGCCCTAGAGTAATTAATCTTTGTTTTTAAAGTACTCTAAAATCCTAGGTCATAAAGTGTACCAGATTAATAAATTACTGTCAAGTATTTGTAAATAAGGAGGCCTTGTCTAAACATTACCTATTATAAGAATGGAGTGGAAGTGAAGCTTAAGATCACCTCTTCCTTCTTTCAACCCAGCTCTTGGAATACTCCTCCTTTAATTGTCAGATTAGGTTTCTCAGTCAGTTCAAGGGTGGAATTTCTTCCTTTTCTTTTTAAATTTCATTAGGATGTAATTCTGATCTTAATATGTTGATTTTTCAGAGGTAAAGAAATTCAGACATCTTTTCAATAATTATGGAGGGGTAGATTAGGTACCAACAGAGTATTCTCTTCATTTATCTCCTGTCCACTGAGCGAGGAAAACATGTCCATAAGTGGAGAGGGTGGCCTTTTGGTGTTGGGATGGGCAGGTGGTTGAGCACATGGTTTGGGACTATGACTTGGGGGAGCTGTGGTTCATAGAAGGTGAGCACTCAGGTAATTGAAAGTGATGATTCATTCATTCAGTACAGATTGAGCACCTACTCTATGTCAGACAATGTATTTGCAGGGTCAGAGACCTGAACAATGTGAAGCAGAGCTAAGGTTGAAATTGTTATCCATTGCCAGAAGTCCTGGGTATTTCCCAGGAGTGGCTTAGAACAGATAGAGGGATTTATAATAATGGTCATAGTTTGTTTCAGTCCTCCCCTGCTGTTGGGCCTTCTAGGTATTTAAAGAGCTGGTACTTTCTGCTCTGAGTGGAGATTTTAATTAAACTGGGATTGTAACTGCAGTAGTTTGTGAGCAATTCAGGATAATGCTACCAATGATGCCTCATGGTTTTTGAAGCATTATACTTTACAAAGAATTTTCTTAGGAATTAATTAATTTAACCCTTATAGTCCTGTAAGGTAGAAGGCTTTGACCCGCCAATATCACATATACAGTAAAATCAGGAGTGTCTGACCACATGACCAGTCTCATTTCTCTCCCTGATCTGTGTTCCCAGGGCTTAGAGCAGGATCAGCAAACTACAGCCTGTGGGACAAACCCAACTGTTTTTAAAAAGCCCCTGACCTTGTATTTTAAAAGGATTATAAAAACAAAGGATACGCGACACATAAATCTAAAATATTTATGTGTGGCCCATTACAAGAGTTTGCCAACACTTGGCTTAGAGGCTTACATACAGGTGTTCCTGCTATGCAGGGACTATTAGTATAATCCAGTCTAGAAAAGCATTTGGAAAAATTAACAGTAACTCAGAAATGTGTTCACAATTCTTGCAAAAATATTTTAAGAGGCAAAGGCAAAATGGTTAGGGCTACTGAAAAGTGTGAAGAATGCCAGATATAGGTGATGGGGAGGAAGGCAGCAAACCGCATTTCTATGTATGTACCTATGCAACAGTCCTGCATGTTCTTCACATGTACCCCAAAACCTAAAAGGCTATAAAATATATATTTTTTTAAAAAATAATACCAACCTAAAAATAGACTGTCCATGGTTCTGCACCAGTGCTAGTACCAGCTTGTAGGAGCAGAATATGCACATCTCTTCCCATCTCCAAATCCAGTGATGTCAAGTGGATGGCTTGGAATTGACCAAAATGGAAATATTTGCACTTCAGAAACTGGCAAAATCTACAAACTGGGAACTTTCCTCCACAGAAAGCTGGTTTTGAGACATTTACCATAATACTACAAAATGTATGTCATTTGATGTCTGAAGTCATTTGTAACCCAGACTCGTATTTATCCTAGTAATAAGGAGACTTGTGCTTAGAATATTTTTTTTTGTTACTTAAAGCTGTATTTTCTCAATTATATGAATGAAAATTAAATTATATAACATATAAATACTAAATAACACAGCGTTTTATTAAAGCCTTTGTCACAGTGTCTAATAAATTTTAACTGTTTTTCACAGACACTCATTGTTTATGTAGGTATTCTTTTTTTTTTTTTTTTTTGAAAGAAAGAAAGAAGGAGAAAGAAAAAGGGGGAGAAAGAACAGAATTCTTGCTCTATTGCCCAGGCTGGAATGCAATCTTAAAAAGGTATTAAAAACCTCTTTTATGCCAGTAATTGTACTTAACAACAGAGACAGGAAGGAATAAGGGAAGAAAATAACAAACAAACAGCCAACCAATATTTCATTTAAGTCTGTGAGATGCTATGCAAATACTGAAGAGTAATTTACTTCCAATTATGTAGTCACTTTCAGAATAGGTGTAATATGATACTGAGAAAAATGCATGTTCTGTAGACCTGGGGTGGAGAATTCTATAAATATTCCCTGAGTTTACTTATTCCAGGCCTAAATTCAAATCATAGATGTCCCTATTAATTTTCTATCTGATCGATCTGTCGAATATTAACAATGCGATGTCAAAATCTCCAGCTATTATTTTGCAGGAGTCCAAATCTCTTTATAAGTCAATAAGAACTTGTCTTACGTATCTCGGTACCCCTATATTGGGTGCGTATATATTTATGATCATTGACTCCTGTTGTTGCATGATCCTTTTACCATTATATGTCCTTCTTTGTTTCTTTTGGTCTTTGTTACTATTAAAGTCTATTTTGTCAGAGACAAAAGTTACAACTCCTGTTTTTCTTTTTTTTTTTTTTTTTTTTTGCTCTCCATTTAATTGGTAAATCTTCCTCCATCCCTTTATTTTGAGTCTTTGTGTGTCGTTGTGAGTTAGATCTGGATACAACGTACCAATAGATTTTAACTTTTTATTCCATTTGCCTGTCTGTGTCTTTAATTGGGGCATTGAATCCATTTAAATTTAGGATTAATATTAATATTTGTGAGTTCAATATTGTAATTTAATGCTAGCTGGCTATTTTGCCCATTAGTTGATGTAAATTCTTCATTATGGAGATACTCTTTACGTTTTGGTAAATTTTGGGGATGACTGATACTGGTTGTTCCTTTCTGTTTGTAGTGCTTCTTTCAGAAGTTCTTGTAAAGCAGGCCTGGTGGTGATGAAATTTCTGAGTGCTTGTTTGTTCGTGAAAAATTTTATTTTTCCTTCATTTATAAAGCTTAGTTTGGCTGGATGTAAAATTCTGGGTTGAAAGTTCTTTAAGGATGTTGAATATCGGCCCCCACTCTCTTCTAGTTTGTAGGGTTTCTGCTGAGAGATCTGCTGTGAGTCTGATAGGCTTCCCTTTATGGGTAACCTGACCTTTCTCTCTAACTGCCCTTAGAATTTTCTCCTTCATTTCAACCCTGGTGAATCTAACGATTATGTGTCTTGGGGTTGCTCTACTTGAGGAATATCTTTGCAGTGTTCTCTGGATTACCTGGAGTTGAGTATTGTCCTGCCTTCCTAGGTTAGGA
Organism: Sapajus apella; assembly: GCF_009761245.1. Lineage (NCBI taxonomy): Eukaryota > Metazoa > Chordata > Mammalia > Primates > Cebidae > Sapajus > Sapajus apella. Next base: position 12,995,207 of record NW_022436946.1, on the reverse strand, counting down.
AAGTTTTCCTGAATAATATCCTGAAGAGTATTTTCCAACTTGGATTCATTCTCTTGATGACATTCAGGTACACCTATCAGTCATAAATTAGATCTTTTCACATAGTCCCATATTTCTTGGAGACTTTGCTCGTTCCTTTTTACTCTTTCTTCTCAAAACTTGTCTTCTCGTTTCATTTCATTAAGTAGGTCTTCGACCTCTGATATCCTTTCTTCTGCTTGATCAATTCGACTGTTAAAACCTGTACATACTTCGTGGAGTTCTCGTATTGTATTCTTCAGTTCCATTAATTCACTTATTTTCGTTTCTAAATTGTCTATTCTCATCAGCATTTCGTCAAACCTTTTTTCAAAGTTCTTAGTTTCTTTACATTGGGTTAGAACAGGTTCTTTTAGCTCACAGAAGTTTCTTATTATCCATCTTCTGAAGCCTAAATCTGTTAATGGAACACACTTGTTCTTCATTAGGCCTTGTTCCCTTGATGATGAGGAACTGTGATCCCCTGTAGACGGAGAGGCATTCTGATTCTGGGTATTCTCAATATTTTTACACTAGTTTCTTCCCATCATTGTGAGTTTATCCACTTGTCATCTTTGTGATTGCCAGCTTTCAAATTAGATCTCTGAGTGGACGTCCAACTTGTTGATTCCCAGCGCTGAAACCTGAGCAACCCACTGCGCCAGCTAAAACAGCGGCATTAAGATTCATGGTGCTTTTCTGCTCGGGAATCTCTGGTCTGGCTTCCCTCTTGAATCCCTTTTTCAATCAGGTAAATGGGCGACTCTGCTTTCCCAGAGCTCCAAACATCGATCAAAAGGGGACCCAGTCCCATTTACTCTGCACCGAGAACCGCTGCGCCAAAGCACCGGCAAAACCGTCACACCGACCACAAGAGTCGCGCTGGCGACCCGTGGGGCTCCTCCGCTGGGAATCTCCTAGTCCGTGGGCAACAAAAATTCGTCTGAAAGTGTGGCGTCCTCTCTTTCTGTGCGCTTTCTCTGGGAGCTACAATCCTGAGCTGCTAGTAATCAGCCATCTTGGATCTCTCTCTTGAAATTTAATAGAAGCTATTTTTTGACCTGATCATTGATAAATTTTCTTAGAAACTGAAACTGAGGGCATATATAGATGTATATGATCTATATAAGGAGAATAATAAAAATAACCAGATTATTGGGTTGTTGTGAGAATTAAGTGCGTTAATAGATGTAAATTTTCTAAGGTAAAGCATTTAAAACAGTGCAATATTGTTTCTGTTATTTCCATATCCGTACTCTAGTTCTGTGGAACATAGTGCATTCAGACTAATGCCATCTAGGCTGAGTCTGGAGCTGACCCTGGGCTTGCAGTTGGGGGAACGGCTATCTACCTTTGCTTTGCCGTTTCCATTTATTCTCGGGCAAGTCAACCTCAGTATGCCTGACTCTTTTCATTAGTAGGCAAAGCTTAATGTCACCCACATTGCCAGTTAGTGGGAGGATAGACAAGATAATACCTGGGAAGCTGCTTTGCTAATGGCAGCATACCACACAAGCCTAAGGTATTATTATCTCACAACAATATATTCTTGAAATGTATGCAGTAAGACTCAGGCTGACATTCTGTTGAAAAGAAGAAATAAATGAGTCATATCTTCCTCTGCCTTTCACCCTTTTCTGTCAAAAGCAGTGACTCACTGGCCAAAAATGAAAACAAGGCTGTCAGAAAGGCTCATATGAAAGTTTTAATCTACTTAGATGAGCTCTGATGGCCCTATGTATTATAGCAAAACTAAGCTATTGACTGGAAACCAAGATACCGAATTTTAGTACTATAGAAACTAACATGAGGCTGGGTGTGGTGGTTAACCCCTGCAATCCCAGCACTTTGAAGGCCAAGGCAGATGGATGGCTTGAGCTCAGGAGTTTGAGACCAGCCTGGGCAACATGGTGAAACCCCATCTCAACAAAACAAAGCAAAGCAAAACAAAACAAAAATTAGTTGGGCATGGTGGTGCATGCCTGTAATCCTAGCTAATGGGGAAGCTGAGGTGGTAGGATTGTTTGAGCCTGCGAAGTGGACGTTGAAGTGAGCCAAGATCACACCACTACACTCCAGACCTGGGCAACAAAGCAAGACTTTATCTTAAAAAAGAAGAAAGAAAGAAATGAACACAAATGTGCTCAATATAGCTTATCTATTTTTCTATTATATAAAATGCAATTTTTATTTTTTTATTTTACCTCCTTTTTTAAAATATAAGTTGTGCTATGTATTCGCAAAAATGGTTTTATATTGATGTATTTTATCGCTATTGTACAAGTTCATGAAGAAATTCATTGTAAAATACTATTTAAAAACAAAAAGTTAAATGAAATTATACACATTTAATAAAATAACTGTTACGAGTGAGCTGGGAGACAGCAACACTTACTCTTGTTAATATTTGCTATTAGCTCCCGGTGCATATGAATCTCCTTGGCATGTGGTTCGAATGCAGATTCCTTTGCTATGTGGGGTGGGGCCCAATATTGTGCATTTCTCCCAAGCACCCAGGTAATACCCACGCTGCTCTTCTGCAGACCACACTTTGAGTGGCAGGTGGAGGCTCTGCAACAGTTAGCAGGAGAGATGGATTTTTTGAGCTTCTGCTGACTGACTGAAAATTGTAATCTGGCTCCCAGTGGCTGAGGTCCTCAGGAGATAATGCCTTTTTTTTTTTTTTTTTGTGGCATAAGTTCTAAACTAGTTGAAAAATGAAAGAAAAAGGTAGATATTGAAGCTAAAGTCTCACCTTTATTACTAATGGAAGTCTAAGGTGGAGGATGCAGCTTAGCATGAGAATCAAATGGGTTTACTCTCTGACTGGCAGCTGGGCCCTTTTACCAACTCTGCCCAAGCAACACTGGCCTGCAGCAGGCCAGACCCCTGTTCCAGAAACGCAGAGCAGAGCTCCTGCACTCTCAGGCTGGCTCATTCCCAAGAGGAAGAAGGGCTGAGCAAAGCTGAGAATGCCTAGTTAGTCTTCCTAAATTGACTAACTAGGTAGTGAAAGGGCTGGAGGGTGGCCAAGAGTTATGACACCTTGCAGAAGTAAACATCTCGAGGACCCAAGAAGTAGTTCCCATTAATGTCAGTGATGGAATTGTCTTTTTCAAAAGTTATTTACTCATTTTTTTTTTTTTTGGTTTCCTGTAAATACCCTTCTTCTTTTATTCTAGAGTGCCCCCTAAAAGTTTGGATCATGAGTTAGTAGTTTATTTCTGTATACGCCACTTGGTGCTGTGAACTGGGGAAGGGTCAAAAGCCAGGCCTAAGGTGGGCACCTCGTGAGTTTAAGGAAAGGGGAGCAGACGAGATGCAGGAGGCCTCATGCCCAGGCAGAAGGGCACAGTGTGGTCCACTCCCAACTGCTGCCTGTGCACCAGGCAGCTCTAGGCCATGCCAGGTGTCCATCTCTACCCCTTGGTGGGGAGGTACCTTGGAGGGAGGCAAACTCCTTGGACTCCTCAGCAACCTCGTGGATTAGATGGGGGAGTGGTCTGCAGCTGTTTCCGTCAGCTTTTCACCTGAGCCATACTTTTGTACTGTTCACATAGAACCTCTTTGCTGTGGAGTGAACATTTGTGCCACTCCCAAATGCACCTGTTGAAACCTAACCACCAGTGTGATGACATTGGGAGACAGGGCCTTTGGAGGGGGTGATGAAATATGAGGGTGAAGCCCTTATGCATGAGATTACTGCCCTTATAAAAGGGACCCCAGAAGGCTCCCTCCCGCTTCTGCTATGTGAGGACATAGCAAGTAGGCGCCATCTGTGAACCAGGAAGATGGTGTTCACCACACACTGAATCTTCCAATGCCTTGATCTTGAACTTCCCAGCCTCCAGAACTTACAGAAGTAAATTGCTGTTGTTTATAAGCTGCCCAGTTTATAGTACCTTGTTATGGCTACCCAAACAGACTAAGACACCCCTGAACTCTAGGCCAGGCAGGGATTGTCATGGGGCAATGTGGGGAAAGCAAGAAAGAATCTCAAATGTCCCTCCTGTTCTCACTGCCTCCACCAGCACCTTCTCAATATCATATAGGATGGAAAACATCAAGGTAATAAGTAGAGTTTAAATCTGCATAGAATAAGGTGAGAATTGGGGGTGAGAGGGGGCAAAAACTAAGAAGAAATGTTCAGAGTCACCAAAATTAAATGTCTCACAGATGAGAGATAGAGAGTTACATATATTGAAGAAGGTATAGCAAAAAGCAAGCAGAAAAATGTTCCACGAACACCCTTAATCATTAGGGTGATGCAGATTAAAACCGCAATGAGATACCTCTCTATTACAGTGGCACAAATCTAAAAACATGGACAATATCAAATATTGGTGAGGAGAAGATGGAGCAACCAGAACACTGTCACACTCTTGGTTGGCATGTGCAATAGTATGATCACGATGGAGAATAGCTTGGCAGTTCCTTAAAAAGTGACAATACACATACCATAGGTCCCAGTCTTTCACTCCTGAGTATTCACCCAAGAGAAATGAAAGCATCCATCCACAGAAAGACTCGGTCACAATATATGGATGAGACTATCTGTAGTATCTCTGAAGTGGAAACAATTCAAGTGCCTATCAACAGGTGAATGGATAAACACAGTGTGATATACTCAAATGGTGGAATGTGACTCAGAAATAAAAAGGAACAAACTATTAATATAACACAACACATGAATGAATCTCAAGATAGTTATGCCAATGAGAGTCTATAAAATGCAAGCTATCCATAGTGAAAGAGAGCAGACAAGTGAAAGATTGCCTGGGGACAGAGAGGTGGGTAGGATAGTGTGGTGGGACCTAGTACACAGGGGTGTGAGGAGACTCCTGTGGATGAGATACATTCAGTATCTTAGCTGTGGTGATGGTTTCATGGATGTATCCTGATGTTATAACTTATCAAATTGTGCGCTGTAAATATGTACAATTTGATGGCAATGGAAGTAATTTGGACGTTTTTCTCTGCCAAAGGTTTTTTTCTCTCATGTTGAAATGTGATCCCCGATGTTGGAGGTGGGGCCTGGTGGGAGGTGTTTGGATCATGGGGGCAGATCCCTCATGAATGGCTTGGTGCCATCCTCATGGTGATGAGTCTGTTCTCACTTTGTTAGTTCACATGAGATCTGATTAGAAACAGCCTGGGACCTCCTCCCCGTCTCTCCGGCTCTCCCTCTCGCCATGTGACACGCATGCTCTCTCTTTGCCTTCCAGCGTGATTGGAGCCTCCCCGAGGCCTCACCAGGAGCAGATGCTGGTGCCATGCTTGTACAGCCTGCAGAACTGTGAACCAAATAAACCTTTTTTTTCTTTGTAAATTATCTAGCCTCAGGTATTCCTTTAGAACAATGCAAATGAACTAATGCAACAATTAAATGCCAATAAAACAATTAATCTTAAAAAACCTCACTAACGTTTTTGGGGCACCCTGTTTATTGCTGTGGGTGTGTGACAGCTGGTAGACGGGGCTCATGGAAAGGTCAAAGGAGGCGTGGGCACTCATTCCCCTTGCCCCTGTTGTTGCTGCAGTTGGTATGTTGCTCAATATCATATCAATATCATGACTTCTTGGAATCCTGGGTGATAAGAAGTACAAATGGGTGACTGGGCCACACACAGTGACTGCTTCTGCAGTGTGGGGATTCTGTGTAAAAACCCCTTCCCCCTGGTTCTAGGTACTGGCCACCCTCCCAAGGGATGTGAGGTACTTTGGTCATCACTTACCTCCTTCCTCCTCCCGCTTCTCTCCAGCCTGTGCAGCGTGGGGGAGGAGCACCAGCTCTCATGCCATGCTGCTGAGGTCTGCTTTTGTGCTTCCCCACCTGGTGTCTGTGAGACCTTAGCCAAGCACTCTATCTTCCTGGAGCTGCTATAACAAAGCTCCACAAGCCAGGTGGCTTAGAACAGTGGAAATGTGTTGTCTTACAGTTCTGCAGGCTGCAAGTCAGACCATAGTGTTAATAGGGTTGATTCCTTCTGAGGGCCACTAAGGAGACTGTTCCAGGCCATACTCTCAGCTTCTGGTGGTTTGCCAGCAATCTTTGGCATCCCTTGGCTTGCAACAGCATAATTCCATAATTGTGGAAATATATATATTGAGACCGAGTCTCTCTCTGTTGCCCAGGCTGGAGGGCAGTGGTGCAGTCCTGGCTCACTGCAACTTCCACCTCCCGGGTACAAGCGATTCTCCTGCCTCAGCCTCCTGTGTAGCTGGGAATACAGGTGTGCACCACCATGCCCAGCTAATATTTGTATTTTTAGTAGAGACAGCGTTTTACCATGTTGGTCAGGCTGGTCTCGAACTCCTGACCTCAAATGATCCACCTGCCTCGGCCTCCCAAAATGCTAGGATTACAGGTGTGAGCCACCACATCCGGCCATTACATGGTATAATCACTACATGTGTGTCTGTGTTTTCACATAGCATTCTTTTAGAAGAATGCCAGACATACTGGATTAGGGGCCCACTCCGCTCCAGTAAGACCCCATCTTAACTAATTACATCTGCAAACATCATATTTTCAAATAAGGCCACATCTGGGGTACTAGGAGTTAGAACTTCAACATATGAATTTTTGGAGACACAACTCAACCATGAGAACAACAGATGTAATGTCCCAGTCTTCTCATCTATAAACCGGGGATCTTAGTAACATCCACATTGCAGAGTTGGTGTAGAAAAGATTCAGTCATTTACTAGACAGGCTGTGGCTAGCTAAGCCACGAAGCCTCACACTCAGCCATTTAGAACATGTCAAGCACATTGCAACAGCTCTCGCTCATAGCCAGCAGTCAGTAAATGTGAGCCATCACTATTGTTCACAACCACACGTGCAGTGTTTGACCCTGTGAGGATTTTTTTGTTCTGGATTTACAAACTAACACCCCTCCCATCTGACCTTTGACCAAGGTCTTTACTACACATATAAAAACAATAATATAAAGCAGTATGAGCTAAGTACTAAAGTCCTGAGGAGGTGATATTTCTGTGTGTCAAGAAGTCAAGGAAGACTTCATGGGAGATGTTAGCAGATTGTATTAGTCTGTGCTTGCACTGCTATCAAGAAATACCTGAAAGTGGGTAATTTACAAAGAAAAGAGGTTTAATTGGCTCATGGTTCTGCAAGGCTGTGCAGAAAGCAGGGTGGCTTCTGCTTCTGGGGAGACCTCAGGAAGCTTCCAGTCGTGGTGAAAAGCAAAGGGAGAGCAGGAGTCTTACATGGCTGGAGCAGGAGCAAGAGGGAGGAAAGGGAGAGGTGCTGCCCACTTTTTTTTTAATGCTAAATCAAATAATCAAGTGTTTATTTTCATATATTTTAATATCCCTATACATTTAAAACAGCTGTGTTTTATTAGAAGTTCTGCATTTAAGATAAAATGCATCTCCCTCTCATTTTTCCTGGTTCATATATGAGCCCACAGTATTTCTTTATTTTTATTTTTACTTTAGGTTCTGGGGTACACGTGCAGGTCATGCAGGGTTGTTGCATAGGTGCATATTATATCCGGCATTTCTCCCCATGTTATCCCTCCCCACACTTCCCACCCCCTGTGCTGCCCACTTTTAAACACCCAGATCTCGTGAGAACTCACTCACTATCTCGAGAGTAGCACCAAGGGGATGGAGCGAAACCATTGACAAGAAACGGCTCCAATAATCCAATCACCTCCCACCAGGCCCCACCTCCAACACTGGGGATTACATTTTGATATGGGATTTACAATTTGACATGGGTGGAGACATGTATCCAAACCATATTACAGACCTTGAAGATGGGGAAGGGGATTGAATACTTTTTTCAAAAATCCCATTTTGTGCTTCTGATTTTGGGAAAAATCACAGTTCTTCCTTGAGCTTCAATTTCTCACCTATAAAATGGCAATAATATAATTGTTGCAATGATTAAATGAGGCAAGGTAAAGTGCCTGTCAGATGTCCCAAACGTAATCCGTGCTCAGTGAATATTTTCTAAAACTGTAGAAGTTGTGTTGCGGGCAAAGACTTGGACAAATTATTAGGAACAAGACTGTGGCTTTTGTGCAGAGCACAGTTGGACTCGTTGGCTTAGTAATTCCACAATCGAGAACAACGACTACTAGTTTCTCAGTGATGACACATCAGGATCAAACACCCAGGAGACCTCTCCGGAGATTGCTGTTCTCTTTGAAGACGCTGCTTTTACGCTGAAGTCCGTACCTTGAAATATGGACACAGGAGGTCAGTAACGTGCTGTGGTTCTACACAGAAGCAAAACACTGAGCCCCCTGTGAGCATCTTTAAGCCATAAATTCCTTGTTGTAAACTAAGAATATGTTATTCCTTCCATATTTTCAGATAAATTGACAGGTTACCTTGAAGAAAGTATGCTTTCAGCTTGTTCAATGGAATAGGTAGGCACTACCTTATTCTTAAAGAACCATATTATGACACCGCTGTTTTGAAGAAATTTGTTTTATTTTGTTTTGTTTTGAGACAGTCTCTCTCTATTGCCCAGGCCGGAGTGCAGTGGTGCAATCTTGACTCACAGCAACCTCTGCCTTCTGAGTTCAAGCAATTCTCCTGCCTCAGCCTCCTGAGTAGCTGGGGTTACAGGCATGCGCCACCACACCCAGCTAATTTTGTATTTTAAGTAGACGGGTCATGTTGGTCAGGCTGATCTCGAACTCCTGACCTCGTGATCTGCCCAGCTCAGCCTCCCAAAGTACTGGGGTTAGAGGCATGAGCCATGGTGCCGGCCATGGTTTTTTTTTTTTTTTTTTTTTTTTATTTTTTAATGAAACCTATGTTTTGGTCAAGAGTGTTACCACATTTATATCACAACTTTTCTTAGGAAATACACTGAAAGACATTTAACATTAGAATGAGACTGATCATAATGTAAGATTTCTCTGATATTTGCAATGGGGCTTCAATATCTTAGATCTCATCATGATGGGCAATTGCTTTTTTTTTTTCCTAGCCTTGATTTCTCATCTTCAAGACAGAAATAATGCAGCTATTCTCATAATTGAGAAAATGTAGTTCAAGTGCCGATCACCAAGCCCTAAACATTTTGTGGTTCTGGCTGCCGGGTATCCTTACTATTTGGGGAGAATTCAAAGATGGGTGAGGGACAGGGCTTGCCTCTACTGCGGTGGAAGTCAAAAGGGGGCGATTTTTCTTCGACTCTTTGACCCCTGGCCGCTGGAGCATGGTCATGTGACCAAAGCGTGGCTGAGCATCTCAAATGCTCCGCCACTTGCATATTATTTGTGATGGCAGGTGTAGGCTAGTGGCATAATAGCAAGTACCTGGTGTTTGGTCTTTTATGCTGACTGGCAGCACCATGGTCGCCATGGCGACCCCCATGACCCACACATACGCCTTTGGATGGCATCCCGGAATGAGAAAATCTGAAGTAACTGGAAGGTCATGAAAAGAGAAAGAATGATCAACCCCAGCAATGCCTAATTAACTTTGAGACATTTTCTATTGTTTCTGATTTCTGCCTCCATTGATAAGGCAATTGGACTTTGTAACTGACTTTCGTACAGCCCGCGACTCCAGACCTTATAACCCCAACCCAACTTGCAAAAACCACCGTAAACTGTAACTTCTGTAACTTTCCACTGCCTACTACAAAACTATAAAACCAACTCCAATTCCTCCGCCCTCTGCTGACTCTGTTTTCAGACTCAGCCCGCCTGCCCCGGGGTGAATAAACAGCCATGTTGCTCACGCAAAGCCTCTTTGGGGGGACCTCTTCATTCAGAGCGTGCGTTTTAACACCCGGGATCAGCGGGACCCCGCAGGATGTTGGCGAGGCTTTGTCTACCTTCGCTTCTGCCTTAGTATGCTGAGTTTTCCCAACAACGCTGGGAGCTAATTTATATCCTTCTAACAAATTCAGGTTATATTTATATTAGCCAGAAAATCTGTTGTTGTTTGCAACCCAAAGCACTGAAGAGTGCAAGCTTCATGTTTAAGTTTACGGTCAATGTGCAAAGTTGCTGGTTAAAGGATTCTGGTTGGTGGATAACAAAGCTTCTCCCGAGTTTTTTTCCACAGTACAATCGATGATTGTAGAAGAACAACTGAGCAATTGAGAAAAGACCTAGTGTTCTGACACGACAACAGAAATAATATTTACTAGGCACAGAGAGCAGGGTTTCAACCAGCCTGTGATTGTCAGCCACACACTGGTTGCCTGGATGAGATAACTAGGTCCTGTGTGGCTTCGCCTTCTTACTAACTTCAGAGGCTGCACCCAAGCTCGGTTTCCCATGGGACCGGTGACTTCCTCTCTCATAACCCCCCACATCAGACCTTCAGTGAGACTAAATGGAAATACCTCTGAAATCTGCTGATGAGACAGCAGTAGAACTAACAGTATATATACGTGTGTGTTGGGGGTGTGTGTGAACATACTTCAGTATCAAAACAGGAATTCCTATGCCTAAGTCGCCTAATAATACCATATGGCCACTCACCATTGCATCAGAAGGTAAATAGCTTCTCTTCAGATGATGTTAGAAGAATCATTTGTTCAGTTACTCAAGTTAAATGTCATCTACTTTTGAAATGTTTCATTGTGCTTTACAGTCTGTAACTAAAACCAAACCCCACACCACCACTGCAAAACAAAAACCAAAACATAAAAGCAAACCACGGTTATTTGCTTCTCAAACTCTCTCACTGCCTGACATCAGGACAATTTTCTTGGTGACAGAACCTCCATTTCCTCACTGTCCCCCGCCACCCACTGCCCTAACCCCATCAGTCCTGGCCTTGGGAATGATGTGGTCAGAGAAAATGATCTCCTCTTAAATCTTTGATTGAAATGGGCTTGGCACCCTGTAATAAGGAAAGACATTTGTATCATCTATATTCTAGGTTGATCATAAAACCATCTTATAAAATTGGTTAATTATGCTGGGGTTCAACTGTTTATTACGTCAGATAAGTAGGGTTTTGGGGCAGGTCTGAGATGAAGAGATTGGTAGTAAGGGAAGGCTTAATTTATAGCTTTTATTACCAGTAAAATCCAAAGCCTTGCAAAATCTCAATGGTGCCCAATTATATAAAACCAAGGTAATTTTTCTTGCATCATCAATATTTAAAAGCCTCTTGGCTGACCATGTTGAGACACCTATGTTTTGAAGCATGTGACGAAACATCTGTGAGCACAGTTACAGCATTCCATTGAATAATGTGCTTCAAATTCAAGATGCGCAATTTCAAATTAGCAATATTTACAGACATGTCTGCATCCATTGTACCTAAAAAAAAAGTTTAAATGAGATAAAAATCTGGGGAAAAAATGTAGCAGCTCATTTCCCACAATCTCCTTTGCTTTTTTAAACTTCCTTTGAACGCAGTGCTTTTTGCATAATAGTCTCCCCCCTTAATTCTTGAATATTTCCAAATTGACGTTAAAATCTTTAATGACTCATTTTTTACACCAAATAACTCTCTCTTTTTTTCTTTTTACCAACTTTTTTCTTTATACTAACTCTCTAATATGCAAACATATGTCTGGAGTACCATAAAAAGGATTTTAGTTTTCAAGAATAAAGGGAGAATGTAGGTAACAAAATCTAATACAGAAGATGCATTTAACATCATGGTATAGTAGGAAAAAATCAAGTTATTCTTTCTTGCATCATTGATGTTTACAAGTCACTTGATGAGCCATTTATGAGATATCTCTGTTTGTAGCATGCAAAGTCAACAGCTGGGTCACATTTATAGCATTCAACTCAATACCATGCCTCAGAGTCCAGGTTGAGAATTTGTGATTTGCAATTGATAGGCATCCTTGCCTTCAGACATGGGAAAACTCTTAAATAGGAAAAAATAATGGTGAAGAAGTCATAGCATATTGTTTTCCCCTGGCAAGTAAAACATTAATTGCTGTTTGCATACCAGCTCTTTCTTATAAGAAATCATCCTAAAATCCTAAAATAGCCCCTTCATACCAGAGTCATATCTAGAAACCTCTTTCCATAGTTATCCTAAAGCACAAAATGCCAACCCTCCAAACAGTTGAAGACAGATTTTTTTTTTTTTTTTTTTTTTTTTGAGACAGAGTCTCACTCTGTCACCAGGCGCCAGGCCGGAGTGCAGTGGCCCGACCTCGGCTCACTGCAACCTCTGCCCCCTGGGTTCAGGCAATTCTCCTGCCTCAGCATCCCGAGTAGCTGGGATTATAGGCGCGCACCACCATGCCCAGTTAATGTTTTGTATTTTTAGTAGAGACGGGGTTTCACCATGTTGACCAGGATGGTCTCAATCTCTTGACCTCGTGATCTACCCACCTCGGCCTCCCAAAGTGCTGGGATTACAGGCCTGAGCCACTGAACCTAGCTAAGAATTACTTTTTCTTTCTTTTGTTTTGAGATGGAGTCTTGCTCTGTCACCTAGGCTGGAGTGGAATGGCATGATCTCAGCTGATTACAACCTCTGCCTCCCAGGTTCAAGTGATCCTCCTGCCTCAGCCTCCTGAGTAGCTGGGATTACAGGCGCCTGCAACCATGCCCAGCTAATTTTTGTATCTTTAGTTGAGATGGGGTTTCGCCATGTTGGCTAGGCTAGTCTCAAATTCCTGACCTGAGGTGATCCACCCGCCTTGGCCTCCCAAAGTACTGGGGCTACAGGCATGAACCACTGTGCCCAGCGGCCAATAATGATTTTTAATGAGAACATCACGGCTTAAAGAACACGGCTATGTACCTTACCATTTCCCTAGAGTTGAAGAGCCTTAAGATTTTTCTACTTTTTGTTTGTGTTGCAAAATGAGTATTTTAATTTAATCCCTTTTCTGTTGCTAGGTGTGAATGGTATTTTGCTTTAAGTTTTAAAATTACTAATTACTCGAACAATAAAAAACTACAAAATTTGTATTTTCTTTTATAAAGCTACATCTTTTCCTATTCATTTATTGTTTTCATGTTTTTATTGATCCATAAGAGTTCTTCATATGCTAAGAATATTAACTTTTTATTCATTAACTGTTGCAAAAAATTTACACCTCTCTTTTTGTCTTTAATTTGGTTTATGCTAAATTTTAAGATTCATAAAATTTACAGGTTTATGGGGTTATAAAGTCTATCAGTCTTTTTTCATTATGACTTCTTCCATTTTTTTATACTATAAAAGCTACTTACCTTCCAGGGATCAGAAAAACAGTTAAAGTGCTCTCTTGCTAGTTATTTTTGGTTTGTTTTTTCAGCTTAATTCTTTGGTTAATCTGAATTTGTTTTGATGCGTGGTGTGAGAGGAGAATGAGAACTTTCTTTTGGCCTAACCACAATGACAGGTCCATATATCTACCTGTTAAAATAAATGAAAAAAGACACCCAAGACAAATACCCAATGCCAAGAAATCAATTAATGGGTTTTCTTCTTGGAAACACTATCTTGTTACAAAGGAAAAAAACTTTAGGAAACTTTTATATAACTTCAGGTTTAGCCCAAGATTTTTTAAACACAGGAAAATCTCTCTTCTTTTTTTCTTAGTTATTCAATGCATACAGTACATTCCTTTTACCTTATTTCGGAGTATTCATGTCTGATTTTGTTGATGTGTAAACCCTTTGAGGCTTGTCTCTCTCTGTCTCTGTCTCTCTTGTCACACATACATATCTTTCTCATTTGGCCATCCCCTTACTTCCTAAACCTTGCAAGAAAAAAAAAAAAGGTTACCTTCAGGTGAATGAGTAACTTGGAGTTGAGATACAAAGGACTTGCTGGGTTAACTTCTTGTTATGTTGCAAGCTAAGACCTCAGAAGGGATCCTGATTGAGAATGAAGCACATGCATAAATAAACCCCCAGCCAATGCTTGATTTGAATAGATATATGGGAGCTGGGGACAGCATTGACCAGATGCCGGACCATATGATAAACACAGAGGATCACGGTGTGGTATAAAACCCGGGCGGTTCCATGGTACAGCTGGCCATGCATAATCTTCTGCTAATTTATAAGGCGGGAGCATCTGCTCTTTTGCTGCCACTCTCCAATTTTCTAACAACCTTATCCTTGGGTCTCTGGTTTAATAGAGAAGCCCCATGATGTGGCAGGAAAGAAAGGAGGGTTACCATCAGTGAAAAATGACACCGCCCAGGATCCTGTCTTTCAGAGAAAAAAGAGAGAAAGTCCTTGATTCTTGATCTCATCCTGACTAAGCCTTCTTTCTGGGATAGTGTCATTTTAAAATCTTTCTTTTAAATAGGGCATCTTGGGTTGTCCATTGCATGGTGTCTTTCTCTATAAGAAGAAGCTTCTTTCTGCTCCTTAATCTACTAGAGGAGGCCACAAGCCGTGGCTCTTGCCTGTAATTCCAGCACTTTGTGGGGCTGAGGTGGATGAATCACTCGAGTTCAGGAGTTCAAGACCAGTGTAGCCAACATGGTGAAACCCCCATCTATAATAAAGATACAAAATTTAGCCAAGGGTGGTGGCTCATGCTTGTAATCCCTGCTACTCGGGAGGCTGAGGCAGGAGAATCATTTGAACCTGGGAAGTGGAGGTTCCAGTGAGCTGAGATCTTGCCATTGCATTCCAGCCTGGGTGACAAAGTAAGACTCTATCTTAAGAAAAAAAATGTAATCCCAGCACTTTGGGAGGCCAAGGCGGGCGAATCACAAGGTCAAGGGATCGAGACTATCCTGGCCAACATGGGTGAAACCCCATCTCTACTAAAAATACAAAAATTAGCCGGGTAAGGTGGCACGTGCCTGTAGTCCCAGCTACTCAGGAGGCTGAGGCAGGAAAATAGCTTGAACCGGGGGGTGGGGGGTGTGGGGGGGAGCGGGAGGCTGTGCTGAGCCAAGATGGTACCACTACACTCCAGCCTGGTGACAGAGCAAGACTGTCTCAAAAAAAAAACCCAAAAAACAAAAAATCCCCAAAAATCTATAAGAGGAGAATTTAGGCCAAACTAAAGCTTCAGATTGCTTTTAGTTAGAGATAATATTGTTTCTATTTAATTCAAGTCAACTAGCATTTTTGGGGGACTACACAGGCAAAATTGAGAAGCAGTAGTTATGACGCCCTCCTGGCCCTGTAGCTTCCCAAACACCCTTTGAGAAGGCCCGTCTCCCTACTCACAATTCTTGCTCCTCTTACCGTTTCCCTCTCTACTTCCTGCCAGGCAGGCTGGGGCTATGGTGGTGGCCTGCCTTTCATTACCTACTACATTATGCCCAGCTTTCTGCTACATCTCTGTTTAGCCCCATTGATGTATGAGTTGGTAGAGGCTTAAAACAGTTTTATTTTAAAAGAAACATCTGAGACTGATGTTAAAAGGCTCAAAGGAATGAATATCTTAATGATAGAATTTCATTTTCTGGGACTCTTAGGTAAAATAGTTTAAAGAAATGGATGACGTTACCTTCAAATAATACTCTTTTGGAAGAAGCCTATTGGTCTAGGGATTAGAAGAGGTTTTAGTCCTTATTCTGCCACCACTATTACAGCCTCTGATGTTGGTAAACCACTTAACCCCTCTGAGCTTGGAGTCTTAATATCTTTTTGCTTTTGAATGGCAGAGAAAAACAAAACAATACACTTGGACCTTACTTCCTCAGGGCTTTTGGGACAGCCCCCAATTTTTTCTTTCTTTTTTTTTTCTTGCCCAAGCCCTAGAAAGGGATCTGAGGAATCTTCAAGTAGAAAGTAGGAGTATACTCCAATGTGTAGATGAGTATACACACAATGTTCTTGTGTGTAGTCCAACCCAGGAGCCATCTGATCACGAAAGCATAAAGCCATTTTGCATTCCCCAGGACTTGAGTCAGAAGAGTATGTGGATCTGCCACTAATGGGTGGACTGGGATGACGACCTCATTCATTGCCCTGAGATCCTGTACCATACGGTATTCCCCCAAAGGCTTTAAAATGGGTAAAATGGGGGTATTGCAGGGAGAATTACAGGGTTTTAGAAGTCTATGGGCAAGCGACTCCTTAACTACAGACACTACGCCCTATCTTGATTGGGTATTGTCTTCTGTTGCGTGAATGACTGGGGTCTTTGAGCTGTATTTTGACTGGCACTGCTATTCTAGCTCTGCCAGCCCTCCCAGTACACCATGCTAGTGGGTTGACCTGTTTGTGTACAAGAGCCACTGTCAAGGATACCATAAAACTCATAGACAAGCTTAGGTTGCTGTTATATTGGAACTCATCATATAAAGGAATTTACCCCAAAGTGTTTATGGCCTGTACACTCAATGAATGTTACATGTATGACCTTCTGCAGTTGCCCTTTGACCCAGCATCCCTTTGACCATTTGTACTCCCTTGAGCCTCCTGCCCACCTCATCCAATGGACAGTGGAGTGGCAAAGGCTCACGTCAAGTGGTTGAGATGATTTTTGCAGTGATGTGCATTCCATGGGCAAGGGTCAGGGCAAAACTTTGACCCTGTTGATCCCTTCTCACCCCCTCCTTCAGCTTTACCCATTTCTCCTGGACCTGTGTGCCATGTTTGAATGCCCTCAATTTCTCACCATGTCCTGCTCAAAGACCGTATTCACTGATGATGCACTGATTTTTTGTATAAAGATTCCCAAAGTCCTCTGGTCATAAGAATCACCTGGGGTGCTCACCTTGTAATTCTGAGTCAGAAAATTTGGGGTGGGGCCTGCTGATCTGTACATTTAAGCAAGATTCCAGGTGAGTCTCATGATCACATGAGTCTGAGACACATGGATTTAATGACTATGAGAGTTGAAAGAGGCCCCTGAGATCATTTAAACTAGTGGTTCTCAAAGTGCAGCTCTCAACCAGAGCATCATTGTCGCCTGGCAATTGTTAGAAGTGCGAATTTATGACCCTATAAAATAGGAACTCTGGAGGTGGGGCCCAGTGCCCTGTGTTTTCACAAGCCTTCCACATAATTCCTGCAGAGGCTAAAATGCCAGACTTGCTGAGGTGGACCAGTCCTCCCCTGTTGTCCTCTATTTTACAGATAAGGAATGTTGGCACTGTCTATCACTTTGGGACTTTGGGAATTGAGGTTGGGGAGGGGGAAAAGTGCTATAATTCCTAGGTAATTGTGAACAGGTGGAGAAGAGAGATGGTAGAGAGCTCCTGAGAATGGGGCATTAGTGGCGTGATCCTCAACTTCCTCTCCCTGTTCCCTGAGCCGGATGTCTCATCTGTAGACAAGGACTTCAGACACCAGGTGTCGGAAGGGTCAAAACCTTTGTGGTAAACCAGAGTTTAGATGTTTATAGTAACTGTTCATTAAGAAATCCCCTGAGAACCCAGCCACCAAGAAGCCCCAGTTCCTCTAGAGAAAGACATGTCTCACTCTCAGAGAAGTTTCAGCTTTGCTTTTGGTGGTTAGTGCCTGTTCATTCTCAGGATGGCTCATGAAAGACTCTTCTAATTAGTGCTGTGGAAGAACCATCTGAAATTGTAAGCTGTGGGTAGATAGTACTGTGGTTTAATCACACACCTTCCTGTCACACTGATGGGAAGGATCAAGGGTTCAGCATAGTTCAGCCACCCCTGTTATTCTCAAAACCAGTTTTCCCAAACTCCAGTCATTTGGCTATGATTTTCACAATGTTTCTAAATTCTGGTACAATATGTACTGTCATTTATCCAATATTTTTCATTAATTCAACTTAAAAAAAACTAAGAATAGTTTCAAATTTTCAAAATGATTGTGAAGATGGTACAGAGAGTTCTCTTATATAAACCCTACACCTGGTTTCCCCTATTGTTAAAATCTTACATTAGTGTGGTACATTTGTCACAAATAAAGAACTAAATTAATTGATACATTATTGTTAACGAAACTCTGTGCTTTATTTGGTTTTTACTTAATGTCCTTTTTTACTGTACTTGGATCCCATTTAGGGTCACACATTAAATTTAGTCATTACATTGTATTTGGGTCCTATTTCAGGTCTAACAAAGAGTGAACTGATACAAAAGAATGACACTCTGGTTACAGCTATTGCTGTGAGTATTAAAGCCCTTTGTCTCTGATCCAAGAGTCTCATGTCTTCTGGCAGCATCTAAGAAACACTGACAAGCCAATTAATTAGTTTCCAAATAGGGTAAAGGATCAGATCTCTTATAGTTCTTGACAATTTTTTGTTGTACAATTGAAGTATTCAAAAATAATTTAAAAAATCAAATTCATAAATATTTAAACTAATTCAATTAAATTATAAAAACCTTCTTAATAGTGATGGTTGAAAGTTGCCAGATTCATAAACAGAGTAATAAGGTTTATGAGTCGAACTTAAAAATTCAAGGAATAACAAGGAATTTGAATTTGTACTTTTAATAAAGTATTAATCAAAAAAATTATAGTATCGCCTAAGAAATTTTTCTTGTGTATAAAAGCCACTATCAAGGATGCCATAAAACTCATCTAGATAAGCTTTGGTTGTCATATTGGAACTCATCATGTAAATAAATTTATCCACAACTGTTTATGACCAAAAATGACAAAGCTTTACTGTGCTCAAGCACATTTGCATTTTAGCATAAGATGAACAGCTTTTTTCAAAGAATGAATGTCTAATGGTGAAAATTTGGCACCAGCACAGGGATAGTGCCCCTCATGTCACATTATGAGGTTAACTTCTTTTACAGATTCAAAGGACAAAACAGGGTCCTCTACTTTGTCTCTGCTGAATCCTTGAGACCTAGAACAGGCACATAATTGATGTTTATTAAAGATTTGCAAATTAATGTTCAGATTTTAGCCAGGGCCAGATTTCAGTTTTAGAAACATCACTCTCGCTGTAATATGAAAGTTTGGTGGAGGAGGTAACATGAGAGAGGAGACCAAGCAGGGAGTTGGTGGCAAGGCCAGACAGCAGACACACAGCCATGGCTTCCAGGGTTTTGGACTAAAATCCTACCATCTTCAGCAAATAGCTAGACTCATTCTGGAAAACATCTATTGGCTTATTACTCACCCTGAGGGAGGCTGAAAGCCTGACCCTGGGGTCCCCCGTGACCATGTGGCCTGCACTTCTCATCATGAATGGGTCTTCTCTGGACCATCAAGCCATGAGGCAGGAGGAGCATAGCAAGATTGGATCCAACCTTACAGCACAAATAAGACTGCAGGATGTCAGGGTCAATGGACAAGGTGACCTGCTCTGTGGACCTGTGACCTACTCAGTCTCTTTCCCAGATACCCTGGCGTTTTCTCAATGTGCTTGTGAGCAAATGTCCATGCAGTTGGGATGGGGAGTCCCACATGGCTCAGAAGCATGGGCCTCCCTTTCACTAAGGCTGGCTGACCTGGCTGCTGCCAGCCTGAGTGTCCCATCGGCCAATGGCAAGAAGCAGCCTATAAACATCTTGGAGGGAGCAGTGATTTGTCCTCCATAGGGTAGGCACATCCAGATTTGGGTTTACCTTCTGAGCCCAGCATGCTTATGTGTGACCCAGCACATATGACTTATTCAATGTCTTACACACCACGGTGTTTTACACTGCTTCTGACTAAGAACTCAAACTTAGTTGGCCTTGGGTCTGCTTACTGGGCCACTGAGCACTCTTAAAGTTCTTTTCTGCACATGGATCTTCAGGCTGACCTATTTCCTGGCTTGTAGGCTTGACACATTTTTCTTTCCTGTGTTTGAATGGCAGGTACCTTGAAGCCACCTGAAAAAAATATTGGCTTGAGTAGGAAGGTAACACCTGAATTTGTTCTTTGCCTGAGGGTTCCTCTCTGTTTGGCTGAGGTACCTTAACAGGCCTTTGAGAAAGGCTGTGAGTAATGGTTTTATCGCCTGATGCTAGGGTTCAGTTAAGTGCTATTGTAAGCCCTCTTTACCCATCCGTTGGTTTTTCAAGACTTACAGGTCTCATCTTTCTGGATGCTTTCTATTTTCTTCCAACTCTGCTTGTGAACTTACCAATTCTTGTCTGAGTTGATCACTTCTTAAAAAACCTCTTAATAGACAGCAAAGAGTAGCCAACACAGATTGACATTCAGATTCTTTCCAATAGTTTCATTTGAAGTAATAGGAGAAGTAATCTGCTTCTCCAGTTATCGTAGGTAATAGTTTTGCCAGATGTTTTGTGACAACAGAACAAGGATGGTCAATATTTTAGCCTGAAATGCTCACATCCCCGTCACCTGCGACTCTCTCATTGTATCAATGCCATATCTTAGGTTTCCATTATGGCATCACCATGCAAGTTTCTGTATTATTTGGGGCAAGTGCTAAGCTGCTGTAAAGAGAACCAAAATGCCTGGGCTTAAATATGATAGACACTTATGTCTATCACATATTACATATCACATATTACAGTACAATGCAGGCTCTGTTCCAGGAAGTGATTCAGAGAAGCTATGAGTGAAGTCAAGCAATTGTCTTCAAAGCATAGCTTCCACAGCTGCTGAAGACATAGAAAAAGGAAGGGTGATTTGAAAGTAAACATCTTTCAGAAAAGGAACTGGTAGGTGAACATACCAATTTCATTCATTTTCATTTGGTGAGAACTCAGGTACTTGGCTACATTTAGCTGCAAAAAGTTTGAAAAAAAAGTCATTTCAAGTGGGGCAGCCCCACTGAAGAAAAAGTGAGAATAATTTTTGGGGGATAACCAATATTGTAGTCAGCATACTGGTCTACCTTATTCTTTATAATGCTTATGTAGTATACCACGTAACAGATGCACTGTAATTTTTCAACCATGTCTCTCTTGGAGGATTTTTAGATCATTTCCAATGTATTGCTATGATAATCCCTCTTTATACATAAATATTTGAGCCCTCTAATTTTATAATTTGTGTCCAAACTGCCCTCTGAAGTTCTATTATCCTATCCTCGTACTAAGGGTATTGAGTATGCTGCTTCCCCATGGCTTCACAAAAGTGTGTCTTATATGACTTTTTAGTTTTGCCAATTTATTTGGTAAAAGATGGTGTCTTGTTTAGCTTGCATTTAAAAAGTTATGTTTAACATTTTTACCTTTCTTTATAAAATCATTCCCTCCCTCCCTCCCTCCCTCCCTCCCTCCCTCCCTCCCTCCCTCCCTCCCTTCCTTCCTTCCTTCCTTCCTTCCTTCCTTCCTTCCTTCCTTCATCTCTCTCTTTTTATTATTTTGAAACTGCCTATTCTAACCTTTTACCACTTTCCTGTTGAGGTTTTGGTAAGTTTTAAAAATAAATTTTAATTAGCATTTTATAGATGCATAATGTTTTTCTGAATATAGTATTCCCGGGCATCACTCAACACCAGGGGTGGGAAAACTATGGCTTGGAGGCCAAATCTGCCCTGTAAATGACATTTTATTGGAACACAGTCATGCTCATTTGTTGACATATGGTCTATGGCTGCTCTTGCCCTACAATGGCTGAATTGAGTAGTTTTGACAAACATTATGTGGCCATGAGCCTAAAATATTTACTCTCTAATCTTTACACAGAAAAAAGTTTGGTGATTCTTGCCCCAGACTCACGGAAAGAATCTCCAGTGTTGTGTACACACATATATTTTGAAAAAAACTTCCCAAGTTTCCAAAGCTGGAGAAGCATGTTTGGAAAAAAAGTATCCAAAGTTTGAGAAACATGATTTAGTTAGTAGTAGAATACAGAAAGGCATACTCTCTCATCAGACTTCTTTTCACCTCTTGTGCATTTCTTCCCCTTTTGTTTCCATATCTGGCCACCCCAAAACCAAAATTTTAAGAGAAACATTTAGGGGGTTTCCAAGTTAGTATGGCTTGTAGTAATCTGTTTTATTACTCAGGTATTGCAAAATTCCTTAGCTGTAGTAAAACTTCATAAACAGTAAAAATTTGGGGCAAAAGCAAAAAGTGGACATTTCTTGCATGTTAAAAAAGAAAACACAGTTCTTCTCTTTAGGAAATAATTTTTTCATGCACAGTGGTACATGTGTGTGCCTAGACATGCATACATTAGCATAATGATGTGTATGTTTATACATAGCACACATAGACACATAAACATTGAAATCGCCACTTTGGATCAAACTCATGATTTAGACAGTCCAGTATTTTGTCTTTAGTTCGTGTCCTGAGCCACCCTCAAACCCTTCATGAACAAGGAAATAACCACTTAAACATCTGAAGCTTTCATCTCGATGTCAATCTCAAAGTTACAGGATGAGTCTGAACGATCCTACTTTTCCTTAGTACACCATTTGACTCTGTTATCCATGACTTTATTAGATCCGCTTTAAAAGGTACTTATATATTTTCCCTACTCTCACTCCACCTCAACAAAGTGCAATAGGGTTCTGTTCCTAAAGACAGAAAACACTCCAGGTGATGCCATGCAATTATTACAAAGCCCCTAAAGCAGCCTTTATTTTTTGTGTTATTTTCTCTCTCATTGTGGAAAATATTTCAATACCACCTGAATTTCAGGCAAATGCTTATATAAATAAAAGCATTTTTCCCTAAATGTAAATAGATTTGATTTCCTAAATGAGGAGGAAAATCTTTACATGCTGCACTGATGGCCTAGAATCTTCTTATGTGTGAATTAGAACTTCAAATATAACTTAAAAAGTAGAATTGAAGCATACCAAAAACAATGTAAGCATTGCCTATGTTCCTTCGGCTTGGAGTTTAGAATTGTTATTTTCTTTTCAAACGGGGCATTTAGTGCCAAAGGTTCAAGGGACTATGTTTCATTTAACAGGTGCATTATGTTAGAAACAGTACCCTGGATCATAGAATTAATATATTTTTCTAGAAATGGAATTATTATTCAGAAATCGAAATTAGGTGCTTCATAAGATTTCTAGGCTCTTAGCAAATGAGCTGTGGAATTTAATAGACTGGCCATGGCCCCTCATTTCTGAGTATGTTATGTAAGTTCACTGCGTGGGAATTCTATGCTCATGCCCAGTTTGATCCATACCCAGAGCTACAGATGATCCTGTATTAAGATGTCCTTTAAAAACAATGTACACACTGAGATGTTTCGACTTAATAAAGTGAATATCTATTAATATGATGGTTAGTTTTAAACATCAAGCTGAAAGGGCTAAGGGATACCCAGATAACTGGCAAAACATTATTTCTAGGTTTGTCAGTAAGGGTGTTTCTGGAAGAGATTAACATTTAAATCAGTGGGCTGAGTAAAGAAGATCCACCCTCACCAATGTCGGCAGGCGTCATCCAATTCATTGAGGGCCAGGACAAAACAAAAAGGTGGAAGAAAGAGAGGTTTGCTCTTTCTTGAGCTGGGACACCCATTTCCTCCTGCCCTTGGACATTGGAGCTTTTGGTTCTCAGACCTTCACATTCTGGGACCTAGACTAGCAGCCTTTGACTGAGTTACACCACTGGCTTTTCTGGCCTTCAGAGTCACACTGAATTACATCATCAGCTCTCCTGGTTCTCCAGCTAGCATAGAGCATATTTTTTGGGACTTCTCAGCCTCCATAATTATGTGAGCCAGTTCTCATAATGAATCTCCTTTTATTAATCTATATATATCTTATTGGATTTGTTTCTCTGAAGAACTAGGACTAATACAGTTAACATTTAAAAATCTTCCAGGTTTCAGGATTCATATTCCTTATTCTATTCAATACAGATTTAGTTTACCTGTTCATTTCATCCTTATAACATTTATTTCATCACAGATAATACCTTTTTTTCTAGTGTCTCTCTTCACTCATGTAGGTTATGCAAGTCAAAGGTTGGTAAACTATTGCCCACAGGCAAATACAGCCTTCAGTTGTTTTTGTACAACCCATGAACCAAGAGTGATTTTTATATTTTTTAAAGGTTTTTTAAAAAAAGAGAAGAATATGCAAGAGAGCCTATATGTCAAAGATAGTTTCTGTCTGGCTCTTTACAGAAAAATTGGCCTACCTCTTTGCTACATCACAGTAGAAACACACACACACACACACACACAAACACACACACACAATTACACATGAGTCATATTCCTATTTTATTGAATGGACTGAAACTGATAGGGATACAAACAAAAGAAGAAAAGGCTTTAATTGTATCCCATTACAGTTTTATTTAAGCTATGTTGGATCTTCCTTCCCCAATCTTTGACAATATCTTAGGCAAATCCTGTAGCTTTCCAGACAACTTCAGGTATTAAAAACTCTAATTTATTCTCACATATATGCCAGTTGTCTTTTGACAAGGGTGCCAAGACATTCAATCAAGGAAAAGACAATGTTTACAACAAATGATTTTTGGGAAACTGGGTATCCACGTGCCAAAACATGGAGTTGTACTCTTCTTTCCACTGTATAAAATAATTCAAAATAGATTTCAGACCCAATTATCAGAGCTAAAACTATGAAACTATTAGAAGAAAACATAGGGAAAGTATAGGCAGCAAAAGAAAAAATAAATACATTAGTCTACATCAAAATTTAAAACTTCTGTGCATCAAAGAACACAATCAACAAAGTGAAAAGTCAGTCCACAGAATGGGAGAAAATGTTTGCAAATCCTATATATGATAAATGGTTAATATTCCAAATATACAGAGAACTACAACCCAAAAACAAGAAAGCTAAAAAAACTTGATTAAAAAGTGGGCAAAAGACCTGAATAGACATTTCTCCAAAGAAGATACATAAGTGACCAATAAGCACATGAAAATATGCTCAACATCAGTAATCTTTAGAGAAATGTCAATCAAAACCATGTAATACTTTATATCCATTAGGATGGCTACTATTAGAAAAAACCAAAAATAACAAGTACTGGTGAGAATGTGAGAAATTGGAATGAAGCACTGTTAATGGGAATGTAAAACAGTGCAGCCTCTATGGAAAACAGTATGGTGGTTTCTAAAAAAATTAAATGTAGAATTACCATATGATTCAGCAATGCCATTTCTGGGTGTACACCCAAAAGAATTTAAAGCAGGGACTTGAAGAGAGATTTGTTCACCCATGTTCATAGCAGCATTATTTGTAATAGTCAAAAAATGGAAGCAACTCAAGTGTCCATCAACAGGTGAATAATTTGTAAAGCATGTTAGTGATTTGTTTCTTTGCTCCTATAAGGCTATCTATCCTGCACAATTCCTTGAGGAATTATCTATCTAATCTACTTATCTATTGCTGCATAGCAAATGATCCCTAAAGGCAGCAATTTAAGACAACAAAGAATTGTTTTCTTGTATAATTGAGAGTTAGGATTTTGGAACAGAATTAGTTGGGTGGTTTTGGTTCATGAAGTTGCATTCAAGTTGAGCTAGGATACAGCCTTCTTAAGGCTTAACTGAGGCAGGCGGATATAAACAGAAACCCAAGCTCATTCAGATGGTTGTTGGCAGGAGGCTTCACTTCATCACATTATAGATTTCTTCACGGGGTTGCTCATGACATGGCAGCTGGTTTTCCTTAGAGGAGTGATCTGAGAGATGGAGATAGAGATAGATAGAGACAGAAGTATAGATATGTAGATATGCAGTAGTACCCTCCTATCTGAGTTTCCCTTTCTGTGATTTCAGTCACCACTGCCAATGGCAGGCCAAAACTCTTAAATGAAAAATTTCAGAAAGAAACCATTCATCAGTTTTCAATTGCATGCCATTTTGCATAGCGTGAGGAAATCTTGCACTGTCCTGTCATCCTGCCTAGAACATGAATCATTCCTTTGTCCAGTGGATTCATGCTGTATGTGCTGCCCAGCCATGATTCACTTATGAGCTGGGTCAATTATCAGCCAGAAAAAACATAGTGTATATAGGGTTCTGTACTATCTGCAGTTTCAGGCATCCACCAAGGGTTTTCCCTTGGGGGAACAGATAGTCGGTGGATAAACAGGGGTGGGGAATACTGCATACAGTGTCTTCTGTAACTCAATCTCAAAAGTGACATGCTCTCACTTCTGCTATAATGGTCAGGTCTTGTATAATAGGGGAGGGGACCACACAGGGTGTGAATAGCAGGAGGCAGGGATTTGGGGGACAATTTTGGAATCTGGCTACCACACGTACTAATGCTTTGTGATCCCCAAATTTCAGCCCTAAGCAGCCTACCCCCTACAGCAATTTCCTCCTGGAGTCCTCCAGCTCCAGTAGCCCTCTTGTGTTGAGTTCCTTCAAGACAGCTCATATCCCACTACCTAACTCATCTCATGAGAAAATCGCTGTCTTTACCATATTGATTGAGTGGTACAATCAGACTTGTGCTGCTGCCTCAATTCTGCCCTTGGGCTGCCATCAGTGGCTGCTTTGGCAGATTCTACAAAATTCCCATTGTTTATTTTAACTATTTTGCTATTATTTCCAGATAAGTATTATACTTGCTTAAGTAGACATATAATATTACTGTTTTAAGAACATATCAATGTTTTCTGTTGGTGTTTACTTGCCTTTGTTTAATGCTATTAATTGACTGCCATTTATTCAGTTTTTTCAGTTTAATAATTTTATGTGGGCAAGTGATGTGTCATGATCAGTAATTACTTCCTCATTTAATACAGAATGTGAAGTTGCAGGGATTCTCTCTAAAGTGACTAAGCTGTGCATTTGATAATAATCTTTTCACCATTAATTAATTTTTTATGAAAGATTTTAAGGTCTAGTTTCTCTCATTATTTTCAGATTTTGAGTTTAAGCGTTTATTTAAAGATGTTCTTATACAACTTTTTCTTTTTACCTCCCCCATCTCCTTTTTTTAAATTTAAATTTTAAGTTCTGGGGTACATGTGCAGGATGCGCAGGTTTGTTTCATAGGTAAATGTGTGTCATGGTGGTTTGCTGTACCTATCAACCCATCCCCTAGGTATTAAGCCCAGCATGCATTAGCTATTCTTCCTAATACTCTCCCTCCCACTAACCCACCCGCCCCAACAAGCCCCGATGTGTGTTGTTCCCCTCCCTGTGTCCATGCGTTTTCATTGTTCAGCTCCCATCCGCCACCCCTTTGATATATGTTTGATCAAGTTTCATCATTAGGCAGATGAAAAAATTATATGATTTGTTTTATATTGTGAAATCCAAATGATCAATTCCTACCATATTCTTGACTTGTAGTTATTCTCAGTGATTTAGTATTAAACAATATAATTGTGTTCAGGGGAATTTAAATATATTTATATCTACTAATAATTAAAATAAATGAAATATAAAATTATAATATCATTTTCAAAAAGTTATTTCTTTTACAAGCATATTTGGAATATGTTGTTAAAATAACTGGTAAAATAAAACAATAACTAATAAATTATACCTACAATTGAGATTTTAGAATCAAGATGAGGTAAACTGAAACAACATTTTGTCATTTTAATTAAATTTTACCACAATTTTAATAAAAACAATACAATTTACAATTCCAATGTTCCTTCTTGCTTTAGTTGTCTGGGTAAGTAATTGAGACATTACATCCACACCTATTAGATACAATTTTAAGAAAAAAATGAATTGTTCAGTATAGAAAAGTATTTCTTAGCTACTACTATGTGCAACTGCTGCACATCTCATGCTAATTTATGAAAGCCTCTAAAACATGTTTTGGAGTGTGAACAGAAGCAAGTAAATGGAGTTTCTGGAACATGGTGCTTCATGATGCAGACATTTATTAGTTTAATGCTGTGAGGAAGGAACGATTTGGAAATAGATTTTTCTTTTCTATTTTTTAAGCACTTCTACCTCTCAAGTCCTCCTTGATGTCTGAAGCTGTCTCTCTAGCATACCCCGTAACAGAACCCATCACTCTATCCCCTACTTTATTCCCAGACATAGGGCAAGAGGTGCGAACCACAGTTATTACTGTGGTATAGCTGGGATTGGTCAAGAGAGCAGGTGTTTTGAGTTATGGGTTACACATGCCAGCACATGGGATGTGGTGTACAATCTATGTTCAATGTATTTTTACTGAGTCAAATAATCTATAGTAATTAAGTCGCCTTAACTGAGACTGGATCTAGTGCTGCTGAGGCCATGAGACTCAGAGCAGAAAGAGGTTGATAGACTTTTTAATGTCCTAGGAGCTTTAATGTTTGAAGAAAATATGTTCTTAAGGGTTGTCAATTGTTTAATGTTCAATTAATAAATAATTTTAATTCATTAATCAATTGCACCCATTTTTTTGAGACGGAGTTTCTTGCTTTTGTAGCCCAGACTGGAGTGCAATGGTGCTATCTCGGCTCACTGCAATCTCCGCCTCCCAGGTTCAAGTGATTCTCCTGTCTCAGCCTCTCGAGTGGCTGGGACTACAGACACACACCACCACGTTGTGCAAATTTTTTGTATTTTTAGTAGAGACGGGGTTTCACCATTTTGGCTAGACTAGCCTTGAATACAGGTATACAGAAATACAAGTATACAGGTCTTGAACTCCTGACCTCAGGTAATCCACCCGCCTCGGCCTCCCAAAGTGCGGGGATTACAGGCGTGAGCCACTTTGCCCAACCAATCAATTGCCATTTTAAAAAAGGCGGCATTTCCCTAAAGAATTCATGGCACTTATACAAGAAATAAAAAAGTCTTATGAGAGTTACCAATTAGATTTCTCCAAACATTTAAACATTTATTAAAAATTTAATTAAAGGCCTTTTACATTTTAATTAAAATGAAGGTGTATAAGTACTTTACATCCCATAAGAAACACAAATGTGTAAAATATTGCAAAGTTTACAAAACCAATGAAAGCTGTTATACCAAACTATTATGAACAGAAGAGATAAAATTTACATTTTGTTCTTATCCTGCACGTTCCCGGGGTTTTATTTTTTACATTTTCTAGGAGTTTCAATAATCCTGCCAGCCATTGCTTTATTACTAGCTTGTGATTTTTGTAACCGTACCAGACCTAAAGAAAAATGAAGGTTATTGCTGATATTATAGCTTCTTGGGTAGAAATCACAAGTTCTTGGATGGCAAAATCCAAGACAATTAAAACCCAAGTGTTGATAACAGGCTGAGTCTGTTTTGTAAAACTATCTGCACTCCTTTTATTATGGGACTCTCAGGTCCTTGCCTTTTATGAAGATTCTCAGTTTTTGAGATGTGCTTTTCTTCATATGGGATATTCTTTAAGTTTTGTGAGAATAACTGTACGTTTTGGTATACAGACATAGATCGCTGATATTTAAAAAAAATAAGTATTTATTATTAATATTTTATTAAAATTAGTAGCTATAATTGGTAGAAATTTTCCTTTCCTAGAAAATGGGAGATTGTTTGTCTGGGTAGTTTCCTTCTTTAGAACATTTGGTGACTGTGTCCTTTCGGAAGCCTCCTGCTGCCTGTCTTTTAACTGATCTTACTATGAGAACTCACAGGTGCTGGGCCTTCCTCTCCTGTGTGTTGTATAAAATCAGCAGAGCCGATCAGACCTTCCTGTCCTTGGCATAGCTCCTACTTTTCCTGGGATTGTTTGGTTCACTCACATGTTTTTGTTCACCCTTTCCGTTTACGTAGACAGGAACAAATCCATACATACAGTTTGAAATATATATAGATTCTTAATTGAAGAACAAAGGCTCCATGAATATCACATTTTCAAATATTCATGGAGATTTCTTTAATATTTTATGTTTGTATTTAAATATATATTTAATAAATATTTTTATATTTTATGTTATATATTTAAAAGTCATTAAAAATTAAAACAATTCTTTTCATTTTTATTATTACAACCAATTTTTTGTGCATGTTATCTTGACTTTTCTCTTTTGAGCTTTGTTTTGAACTCATTCTCAAATTGGCATAACTTGGCTGGTGGGAAGCTGCCTTCTACTTCATCCTTTTAAGCTCTGCCCTTGATTTTCTTATGACAAAAATCGTGTGCTCCAGATTCATCTAGGTTTTTTCTTCCATATGGACTCCTTGGAGAGTCCTGTGTCTTTGAATCTTTGAATTGGAGGTTAGTGTTAGAGACTAAATCTGAGGGTGAGGATGCACCTGAGAACTGTGAAGGGTGAGAGCTGTCACTGCTACTATGGATTGAAAAAAAGGGAAAGATACTTTTAAGGTTATGGTTCCACATTCATCTTCCAAATTTATCATCATGCCATACCTCATTTTCACTATAGTAAACGATTTTATGACCCACCAAAATATCCTTTAATAGGCCGGGCACAGTGGCTCACACCTGTAATTCCAGCACTTTGGAAGGCTGAGGTGGGCAGATCACTTGAGGTCAGGAGTTTGAGACCAGCCTGGCCAACATGGAGAAACCCCATCTCTGCTAAAAATACAAAAATTAGCTGGGCATGGTGGAACGTGCCCCTGTATTCCCAGCTACTCGGGAGGCTGAGGCAGGAAAATCTCTTCAACTGGGAGGTGGAGGTTGTAGTGAGCTGAGATCTCGCCATTGCATTACAGCCTGGGTGACAGAGTGAGTCACTGTTTAAAAACAAAACAAAAAAAAAAAAAAAAAAGAAAAAGAAAAAAACAAAAATTAGCCAGCATGGTGGTGCATGCTTGTAGTCCCAGGTACTCAGGAGGCTGAGGCAGGAGCATCACTTGAACTTGGGAGGTGGAGGTTGTAGTGAGCTGAGATTGCGCCATTACACTCCAGGCTGGGCAACAGAGTGAGACTCAATCTTAAAAAAAAAAGAAAAAGAAAAGGAAAAAGAAAAAAATCCCTCAACAGTGACAAGGCAGAACTCAGTGAAGAGTGTGCTTTTTTTTTAGGGGATTAGTGAGATCCTCTATCTGGGTCATCCAGAGGAAAAGATTTACATATGTATGCTGTGTTTGTATGTGATATGTGTGTGTCATGTGGTCTGTGGTCTGTGTGTAGTATGTGTGTGTGTGTTATGTGGTATGTGTGTATATGGTGTAGTGCATTGTGTGTGGTGGGTGTATGTGTATGGTATGTATGTGGTGTGTATGTGTTTGTGTGTGGTGATGTGTGTTGTTTGTGGTGGGTGTATATGTATGGTTTGTGTAGTGTGGGGTGTGATGTGTGTATAGTGTATGTGTGTAGTGTGTTGTGAGTGTGGTGTATGTGCATGGATATGGTGTGTGTGTGTGTGTAGTGTGTTTTCTATGTATTGTGTGTGGATGTGGTGTATGTGTGTGTAGTGCTATTGTGTGTGGTGGGTATATATATATGGTATATGTGGTGTGTGTGTAGTATGGTGTCTGCATGTGTGTGTGTGTAGTGCATTGTGTGTGATGGGTATATATGTATGGTATATGCCGTGTGTGTGTAGCATGGTGTCTGTGTGTGTGTGTAGTGCATTGTGTGTCGTGGATGTTTATGTATGGTGTGTGTAGTGAGGGTGTGGTGTATGCATATGGTACATAGGGTGTATGTGTGTGGTGTGTGCATAGTGTGTTGATGTGTGTGGCATATGTGTGTGGATGTGGTGCGTGTGCAGTGTGTTAAGTGTGGTGTATGTGTGTGGATGCGGTGTGTGTGGGGTGTGTGTGTAGTGTGATGTGTGTGTGGCGCGTGTGTGTGGATGTGGTGTGCGTGTGGTGTGTGTGTAGTGTGATGTGTGTGTCGTGTGTGTGTGTGTGGATGTGGTGTGTGTGGGGTGTGTGTGTAGTGTGATGTGTGTTTGGTGTATGTGTGTGGATGTGGTATGTGTGTGGTGTGAGTATAGCACATATGTATAAAGTTTTATTTTCTCCTATCTTTTGATGTTGATTGCCTAGTTCCTTGCTGATCCTGGTTCCTTGATGATTTGACTTGGGGATGGGATGGTGGAGGCGAGGCATTTCTTTCCTTTTTCTGTGTGGCCATCCTGGATTTCTGTGTTCCGCTACAGATTGCCAGAGTACATCAAAGGAGTAGCAGAAACCCTGGATTTCTGGGTTTCTGCTACTCCTTTGATGTACTCTGGCATTCTCCTTTAGTTATTTTTATCAAAATGTATTTGTTTATTTGTTGTTTTGGCTGTCTTTGTTGGGGGAATGAGTGGGAGGGGCTTCTAATTGGCCATCTTGCTAACATCACTCTCAGTGCTAGTGTTAATAATTTTTATGGTATCTTGACCTACAAGCAAAAAAAAAAAATCATAAATTTATTTTGTAAATTAAATTCCGCTGCTTCCATGGCAAAAAAGAAAAAGAAAAAACAGCTTGATAAGATGAAATCTGATTTAGAATAAACTCTATCCAAGTCTTTTAAAATCATAACCGTCTTGAAATTCTTGCATTAAACTATATGATTTCCTTAACTTAGGCCATTTACCCAGAGAAATAAGTGAACTAGGTGAATAGAACTTTTCCTATTGTTGTTCTTGTGGATTTCCTTTTATTTTATTGTGCTGGTTGGGATTATATTGCCTGGAAAGGAAATTAGACTTTTGTGTCTAAACAATGACAAAAACCACTACATAGTCAATTGCTAGATGTTGCTTAAGCTGAATGACAAAAAATGATATCTACAAAATGAGGGTTGCCAAGGAGAAAAACCTTGCCTCTGATGCTTCAAAGGTACCATTTTTTTTTTCCAGCTGGGACCTCAATCTCTTCTAGTACTTCTTCGACAATAGCTAGCCTCTCTTCACCCATGGTCCCTTGGCTGGATGTGGGGCAGGGGCTGTCCCACTGACATTCTTCCCTCTGGGGAACTATTTGCCTTCCTTCTTTCTGACTCTCAGTCACATACAGAAAGCAGCCAGTTAAGCTTGACTGACATTCTCACAAATGAGCCCATCCTGCCAGATTTTTGCACTTGGGGCTTTTTAGCTGTAAAAGATTTATTTGGAATGAATTGATTTGCCCTGAGGGAAACTGATTCCAGGCAATGCTGTGTAACTGGAAATATACGTTTTAAGCAGAAAGGCCCTTCACCTTTCAGCTGAAATGATACTGTGCCCAAAGAAGATGGTCCTGGAGATGAGTCTGCTTACTTTCTTTAGGGGTCTGAGAAGGAGAGAGCTGGGTGAGAAGAGGCAGGTGGTAGATCTATCCTGTTTCCATACACATCCCTCATTTCATTCACAGCCCCAAGATTGCAACATGATAGCCCGCAGACCTCTGCTGACTCTTTCCCTTCCCTGGCCCCGTTTGTCACCTTGTCAAAGGGGTCTTCCCACCTCCCAGCCCACCACACAGGCAGGGCAATCATCTGATGGGACTTGACTCAGGTGGGTCAATTAGAGCTATTTCAAATATAAACGTTGAGAAGAGCAGCCAGCTGGCTCTCTCCTCTGGAGCCATGCACTATAAGAATCTGTTAGGCTCAGAGCTGCTGCAGGCAACTTTCCCAGCAAATAGAGAGAACTCAGTAGAGGATAAAGCCAACATGAAGGAAAGCAGAATAAAGACAGGAAGAGACAGGGTCCTGACAATATTCAATTAAATCAGCTGTGCTCAAAATCAGCCCACCTTCCGAACTTTGACTTTGAATGAGCATATAATTACTTTTTCCCCTTACTTTACTTTGACTTGAATTTCTATCATTTTCAACCAAAAAGCCTTGACTAATGGAACAACAACAACAAAAATAACAATTGCGTGTGGTATGAATTATGTAGTGTATTAACAAAAGTGAATTTTCTGTGTTCAATTTGCACTAATTGTATCATCTGCAGAAAGATACACTTTCCAGCGATGTTCTTCTCAATATTTAAAAGTTACAGCTTAGACTTTTTAAACAACTTTCCCAGCAGATGAAGAAAGCCCAGTAGAGAATGAAGCCAATGTGAGTTATGAAGCCCAAGTCAGAGTTTAAACTTTAAAAAAAAACTTTGAAATTCTGACCTTTATATATTAAGAACATTGCTGGAAAGAGCATCTTTCTCCAGATGATACAGTTACTGCAAACTGAGCACAGAAAAGCTCTACAAAAATATGCTTGGTTATTCTGGACAGGGTTTTATCAGAGACTGTGTCAGCCAACATCTACTGTTGTCAGCACATTCTCATTTTGTTTATATCACACGGTTCAATTCACAGCTTCCTTGGTACTAAATACAAGACAGATTTTATTTCTACTCATTTTTACAGCAGCAAATCAAGGCCCCATCTGATATTCTTCAGAAGTCATATGACTGTATGAATACTCTTACCAAAGCACCAATATCTCCCTTTTGTCCTATTAACATAAACTTCAAGGACAAAAGGCAGCTTTAGAACTCTCCAAGTTCAGGCCAGGAATATTTACTGACATCCTAATACATGGGCAGTGCAATGCTCGTGACCAAAACTCTATTAAATGCACTGCAACTACAATGCCTTCAGTATTTGTTTCAAATGCTTGCTGCTCTTGCTCTCTCTCCCTTTCTATTTCTTTCTCTCTTTTACACACACACACACACACACACACACACACACACCCCACACACATACACAGTTAGCATCTACCATTGTAGTCTCCTAGCATGCCATCTCTACTGTTTTGAGAACAGAGTTTTGTTGAAATAAAATAAAATAGCCCTGCCTCTAAATGTAGAATAATAAGGGAGACTGCTTCTTTAGTTGACTCCTTAATCTAAATGCCCACTAAGAACAGGCTTTCATTCCTACCTAGTCAGGCCAATACCTGATTAATAATTTCCCTGTATATTTGTGTGAAGAACAGCATTTTACATCATTTAAAATTAATCTGTTTTTGTTTTCTGTTTTTTTCTCAAAATAAGTGGGTTTCATGCTAGGGATAAAGGGATGGTTTAACATTTGCAAGTTAATAAATGTGATATACCTTACAAACAAAACTAAAAACAAAAGTCATATGATCATCTCTATAGACACAGAAAAAACATATGACAAAATCCAGCATTCCTTTATGATTAAAACCCTCAGCAAAATCGGCATAGAAAGGACATACCTTAAGGTAATAAAAGCCATCCATGACAAACCCACAGCCAACGTTACACTGAATGGAAAAGTCGAAAGCATTCCCCCTGAGAACTGGAACAAGACAAGGATGTTCACTCTCACCCCTACCATTAAACATAGCTTTGTAAGTCCTAGCCAGAGCAGTCAGACAAGAGAAAGAAATAAAGGTATCGAAATCAGTAAAGAGGAAGTCAACTTGTCTCTGTTCACTGAGGACGTGATTGTATATCTAGAAAATCCCAAAGACTCATCCCAAAAGCTCCTAGATCTGATAAATGAATTCAGGACACAAAATCAATGTACACAAATCAGTAGCACTGCTATACACCAACGGCAACCAAGCTAAGACTCAAATCAAGAACTCAACTTTTTACAGCAGCTACCAAAAAATACGTACATATATATGTATAGAATACTTAGGAATATACCTGATCAAAGAGGTGAAAGATCTCTATGAGGAAAACTATAAAACATTGTTGAAAGAACTCACAGATAACACAAACAAACAAAAAAAACACATCCCATGCTCTTGGATGGGTAGAATCAATATTGTAAAAATAACCATACTACCAAAAGGTATTATTTAGGATTTCCATCAAAATACCATCATCATTCTTCACAGAACTAGAAAAACAATCCAAAACTCATATGGAACCAAAAAAAGAGCTTGCATAGCCAAAGCAAGACTTAGCAAAAGGGACAAATATGGAGGCATCACATTATCCAACTTCAAACTATACGACAAGGCTATAGTTACCAAAACAGCATGGTACTGGTATAAAAACAGGCATGTAGACTAATGGAACAGAATAGAGGGCCCAGAAATAAAGTCTAATGCTTACAGCCAACTGACCTTTGACAAAGCAAACAAAACATAAAGTGGGGAAAGACACCCTATTCAACACACGGTGCTGGGATAATTGTCAAGCTGCATGTAGAAGAAACTGGATCCTCATCTCTCACCTTATAAAAAAATCAACTCAAGATGAATCAAAGAATTAAGTCTAAGACCTGAAACCATAAAAATTCTAGAAGACAACATTGGAAAAACTCTTCTAGACATTGTCTTCTTAAGGAGTTCATGACCAAGAACCCCAAAGGAAATACAACAAAAACAAAGAAAAACAGACGGCACTTAGTTAAACTAAAAATCTTCTGCACAGCAAAAGAAATAATCAGCAGAGTAAGCAGACAACCCACAGAGTGGGAGAAAACATTTGCAAACTGTGCATCCAACAAAGGACTAATATCCAAAATCTACAAGGAACTCAAACAAATTAGCAAGGAAAAAACAAATAATCCCATCAAAGAGTGGGCTAATGACATGAATGGGCAATTCTCAAAAGAAGATATACAAATGGACAGCACACATGAAAAAATGCCGAACATCACTAAGTATCAGGAAAATGCAAATCAAAACCACAATTTGATACTACCTTATTCCTACAAGAATGTCCATAATCAAAAAATAATAGATGGTGGCATGACTGTGGTGAAAAGGGAACACTTTTACACTGCTGGTAAGAATGTAAACTAGTACAACCACTCCGGAAAACAGTGTAGAGATCCATAAGGAACTAAAAGAAGATCTACCATTTGATCCAGCAATCCTACTCCTGGATCTCTACCCAGAGGAAAAGAAGTCATTATATGAAAAAGACACTTGCACATGCATGTTTACAGCAGCACAATTTGCAATTGCAAAAATATGGAACCACCCCACATGCCTGTCAATCAATGAGTGGATTTTAAAAATGTGGAATATATATACCATGGAATACTGTTCAGCCATTAAAAGGAACAAAATGGCATTTGCAGCAACCTGGATGAAATGAAGACCATTATTCCAAGTGAAGTAACTCAAGAATAGAAAACCAAACATCATATGTTCTCATTCATAAGTGCGAGCTACGCTGTGAGGACACAAAGGTCATAGGAATGATACAATGGACTTTGGGCACTCGGGAGAAAGGATGGGATGGGGGTGAGGGATAAAAGACTACACATTGGTACAGTGTACACTGCTTGGGTGATGTGTGTACCAAAATCTCAGAAATCACCTCTAAAGAAGTTAGTCATGTAACAAAACACTGCCTGTTCCACAAAAACCAATTGAAATAAAAAATAAAAATTAAAAAAAGTAATAAATCTTATTCTTTTAAGGAAAAGGTAGATGTGATTGTGACTCCTGCTTTTTAGTAAAAGAAAAAGTAAATCCACATCATTATGCAAGGAAAATAATTAGTCAAATACTAAGATCTGAACTTATTCTCTCAGCAACTACACTTGGAATGAGCATCGATTCCTTTGCCCTCCCCCAACTGAGTGAGGAAATACAACTGATCTGATAGGAAAGCAACTCTAAGAATTTTCTTCACTACCACAGTGGCCAGTACACTATGGGCATGCTTTAAGTATTGGTTACTTGTTGAATTACCTCACATCTACAGACATTTGCTATTCTTGAAGGATGCTTCATATCACAACCTCTGTTTGATGATTGAGTCATCGCCCTGGTTTATGAAATAGTAGCAGATGCTCTCTCTCCCTCCCAACCTTTCTTGCAACTAAGGGCAAGTACTTGCTAATCAGATACTCCTGGCCCAGACTTTAAATTGCAAGCTGGGTCACAAGTGAGCTGTTCTCTGCAGAATCCATTCTGGCAGGGGTCAGGGAGCAGGGGTGGCTCAGAGACAGCTGTGGCTGTAGCTTAAGTGGTAGATTCTGACGTCTAGTGTCAGAGCTCTACGGGATGTAAGTTGCAGTGCTGTGGCCAGTGGCAGCAAGAGAGTCATCCACAGCCTACTCTATAACACAACAGAAATGTTTTTCCTGACTATGCAGCCTAGAACCTGGTCTTCTGTGCCACCCATCCTCCAGAAATCCTGTAAATTAACCAAAATTGATTTAAAAAATTAAGTTATAATTCACACGCAGAAAAGAGTCTTAAGAATGTAGGTCAATAATAGCTTACATATCTACTTCCCTCTGTAACCACTGCCTGGATCAAGATATAGAGTATTTTCAACATGCAAAAGTCTTGTTCATAGAGCGCTCTCTCAGTATTTCCTTAGGAACGGCAATCCTAACTTCTCTCCCAGAGACAAGTTTCTCCTGTTGTTGAACTTCATGTAAATGGAATGACACAGTATGTAGTCTTCTGTGCCTAGCTTCCTTCACTCAACATTGTGTTTGTACAATCCATCCACACATGCCTCTATTGAGGCATGCATCAGATCAGTTTTTAAACTGATGTCTAGATTTCCATTGTGTATTTATAACACAATTTATATAGTTTGTTGACGAACATTTGGTTGCCCCCAATTTTGGGTTATTACAATTAAAGCTTCTACACAGCTTATTGTGTATGATTTTTGGCGGACACAAGTACAGATTCTGCTAGGTATACCCAGGAGTAGGTCACTGGGTTTAAGTATGTTTAAATTTAGTGGCTACTCACATTTTCCAAAATGATTGATTTATATTCTGACCAGCAATATGAGAGAATTTTAGTTGTAAATATTTGGCATTGTTAACATTTTAACTTTAGCCATTTTGGCAGGTATTAAGCCATGGTTCATTGGGATATATTTGTGTGTGTGTGCATGTGTCTTTGACCACATATTAAAGAAACTCATGAATGAGGAATCAAAAGAAAGATAAAGCTTGTTCAAAGGACTAAAGGAAAGATAGAAATACTTACAGTCATTAAAAGAAAAAAAGTTACTTTAGATAAAAACTTGCTTAATGTCCAACAGGTAAATGAAACCATAATCTTTAGTGTTATCTTTTTTACTGAGACTAATTTACATGTCTACAGAAAAAAATCAATTGCATTGTTCTAGAGAATAATTTACATGCCATTCAGTTTACTAAAAATTAACGTCGATCTAGATGTACAAACTTAATTATTTTATCCCTGCAGAAGTTGTATGTTGGAACCCTACTACCCATTGTGACCGTATTAGGATGTGGGGCCTTTCAGAGGCAAATACATAATGAGGGTGGAGCCCTCATGAATAAGATTAGTGCCCTTATAACAAGAGACATGAAAGAGATTATCTTCCTCTCAGCCATGTAAGACTACAATGAGAAGACAGCCATCTGTGAACCTGGAAGTGGGCTGTCACCAGACACTGGATCTGCCAGCACCTTGATCTTGGACTTCCCAGCTCCAGAATTGTGAAAAACAAATATTTATTGGTTAAGCCACCTAATTTATGTTTTCTTGCTATAGCAGCTCAAACTGACTAATATCTTGACAAATAGCAACTACTGAGTCAAAGATGGACCTATCTGACAATGAAAGGACATGCAGTCATCCTTTTCTCTTTACAAGTTAAGGACATTTTTCATTAATCATTCTTTCATTGCTATTACTAAGGATCTCATGGTGGTTCAGCCTTGTACACTTACATAGATGCAGCAAGAAGCATTATTTAACATTTAGAAAACAACTTGTGATGTATAACCAGGAAATTTAGAGCTGTACCTACTTAAGAACAGGAGATTAACTTCTATCTAAAGATGTTGTAGGAACAGTTTTTCAACAGTCTTCATTACTCCAAGATATTTTTAGTTACTCTTCTATCCTAATAATAGAAAACCAAACCCAATAAATTCATCTCCATTAGATTTTACCTGCAGAACGTATAAATGTGGGTACATTCCTTTGTTGTCAAGGTCTCAAAAATCTTCTGAAACCATGGGCCTGCAAGAAAGTGACCTTACTTCCTGTAAGGCTGGGTCTCTATCAACCATGGAACAGACACAAGACCAGCTTCCTAGGAGGTTTTTTAGACATTGGTTTCACATAGGAAGTACAACTCTTGTTTTTTTAATGGTGGACTAGTCATACATATTAAAATAAATTTATTGGCACTCTAAAAAATAAAATAATTTGGTATTTGTCAATTAATTTGTAAAATTAATTGTTTGTTAAAAAGGCTTTGTTGAATCTATGTAAGTAACTAAGTAACTACATTGCCACTAAAAGAAAAGAGATTCAGTAAAAATAATTGTTGCTGACTACTGAAGGATCAATGAGAATAAGATACCCTTTTTAAAATTTCCTACTAAAATAAGATTAGAGATAAAAGAGTTCAGAATAGGTTAAGTAGCAATATTGATTGTATACCTATCAAAAATATAACATTGGTTGGACATGGTGGCTCATGCCTTAATCCCAGCACTTTGGGAGACCAAGGTGGGCGGATCACCTGAGGTCCAGAGTTCAAGACCAGCCTGACCAACATCGAGAAAACTCATCTCTACTAGAAAAAAAAAAAAAAATAGACCAGGGGTGATGGTGCATACCTGTAATCCCAGCTACTCAGGAGATTGAGGCAGGAGAATCACTTGGACCTGGAAGGCAGAGGTTCCGGTGAGCCAAGATCGTGCCATTGCACTCCAGCCTGAGCAACAAGAGTGAAACTCCATCTCAAAAAAGGAAAAAAATATATATATATATGTGTATATATATAACATTGACATGCAACACATGCAGGGAACTAAAAAAGAAGAAAAAGATATAATATCAAAACTAATGCTAACATTATTTCAATAAAAAAATTACGGTTTTGTATTCTCATCAGTTCATCATTTCTCTTAAATAAGTTTTGCTTCACTAGATATTGGGGAGCAGTCTAGTTTTCAAGAGTTCATGTCTTTCTAGACTGGAAGGAGTTCTGGAAATCTTGTCCCATGGGACACTCTGACAGTTGCCCAAGCAATGTCCGCTCAGAAGCCGTGTATACGTGAGTCTAGTTTTGGAAGTAACAATAGGTATAGAAGTTTCTCGTGCCGTCTTTTCCAGTAAATTTCTGAAACTATCTTTGTTTGATAAAGATCCATTTCTAGAATTGTAGCTTATAGCAGAGCCTTCAGGCAAGCATAAGACAAGGACTGAGACCACTGGTTTATGAGAAGACAGACTGGCTGCAGTTATTGTAATAACTAACAAAATCAGAATGAAGGAAAGTAAAATTTTCCACTAGGGTATAGTATATAATTACTTTCTGAGGATTTGATCAACGTTTCCCCTGAAGGTAAGAATAGTCTATGAACAGTTAGAGTTTTTA
Organism: Sapajus apella; assembly: GCF_009761245.1. NCBI lineage: Eukaryota > Metazoa > Chordata > Mammalia > Primates > Cebidae > Sapajus > Sapajus apella. Next base: position 12,954,415 of record NW_022436946.1, on the reverse strand, counting down.
ACAAATATCCAGGGCTTTCCAATCCCTTCTGCCAAATTGTAACAAGCTCTGAAACACACTTATCAGGAAGAGTTTACCAGCACAGAACTAACCTAGGAAAAACTGAGCCTCATTTATTTGACCTTTTCCCATGTAGCTCTTATATTAGTTTGAACGAGTTAAGAAAAATAGATCAACCCGAAGCTAATTATTTTTAGCCTCCCTCTTTTGATAAAGTTAAAGAAACAAACAAATCAATTTTTAATCTGGGAAGAACTTCAGAGGAACCACACAGTTTGTTTAGGTGCAAAACATTTTAAGAAAAGAAAATTATGAAGCTAAGATCTGATCTTGGGAAAGAAAACTGAAACAATTAACACAGGTACGTGGTTCCTTGGTTCAGAGCACACAGAGGCTAGTGATCAGTGAATAGTCATAGTAGGTGGTGTGGTCACCTATTAATAAGGGGATCCTGTAGCATTTAAAAATAAACCCAGCAGAAGGTAACACCATTGTAGGAAAACTTAGCCTATTCAGAAGTAACTTTTATTCTTTGTTTGCTTGCTTACTTCTTTGTTTAATAATCAAGAACAGGACGGGTACAATGACTCATGCCTATAATCTAAACACTTTGGGAGGCTGAGGCAGGAGGATTGTTTGAGGCCAGGAGTTCATGGTTACAGTGAGCTATGATCATGCCACTGCACTCCAGTCTTGGTGACAGAGCAAGAACCTGGCTTTTGAAAAACAAACAAACAAACAAATCACAGTCAGCCTAAAGCATAGAAAGTTATTTTGATTAGCTATATAATCTCTGCCATTTGAGATAACACAAAGGTAAAGGATAATCTACTATCACTTATTAAGAACAGATTGAGGACTAAAAGTCCAACTTGTCATTTTTAACAGAGGAAAAATAATTATAGTCAGGCATTAACACAGTATTCCTGAGTTTTCTTTTTTAAAAAAAAAAATTTTACAAATAAAACTGTCAAGATTGATCCAACATTGTCAACACTTTTAGCAATTTTATTGCTTCTTTTCAGATTCATTTATCTTTAGGTATTAATCCAAGGCAAATAAAATTCTCTTTCTGCAAACCTTCTACAAACTTTAAATATCATATCAGGTTTTTTCTGTATTGCTTCTTTAACAAGATGCTCTCCTTTAAGAAAATCTAGTCTTTCTCTTCCTTGCTAAATAATGTCATCCCATTATTACCTAGCTCCAACATCCATACTTCTCTGTCTTCATTGTACTCAGGATAGTCTCAACCACATAGAGTAATTATAACTTTTTAAACCAAGTAAATAATTCCTCTTTCACGGAAAACTCTAGAAGATAGGACATTGAGAACTGTCTTTTGTACACTAGCATTTTAGCAGAGCAGCAAAGCTCACAATGTATAGACATGCCTAAAAAGAATAGATCCTTGTCATCCCAACAGCGGTGACAAAAGTCAGTGCATAGAATCAGATCTCCATTCACTGCTGCCACAAAAGCAGAGTAACACAGCAGCTGTGCACCAGCCAGACTCACAAGTACACAGGGCGGCGACCTCAGTAGAGACAGGCCAGGTACTTATTAATGCTAGTCCCTGAACGTCTGTAAAAAAATAAATATGGACCAAATTTAAATTAGACAAAGTATACTTGGACAAATAGATGTAGCCCAGAACCAGAAACAAAAACAAAAACAGACTCCAAGAAGGGAAAAGAACAGAGAAACAGAATCAGCAGCGGTAAGTGTGTATTGCTATTTGACACTGTCTCCAAGAGCCCGAGAAATACCTGGCATCCATCAGTGCAAAATTCAGTGCAGCCTAATTAATTTTAGAAAGGGGTTTACTAAGACATCTACATGGACTCTCCAAAAATTGTCAAAGTACAACATTCAGTCAAAACAGATCTCCCAGCCTCATAACTTTAACGCAATAAAGACATATTAAATTCATTATTAATGAAGGAATCAGCAGAAAGATAAAGCTGGTTTCTTTCCGGCTTACGATTTTAAATTGCTTTTCTCTAATCAACATCCTTTTAATACCTCCCCTTTTCTGTTTAAATTATCCAGATTTGGTTTCTGTTGCTTTCACCTAAGAAACCAGCCTACTACATAAATTAGTACCATCACTGGTTCCAAATAACAGACCTCGAGGGAAGAAGAAAATTTGTGCGTATTTTTTAGCCTTGTTAGAGATGAGAGCAGTGAAAATATAGCTAAGAGATGGGATACTAGAAGCTAATGCTTGCCTTGAATCAACTTTCCTGTATGGTACCCTAGAATTAAAATCTCCCTTGAAGTTAAGGCTCTAGGGGAATGAAGGGAGGTATTGTCTCTAGAAGATTTAAAAGCCTTCATACAAACAAATATAAGTTCATTTGAATTTTATTACCATGTGCCTGCATACCCATTCACTAGCTTTTCTTGGTCTGCAAAAAGCAGGTGGGTTTTGGAAAATGACAAAAGAGTAATTGAACGTTATAGCTGCTGTTGAAAAAACACTCATCGGCTGGAGAAAGCCAACGCAGCTCCTGGAAACCAGTATGCAGCTTTTCATCAGGCAAATCTATTTTTCTCTATTTTAATCAATATAGAACTCCGGAACACACCTTCAGCAGGAAGCTGGAATGTTCTACCGTCCACAGGACACGGCACTGTCTACTGCTCGGAGGAGACTGGCCTGACAGAGCTGGAGAGCCAGAATTAACCCTCACCCGATATGATTTAGTAGGATACGTGTGTACCAGAGCGTAGGAAATAAACTTCATAAAATTCAGGAACCTACCCAGTCAGTCAAGTCCTGGGGCATTCAGCACACTTGAGATACCCTCTGAATTAAGTGACATTTTCTATCCTTTTTACCGTCTACCATTAAAAGAGGTCACTTGGCGTACCTCTTCAGGGTTTGGAGGCAATATTTGGTTTACTGCCCCTCTCATTTACTAGATGTATTGAAAATTTTCGTATTTGAATTCGGCCCACAAAAAGAGATGGCTTTTCTAGTTCATGCTGCCAACAAGCAGCTCAGCCATTTGGTTCTTAAGGCCCAGGAGAACTAATTCACCGTATTCTGTGGACAAGTTAAAAATTAACAAATGCCAACGCACCCTTTAAAAGTGTTGAGGTAAGAAATAGAAAAGAAAATTAAATATTTATATCTTATATATTCACACATATATAATGTTATCTATATTTATATATATTTTATATAGATTCCTATAATTAATTTTTAATTCTTTTTTTACACTTAAAAATATATATGTTTACATACACATATATGTGTAATATCAGGTTGGTGCAAAAGTAATTGTGGTTTTTGCCATTACTTTTTATCTTGGTCTCTGCTGAATCCTCAAGACCTGAAACCAGCATGTAATTGTGCTTATTAAATATGTGTTGAAGGATTGTGATTGAACAAATTAACGTTCAGATTTTAGCCAGGGCCAGATTTCAGTTTTAGAAAAGTCACTCTGGCTGGACTATGAAAGTCTGGTGGAGGAGGTAACACTACGGAAGAGACCAAGCAGGAAGTCGGTGGCGAGCCCTGACCAGCAGACACACAGCCGCGGTTTCCAGGGTTCCAGACTAAAATCTACCCTCTTCAGCAAATAACTAGGCTCATTCTGGAAAACATCTATTGGCTTATTACTCACCCTGAGGGAAGCTGAAAGCCTGACCCTGGGGTCCCCCGTGACCATGTGGCCTGCACTTCTCATCATGAATGGGTCTTCTCTGAACCATCGAGCCATGAGGCAGGAGGAGCATAGCAAGACTGGATCCAACCTTACAGCACAAATAAGACTGCAGGATGTCAGGATCAGTGGACAAGGTGACCCGCTCTGTGGACCTGTGACCTACTCAGTCTCTTTCCCAGACACCCTGGTGTTTTCTCAATGTGCTCGAGAACAAATGTCAGTGCAGTAGGGACAGGGGTCCCACATGGCTTGGAAACTGGGCCTCCTCTCACTGAGGCTGACCTGCCTGCTGCAGCCCTGAGTGTCCCGTCAGGAAGTGGCCTGTGAATACCTTGGATGTTAGCATACCTTGGAGGTGGCAGTGATCTGTCCGCAATGGGACAGACACATCCAGATTTGGGTTCACCAGCCTAGCTCATCGTGTTTCTGTCTGGGCCAGGTCCTGTGGACTTACTGAGTGACTTATTGGCCACCATGCTTTACCATGCAACACTGCTTCTACTAAAAGAACGCCTATCACAAGGAAGAAGTAGAGTAATATATCTAATTGTCTACTGGACATCTCCTTTTGGTTGTTTTGGAGGCACCTCACACTCAACATAACTAAACCCATGATCTTCTCCCAAAACCCAATTCCCTAAGTGAATGGCACCATCACCTACCCAGGCACCCAGACCAGAAATCTTGACATCATCTTAGCACCTCCATCTCATCCTTCATATCTAATTTGTTTCCAAGTCCTATTAATTTTCCCTTCTAAATATTTCTTAAATCCATCCAGTTCTATTTCCACCATTTATCCTGGGTAGAACTTTCAAGAAGATTTTAATCATGTTTTTAAGTAGGTACTGCCACAACTTTCACCCTCACCTCTTCCCCCTAGTTCCTAACGGAAGAGTGTACAGAAAGCATCTTGTGAGGTGCAGAAAGCATCTTTTAACCCTGAGGCAAAAAGAATAAGGACAAAAGCCCCTACATGCCGGAGAACGTCAGAGTAGAAAGACAAGATGTGTCCAGATTTCAGGGCTCGTTGCACTGTCAGGATGCGCCTGGCCACCTGCCTCCATGCACAAAGCCCTTCTTGTATACATTTCTGAATGTATGTAAGTAACTTCATTGCCACATAAACTAGTCTCACCATAGCTCCCCTCTAACTTTTTCTCTGACTTGTGAGGCAGTGGTCATGAGGGCTTGTGTTTTGCTAATTCTTAAGGAATGAAAATTTTGTTTTTGTTTCAAAAGAGAAAAAAAACTGGTGAAGAAAGAATGTTGCTGGTACACTGTTTGTTCCTTTGCCTCAAGCTAAAATGCTTCCCAAACCAACACACTCAAAAGCAATACTAACCACTACCCTAGTCAGCAAGTCTGTTCTTTCCACCTTCTTCTGCATGCTTTACTCTAGCTGCACTGACAGCTGCTTAGACGATGCCCACCCAGATTGAGGGTGGGTCTGCCTCGCCCAGTCTGACTTAAATGTTAATCTCTTTTGGCAACACCCTCACAGACACAACCAGGAATAATACTTTGCATCCTTCAATCCAATCAAGTGGACACTCAACATTAACCATCACATAAGGCATCCTGGTTTTTCATGGTTTTATCTACTTGCCTCGACCTTTTTAGAGGAGACTCTAAAATTCTTTTTTGTCAATATGGATATGTCTTTTTGCCGGACCCAATTTTACTCCCTCTCTCCTTTTGAAGAAAATCTGGGACAGGACTTTTGGACTTGGCCACCAGCCAGGGAGAAGAAACAATACCTCAGAAGTGACACTCTGTTGGAGGAAGAATGATGATTCTAGAATAGCCCTCTGCTGTGGCACCAGGACTGCACAAAATCTGGTCTCTGCACATCTTGGTTTCTGCATCCCGGTAAAAAATGCTTCTTTCTCACACTTACCCATGGAGGAAGATGAGGCAGCAAGTTGTAAGAAATTACAAGAAAAGCCTCCCTCTGGGTCTCCTGACCCCCCCATCTCACGCACTCAGTGCTTCTACTCTTCGTTAATTTATCCAACAAATACTAATTGTCTACTAGGTCCCAAGTTTGGTTATAGATAATGCAGATACGGCTGTGGAAAAAGAACCAGCAACCTGCCTTTACATTCTAGTGGAAGAAGAGGAAGATTATAGACAAGGTCAACAGGTAAACTACAGCATATCAGGTGGTTTCAGTTCTGGGATGGAAACTGAGGGGTCTAGATCATTGCAGAGAGTAGGTTGCAATTTTAATTTGAATAGTGAAGGCAGCCTCACTGATAAGGCAATCTTCCAGGAAAGATCTGACAGAGGTGTGGAAGTGAATCTATGGAAACACGAGGGTACAGCCTTCCAGCAAACAGCAGGTGCAAAGGCCCGGAAGCCTAGGGCATTTGTATCTGAGGGCAAGCAAGAGCTCTGTGAGCTGGAGCAGTGTGAGCAAGGTGAGAATTAGGGAGTGAGGTCTGGGAGATTATGAGGAAAGGAAAAGATCAAACAGGGCCTTGGAGGCCATTATAGAGACTTTGTTTTCTTTTACTCTTATGAGATGGGAAGCCATTGGGGGTTTCAGAGCAGAAAAGTGACATGATCTCATTTACGTTCCAAGGCTCACGCTGGCCACCCTGTTAAGCTTAGACTGGAGGGAGGCATGTAGAGTGAGGACACACCAGTGAGGCAGCCATAGCCACCATCCAGGGGAGAAATGATGGCGGCCTGGAAAAGGTAGTTCTGAGAAGTGTTGTGTTTTGGAGGCAGATCAATAGGATGTACTGGTGCATTGAATATATATGACGTGAATGAAAGGAGGGAGACAAAGATGACCTCAGAGCTTTTGGCCTGAGCAGCTGTAAGACTGGGATTGCATTCTATCACAGGGCAAGCTCATTCCGGCTCAACACTGCTTCTTCCTGGTTGGAACTTCACATGGACCTGAGATGTTTACTTGGAATTTCATCCGGTGGACTTATACGTTGTATCCTTCTTTTAAAAGCTCAAATAACAAATATTCCAAAATGCAAAGCAAAAAATTAAAGGATTTATTGAAATAGTGTGAAAATATACCCTCAACACAAGGAAGAAGATGACAATTATGATTTTCACAGAGTATTTTGTACTTGCCTAAGCACAAAAGCAAAACCAGAGCAAGGCAAACAACATACGAACAAAACCTGATGTTATCTAATCACTTTCATGAAAAAATTGTACATTAATTTTTTTTTTTTAAGTCAGGTTTCAGGACTCCTGAATTGCATTCACTAAAATACTGTTTGAAATTTTACTTACTCCCCACCCACCCCACTGCTCTTGATTCATCACCCTCCCCACAAAAGGCAAAAAAAGGTAGTAAGTAAAACATAAATAATTCGAATTCAAAAACAGAGATCAAAGTAAATTTTTTTTCAGTCTCCGCATCTATGCTCAAATCAATGTTTTCTGACCGTATAGTGAAGCAAGGAAACCAGTTCTCTAGCTCTTGCTCCTCTGCCTCTCCTTCCCTCCCCCACCAATACATTTCTGAACATTTTTTAATCCATTCATCACTGAGTACCTGTATATAACTGGAAGCACCAACTATATTGTTATCACACTTTGGAGCAATTTTCAAGGGGAATTGTATAAATGTTCTCTGATATGTATCTCCGCACTAGAAAGACAACCTTAAACATAGATAACGACTAAGTCTCAAGTGAAGAAGGCGGCTTTCTGTTGATCACGCTGAGCCTTAGGCCACCAGATTGCTACTCAGGAGAGGCAGATGGGCAGGAGGGGCCAGTTTGGAGGGCTTTGTCTCGCTCTATAGTCTTTGTAGGCGTCTACCAACAGCAGTTCTTCTCCTGCTACCCCTGTATGTTTCCAGCTTCAAGCTGAGTTCTCTGCTTAGACTCCGGCAGTTCCCAATAAACCACCATTCATGGGATCCTCCTATGTAGAGACGAGGAAGGCACCACAAGCAAGATAGTCTTGGCCAGAAGGGTTGAGTAATGGGGTTTCTTTTCTTCTTTGTCGCTAAAAAGTATTACATTTAATTTTGAGAATAAAGATAAATTCTTCTAAGACAGGATTAAAAACTAAACAAAGCAAAAATAGAAAAGAAAATTTTAATGTATGTTTTAAATGAGGGACAATTGCGTTGAGTAGACTTCCTTATTGTTGATAGTCTTAATTCAGCTATCAATCCAGAAATCATGAGATATTTTTAGCCAAAAACCTGTTCTTATTTAAAGAGAATAGAATTTGAAACAAAATTTTGATTCATTTAGTAGAAATATTTAATAAGAAATACATATTTAAAAAGTATATTCATAGAAAATAGAAATATGTGAAAAATATTCATCCATATAGAAATTTTAAATTGGTATAACAATGCCAATTTAACTGGCTCAATAAGAGAGTGAAAAACGATTGCTTCGGGACTGCCTCAGTCTATAACGCTATTTTCAAAAAATTATTTCAACATTTTCTTAAATACTATTCCTTGGTTGTTAAATTTTTATTTTGCTGTCTTAGAAGAATGAAAGTTGTTATCAGGGATGTTACATTCAGAAATAAAGTTCCGAATTTCATAGAACCGTTTATTCTCTGCCTCGTCTTTTAAATTTTGATTTTTGGAGAGAATATTGGTCGAATATAGTTTATAAATGAAATATAAAGGATGAAAGAATGGATAAACGAAGAAGTCCCCAAGGTGTAACAGTGAATATTGCTTTAAGAAAATACAAAACAACTTTAAATAAGATCCTTCAAACATGAGTCATCCCATTCTCAGGGAGCTTGAGCATTTCCACATTGTTGAGTGCCCACAAGTCATGGAGTCTCCACACATCTCTCTTCACTTCTCTGACTTCTGCCTAACATGGGCTGATATATTTCAGCCACTACACAGTAGCTGGAGTGTGGTGTTAGAGCTTCGATTTCAACAACTCTGTGAGTCCCTTCATAAACCTTTTTCTCCTACACACAAGAGAGAAAAAAATCAGATGACAGGTGGTTGCCATTAAATCAGAGCTGTATTTTTGTTTCAATTAACAAGTTGTACATGGTCACAGTTGTGGCTGGGTTGTGGGATTTCTTCCTAAACACACCTTTCTTCCCTAGAGTCCTAGGCCATAGCTTGGTAAAGGGACAGGGCAAGTGGCCGTGTAGGTGAACCTGACTTCTCTTTGAGGGCTGGGAGCTGGTTGACCCTGTGGTTAGAGTCTTCCTTTTAAGAATTTTGTTTGTTTTTTTGAGACATAGCTTCAGTCCATCACCCAGCCTGGAGTGCAGTGGCACTATTTCGGCTGACTGCAAGCTCCACCTCTCTGGTACAAGGGATTCTCGTGCCTCAGCCTCCCCCGAGTAGCTGGGATTCCAGACGTGCACTACCATGCCCGGCTAATCTTTGTATTTTCTTTAGAGATGGGGTTTCACCATGTTGGCCAGGCAAGTCTAGAACTCCTGACCTCAAATGATCTGCCTGCCTCGGCCTCCCAAAGTGCTGGGACTACAGGCATGAGCCACCCTGCCTGGCCATCTTTTTAAGAATTTGAAGTGTGAAATGAGAATGGTGTAGATGAGCAGAGCTGACTGTAAGCATGCAACTGTGGCCGCAGGGAGACAGAAAGTCTGAGAGACAGAGCAGGATCCCTTAGGACTACTTCCATTTCCCTTCTCAGTCACCGCTAAGCCTGCGGGCACTCCATGTCCTGCTTCTGTCCCCGAGATTGTTTGCCTATCTCCTAATAATCCCTCCCCTCCTCTTTTCCTCCTCTTTTGTTTCTAAACAAGTTGAACTGGGGTTTCTGCACCTTACAATAAAAAACCCCTCATCTTAGAAGATGCCAAAAAACGAAAAAATTCAGTTATCCACCAAATCCAGACCAAAGCACTGATGGTGGATTAGAATACCACAGCCAGGCCGGGCATGGTGGCTCATGTTTGTGATGCCAGCAGTTTGAGAGGCCAAGGCAGGTGGATCAGTTGAGCCCAGGAGTTCAAGATTAGCTTGGCAACATGGCCAGACTCGCCTCTACTAGAAGTACAAAAAACACAGCTGGGGATGGGGGCGCACACCTGGATTTGGGGTGCTACTTGGAAAGCTGAGGTGGGAGGACCATTTGAGCCCAGGATGTCAAGGCTGCGGTGAGCTGTGATTGCACCACTGCACTCCAGCCTGGGTAACAAAGCCAGACACTGTCTCCAAAAAAAAAAAAAAAAAATCAAAAATCACAGCAAAACACATAAATATATAATCATGTGATTCAAAAAGTAAGGTGTGAGGCTGGGCATGGTGGTTCATGCCTGTAATCCCAGTACTTTGGGAGGCTGAGGCAGGGGTATTGATTGAGGGCAGGAGTTTGACACCAGCCTGGGCAACATGGTGAGACCTTGCATCTCCAAAAAAAAAAAAAAAAAGCTGGATGTGATGGTGCAAGTCTGTAGTCCCAGCTACTCAGGAGGCTGAAGCAGGAGGATCACTTGAGCCCAGAAGTTAGAGGCTCCAGTGAGCTATGATTACCACTGTACTCCAGCCTGGGTGACAGAGTGAAACCCACTCTAAAAATAAATAAATAAAATAAGCTATGCAAAGTCCATACAAATAAATATTTGTGGCAGTCACATGGAATTCAGTACTGTTAATACCAGTCTTTAGATGTGCAGAGAAGACTGTGGAGACAAACTGCAGGGCCGAAAGGGCACGCACATATTCCGATGGTGATGCCAGCAACCAGGGATTAACGCTGGTTGAGAGCAAGAAGGAATTAAAGATAAGAAAAAATAAGAGGAGGCAGAGTAGCAGAAGAGGACATCTACTATGACCAAAATATTGCTTAAAGAAACAAGAAAAAACACTAAATAAATCTATTTATCTGAACTTACCTTTTCTAGTGAATTGTTAATTATAAAAACTCGGTATACTAATTCATAGTAATCTTCTATAGATACATTTTTTTCCTTTTGGTATCTATATGGTAAATTTGGAGCATGGAGAATTACCAACAACGATCCATTGACTTGAGTTATATTCATAACTGGAGGATCTATTTTTGCTGGAGAAAAATAATAAAATTTTGACAAATCATCAAAGGAATGTATTATATACAGACACATTATGTATAACGACAAATCAACATTAATCCAGAAATCTGACTTCATAAAAAATTATTATGAAGAGATACTCCTGACATCTAAAACACAAATATCTGAGAAGTTTCTTTGAAGATAATTTTTTTATTTGCAAAGACTAACACTTTCTGTTTCGGCTTTAGAAGGACATTTATCAACAGTTTCCATAGCTCTCAGTTATTGTTTTGGAAAGCGAAATATGAAAACCTATTTGAGGAGAGGTCAGAGACTAAGGCAAATATTATATAGGTCTTCAAGCACGTAAAATTTCAAAGCAGCTCTAAAACCGTTTGAAGACTTATAGCTATAAAATTCAACAGGATTATGTCTCATACTCTGGAATAGTGTTGGAAGAGGCAAAAGAGAGAATCTTTGGCTCATGTATTTTATTACCAATAATCAAAATCATTATAAAATAAGAAAGAGAATTCGATAGTCACTTTAATTGTCCCAGATTCATTATAGTATTGCTAAGTATGAATCTGTGGTTTTCTTGTGTGGTATTTATCGTACTTTCTATTTATAGATTTACATCTTTTATAATTCTTTAAAATTAACCATTCTTTCTCTCTCTCTGCATCTCTGCCTCTTTCTCTCTCCCTCTATGTGCATGTGTGTCTGCACACACGAACACACACACAGACATACACACATACATAGATACGTGCTATTCTTTTGGAATTTCAGTTCATCATCTGTTAGAATTTCTTATTCTGTTTTCCATGTGTCTTAAACTCTTTAAAATTTGTTTCATCTGTCTTCCTAGTTGTTGCATTTTGACTGATTTCTTTAGACCTGTCTTCCAGCCCACCAATTTATTCCTGTTATGGAAATAAATATATATATTTTTAATTTTAATGATTATGTATTTTTCATTTCTGTGGGATTTATTTGGATCTCTTTCAATCAACCTGGTCTTGAAACCAATAATATTTTGTCCTTTGATGATGATTTTATTCCCTCTGCTATAAGTTTAAACATATTCATTTTATTATCTGATTCTAAGTTTGCAAATGCCTGAAGTGTTGTTCAGGTTAGTGCTTGTTTCTCACAAACTTGCATGTGGTCTTTATGTTTCCTTGTAAGCACAGGTTAAAAGTTGATATTTTCTTTTTTGTAGTTTTGGTTTGAATTTTTAAATTTTAAATAATTTTTGTTGACCTATAAGATAGATACAGACAAATAAATATAGATTTGACTCAAAAGTCTTTACAAACAAATATTCCTGTATAGGAAACACCAAGATCAAGAAAGAACATTACAAACAGCCAGAAGCCTCCTTTATGTTTTCTCCAATTACTGAACTCCAGGAAAGTAAGCATAGTTACTCCACTGAACTGCACCATGGGTGTAAATCAAATGACCACATATGTGTTGGGTTGCTCTGAACTCTGGTTTAAGAATTTGGCTTTGCTTCTGGAGGGTGTTCTGTGGCACCATCAACCTGGAACAATCTTAAGTTGATGTTTTCTGAAACATGAAAATTGTATATGTAGGCTGGGTGTGGTGGCTTATGCCACCACTGGCACTTTGGGAGACCAATCCTGGCACTTTGGGAGGCCAAGGTGGGCAGATTGCTTGAGCTCAGGAGTTTGAGAGCAGCCTGGGCAACGTGGTGAAGCTGCATCTCTACCAAAACAAAAAGCAAAAAACAAAAATTAGCCGGCATGGTGGCATGCATGCCTGTAGTCCCAGCTATTCGGGTGGCTGCAGTGGGAGGCTCACCTGAGCCCAGGGAGGCTGAGGCTGCAGTGAGCTATGATCATGCCACTGTACTACAGCTTGGGCAGCATAGTGAGACCCCATGTTAAAAAACAAAAACAAAAATAAAACATAAAAAAAGAAAATTGCACATGAATTTGAATCTCAAACCTTTATGAATTTAGGGGGCGTTAGATTCTTAGCATTGTAAAGATGGAAACACACAAATTACTTTTCTCTCTTTACTGAAAGGTTTTTCTTAGTCTCCTTTTTTTGTTTGTTTGTTTGGTTTTGAGGTTTTTTTTGAGACAGGATCTCATTAGATTGCCCAGGCTGGTCTCGAACTCCCGTACTCAAGTGGTTCTCCCTCAGCTTCCTGAGTAGCTGAGACTACAGGTGCATGCCACCAAACCCAGGCTCGTCTGCCTTTTTATTGACAGTGTAACCCTTGGAGGCCCTAAGATTTTTGTTGGGGTATTTGTTGTCACTGACTCCCTGCCTTGTGCTGGCCTAAAACCTTGCCTTTTGTCCTAGGAGTGGCTGTTACCACTCAGGGTCTAGTTCCCACGTCCAGCACATGCCCTCAGGTCAGCTCCGGCTTCACTATGTTTATCCTCTGCGTCCTCTTTATTTCTGTTTACTTTGTTTTGGCCCCCGAGAATTCCCTTTATTTTCATTTTTGCTTCTCTGTGGAGTTTGGAAAATGTGTTTTATTTTATCCAGAATTTCTTAGTGTTTTAGAAGAGGAGAGTTTCCTACTCCCAGGCTATTTAATTTAGAACCATAGCTTTTTAAATCACTTTCCAACTATATTGGACATTTTCCTAATTGCTCGAAGGAAAAGGAATTCTCCCTTTGTTTACACTTGAATCCTCCAAACCGGTGGATACTTAATCTCATTTATGCTTCCCATGCTCCAAATTAGCTGACCACCAGAGAACACTTACCTACCACTTGTGAGGTGAGAATGAATCACTGCTCACTTTCATAAGAGAATATCATGCATGATCAATTTTCTCCCAGATAAAAACACACTTCCAACATTCTTGTCACATATTTAGCACGCGAAAAACCGCCTTTCTTGTGTGTGACCCAGGTGTTTAGAACTCAATTGGTAGAAATTCGTTGAAGATAAATGTGACAGGATTAAATACTATTGTGTATTTTTTTTCTAAAGTATTTATATTTAAGCCAGATAGCATCTTCCCCTTCTGGCCCAAACTATAATTACTGAAAATTTTTCTTTTATTAATTTTTTAAAAAATCATTTACACATATTTTATTTTCTTGTTTGACATCACTGGGGATCTTCCTAATTATGCATGGATTAGGTTAATATTAAAAAAATTTTTAAAGACCAGGCATGGTGGCTCATACCTGTAATCCAAACACTTTGGGAGGCCAAGGCCGAAATAGAATTGATCAAGGCCAGGAGTTTGAGATCAATCTGGGTGAGGTCCGGGCAAGACATCATCTCTACAAAAAAATTTTGAAAATTAGCTGGGCAAAATGGTATGTACCTGTAATCCCAGCTACTTGGGAGGCTGAAGCTAGAGGATCACTTGAGCCTAGGAGGCTGAGGCTGCAGTGAACTGTGACCATGTCACTGCACTCTAGCTTGTGCAATAGAGTGAGACCCTGTTTCTAAAAAAATGATAATTGGCAGGGTGTGGCAGCTCACTCCTATAATTCCAGCACTGTTGGAGGCTGAGGGAGGAGGATTGCTTGAGCCCAGGAGTTCAAGACCACCCAGGGCAACACGGTGAGAGATCATCTTTTGGATTGGAAATAAATGTTTCAAGATCTTTTTAATATCACCAATTTTACTGCAGCCACAGCCACAGTCTTTCAAGATGCTTATCAAGTAGTAGGAAAAAAGATGTTCTCAAGAGAAACTGCTTTTAAAATGTGCTTCTAGGCATACCAATTTCCATTCCTTGACAACTCCTCACTGCAAGCCTGCCATCCTGTTTCCAAGAATTTTCTTTTAATCATGTGCATATGGAACCTGTCTTTTGAATGTATGAATTCATGATCTTACATTTCAATTGTTTAAATGTGATAGTTTACTATGTACACATCCCTTTTGTAGTGAGGCACACATTTTAGACATTGACCTATCAGTGAGTCAGCCTGTGGACATCACAGGGTTCCTGGTTTGTGATCTGTGATGCTAGATTTTGCAACTGATTGCAAAATCAGTTTTGCAATCATTTGCAAATTTCTTGACTCATTCACTGGATTGTGATTGTGTTACAAGATCAAGTCAAAATTATTTTACCTCGTAGCACTTTACTCTTTAACGGCTCCCTCCTTGAAATATTACCTTTTCACACTGTTCATGAACATATCAGCCCACAGATTTCCTCCTATATTTTTGGCTATTCCTTCTCAGCCTTCTTTTAAGATTTTTCTTACTCAGGCATCTTTGGGTGAGAGTCCCTCAATATCTGGTCTTACTCAAAACTATCTCTCACTCAACACTCTCTCCCTAAGCAGTCCTATCAATGCCCACTGTGCTATGTGCATGAAATGACTCACACATTTTTGTCTCTAATAGAGACTTTACCTTTGGGTCTTGGATATGAAGAGATATGTCCAAAAAAGCACCTTAAACTTAACATACTCAAAACCAAACTCATAATCTCTATTACCTTGCATCCCACCAAACTGGTCTTTTTCATAAAACCCCATCAAAAACATCTCAGCGATTCATCTAATTCTGCACGCAAGGAACTTAGAGGTCTTCTTTGACGTGTTCTCTTCACCATTATATCTGATCTAGCACCTGGTCCTGCAAATTTTTCTTGCTAAATGTCCCTCCAGGAATAAATTTTCTCTAGTCCTTTTCATCAACCAAATGCTGTCTCCTGTAGATGATTATTAGTAAACCACGACTTCACTTATCCTCATCCAACCTGTTCCCCAAATATAGTCAAAACGATCTTTTCTATACACAAGTCTGATCATGTAGCTCCTGAGTAAAATTACATTTTTCTGGAGGAAGTCACAACTCCTTAAAAATTTCTTGTACCTGGCCTACCTTTCCAGTCCCAGCTCATTGTGGACTCCTTCCTGCATGCTCTTATTCACTACACCCGTTGTCTTTCAGTCCCTCACGTTTGCTATGCCAAAGGGCCTTTGCAAATGCTGTTCTCTTTGCTTGGAATACTCTATTCTTTGCCTCAAGTGATCCTCCCGCCTCAGCTTCCCAAAGTGGTGGGATTACTGGCATGGAGTCGCTGCACATAGCCTTCACATCTATTTTTAATCCAAGCAATTCTCGGGTCAAATCATATTGAAATCTCACTAAGTATCAAATGCTGCTTTTAACTCAAGAAGTCTTATTTTATTTTATCTTTAAAATCTGCTTTGTCTCTAGATAGACACCATAAATCAGAACTTCTTAATCTAAGATAACATCATGCTGCTCAAAATTGGGTGTCAGAGGAGCCAATGCATGCAGCTGGCTCATTAGTCTATATCACAGATGCCAGGACATGCTGTCCTGAGGACGTAGAAACATGTTTTTTGAAATATGTTCTTCAGAAAGCCTTAGGAGCTGTGGTAAGACGATGCAAAGCTGGGAATTAGGAGGCAGCTGAGTGGATCATTCCCCTCACTATTGCATCAACAAGAGTAGCAGTTATTTATAGACTGAGTTTCCTATTCTTCTACTAAGAGGCCCTGAAATAAAATAAAATGGCTTTTTAAAGGACCTGGTCTAAAGCTTTTTCTTTCCTTTTCTGATTCTTTTTTAGGGAGAATGGTCATATAGAGAACACACAAACCCTTCTTAACACTATCCCAATTTAAATAGAATTGAGCTAAAGCTGTGTCAGCCAATGTCTTTGGCTATTCATACCTGGCTGGCTTAATGGCACAGACTGGAGAGGGCTTCATTTGATAAGTAAATCTGAATGTGACCCTATTTCTAAGCCTGAATATAAGAATCAAATTGATCTGTGAAATTCCCCCACTGGTGTTCATCAGTTTAGTCATGAAATCTCCTTTTCCTCAGCTAGAGAATTGCTAGTTGAGTGTATTGACCTTGAATTTCAGTTTATCAAGAAACAATGTGAGAATTACCATGAATTAGTTTGCTCAACTCTGTTCCACCTCCTGCTAATTAGAGAGTTGGGGGAAAATGCCTTTTTCTGAGTTCAATTGCATTTTGTACATGCTCCAATTAACTTGTATCTAATTGGACCTTGCACCAGTTAGAAGAGGTATATGGATGGATCCTTAAGTATTAAGACATAGAATGTGAATATTTCTGTGGTCATATGAATGCAAAGCAAAGGGAGCAAAGGACTCACACTGAAAGGAGGTCTTAAAAAATCTAGGTGGTTAGAGAATTGCAAGGAACCCATAATGTCAAAACAATCTTGAAAAAGATGAACAAAGAGGAGTGCTCACCCTTTCCAATTTCAAAACTTACTACAAAGCAACAGTAATCAAAAGAGTGTGGTATGGGCACAATGATAAATGTATAGATCAATGAAATAGAATTGAAAGTCTGGAAGTAAATCACACTTCTATGGCCTATTGATTTTCAACAAATGGTGCTGAGGCAACTAGACAGTCATATGTCAAAAAATAATATTGGACCCTTACCTCACACCAGATACAAAAATTAACTCAAAATGAATCAGACTTAAATGTAAGAGATAAAAGCATTAAACTCTTAGAAGAAAATACAGAGTAAATCTTCATGATTTTGGATTTGGCAAAGGATTCTTAGATAAGACACCAAAAGCACTAGCTACAAAAGAAGAAATAGATAAATTGGATTTCATCAAAGTTTAAAACTTGGTATCAAATGATCCCATCAAGAAAGTAAAAAGACAATCCACAGAACAGGAGAAACTATTTGAAAATCGTATATCTGATAAGGCATTGGTATGCAGAATATATAAAGAACTCTTACAACTCAAAAATAAAAAGATATAATTAAATTTTTTAAATAGGCAAAGGATCTCAATGGACAATTCTCCAAAGGAAGGTACAAAATAGCCAATAAGCATAAAAAAGAAGCTCAACATCATTAATTAGCAGGGAAATGCAAATAAAAAACACATGAGATACCATTTTATAACCATTAGGATAGCTATAATAAAAAAAAGATTGGTTAAAAATGTGGAAAAATCAAAACCCTTATATACTCCTTAATGCAAAACAGTGCAGATGCTTTGAAAACAGTCTGGCATTTTCTCAAATGACTAAACAAAGAGTTACCATGAGACCCAGCCATTCCATTCCTAGGTATATATATTAAAGAGAAATAAAAATGCATTCCCAGTCATGCATGGTGGCACATGCGTGATAGTCCTTGCTACTTGGGAGGCTGAGGTGGAAGGATTGCTGGAGCCCAGGAGATCAAGACTGAAGTGAGCTATGATTGTGCCACTATACTCCAGCCTAGGTGACAGAGCAGGATCTTGTCTCTCAAAAAACAAACAAACAAACAAAAAAAGCTCCCACACAAAAATTTTTACATGATTATTCATAGCAGCATTATTCATAATAGCCAAAAGGTGGAAACTCCTAAATGTCCATCAACTGAGGAATAGATAAATAATATGTGGTATATCCATATAATGGATTATTATTTGACCACGAAAATGAATAAAGTACTGATACATACTACAACCTGAATGAAGCTTGAAAACATGTTAAGTGAAAGAAGCCAGACACAAAAAATCATATATTATATAAGTCTATTTAGAGCAGGGAATTCTACAGAGACAGAAAGATTAGTAGTTACCAGGGCTGAGGGCTAGGGGAATGGCAGGACTGGAAGGTGATAGGCAAAGGGTGTGGAATTGCTTTTTGAGGTGATAAAAATGTTCTAAAATTGTGAGGGATGGCTACACATATTTGTGAATATAGTAAAAACCATTAAACTGTATGCTATATGCTTAAAGTATAAGCTGTGTGAATTATACCTCAATAAGACTGTTTAAAAAAAATCTAAGTGGATGCAGTGACAGTCTATTTCCCCAGTGTCCTATAGTTGGTTTATGGACTCCTGAACGAAATAGTTGCATGATGGAGGTTATATACAGACTTAACAATATGGATCTCCTCTTACCAAGGTTGGTCTGACAGTGCCAAGTGTCTAACTTTCCAGTAGTGAAGATCAATGTTGAACCCCTAATATAGTGCCATATTTTAGGGGCTCTCATCTGCCATCTCATTGCAGGTAGGTTTATTTTTGTTCCCTTCCAAAAGGGTGGAGGAAAGGGACAAGAGACACTGGTTACAGTTTTTCTTTACTGCTGGGTGTAGATCCTGTTTACAGATTCTGTTTATAGATTTGTATTTACTGCTTCAATGCTTTTATCAGCAGACCCTCCCCACTCCTGGGACCACACACACCCACAGATGTAGTCAATGCCTATTCATGAGCATAGTACTCCACCATACATTGCTTATGAAACAGAACTTAATGCGAAAGGAGTGAAGAAAGCTCTCAGACCTACAAGAATATTGGGCCTTATTGTATATTTGTCACTCAGAAATCCATGACCTTATAGGAAGGTGAAATGCATAATTAAAACTCAGTTTGAGAGACATCTTGTGAAGTGGTATATGAATTGATAAATGCTTCACTAAGCCTGTGGCCAATATATGGTGCTTGTTTCTTCCATGGACAGAATTTACTGGCCTAGGATATCAGAAGTGGAAGTGAGAGGAGCAACGGTCACTGTTACCCACAGTGAACAACTCATGACATTTTTTTGTTTCCCATATACTTGGCCTTGAATTCTGGTTTATAACAAAGGTGGTTTCCAAAAATTGGTAGTCAAGGGTCTCTCCTGATCATTTGTAGTTCCACATACCATTTAACCCGCAAAAAGAAAATGAGGTTCTTATATTGTCTGGGGTGATTCTGATTACCAAGGCACAATACAATTATAAATACCATGGTGTCAGGTGGAAGAATTCTTGGTATCCTCAAGTGTCCCTCTTACAGCTTCTCTATTCAGTGATAAAAATTAATGTACGATTAGGCCGAGCTGTGACAGGAAGCACCAAAAGGACTCAGACTCCTCATGGATAAAGAACTGAAGTGCTGGCTGAAAAGAGTGAATGTTGAGTTTATAATGAGGGAAGAAGTTATAAATATTAATTATGGCTTTGTGACGAGTTGCAATTATGAGGACTGTGGTAAATACCTTAATTTTCTTTCCTGTTGTTTATGCACATCTTTATACCTATACATTAAACCACTTCTCTCTCTTTCTTTTCTCTACTATTTTATACAAGGTCTGTTGGTAATGGTTAAGTTTATCACCTACATCTTAGATTATATTATTCTATGATTGTGACTAAACCAGATGAGGAATAAATATCATTCAGGATGGATGATATTTATCTAAGAGAACACTTTTGGTCTGCCTTTTTGGGGAAGTGACTAAAACTTTTAATTTCCTCAACAGAAAATTCTTCTAATATGAGTATTTTCAAGAACTTAACCCTCATATTTGGGAAAGGACTAGAGCACTATGACAAATTCTGCTGCTTAAAAATACTTTTTTGGGGGGCTGGGTGTGGTGGCTCACATCTGTAATCCCAGCACTTTGGGAGGCCAAAGGGGGCGGATCACCTGAGGTCAGGAGTTTGAGACCAGCCTGGCCAACATGGTGAAACCCCATCTCTACTAAAAATACAAAAATTAGCCAGGTGTGGTGGCACACGCTTGTAATCCTAGGTACTTGGAAGGCTGAGACTGGAGAATCGCTTGAACCCTGGAGGCGGAGGTTGCAAGCTGAGATTGTGCCACTGCACTCCAGCCTGGGTGACAAAGGGAGACCCACACACACACACACACACATACACACACAGTAACAAATTGATGGAGTGGAGGCTCTGCATTCAGAGCAGCAAATCTGAACCCTGACTTGGATAATACCGGCCATGAGATTTGAGCATTGACCGAAGCCTCTACATCTAGATGTTCTGGGCTAGAAAATGAGGGTAATAAAAGCTATCTCCTAGAGTTGTTCTGAGAATTAGACCAAATGGAGATAATGATGTAGACCTCAGCAAAGCACAAGGCCTGGTGGTCACTAGCCATGCTCTGGGAGGGCTGTCCAAAAGCAGGAAGAACAAGGGCAAAGAAACTCTATGGAACTCACTTTCCCACCAGGGAGTGAATCGTGGCGTCAGGCTCCAGTCTGAATAGCTCCCAGCAGAGACCGCTCTCACTCTCCCGTAATAAGGTTCCTGTATGTCTAAGGTTTCATTGGTAAGGTCACAAAAGAGTTCTTGAATACCCCAACAGTCCTCTTTATTTTTCCATTGTCTCTGTCCATACCTGTAGCAGGGAAAAGGCAAAGATCTCAGTTTCTTTTCTCCACTCAAGGAGTCTTCAATATTTTCAGATGAATAATTCTTTATACCTGATTCTTGTATCAATACCACCATGAAAGCATATGGCTGCTCTTCAGAATCTTTAAAAATATTGCTTCTTATTAACTGTCTCAGTCCATTTTCTGTTGCAATAACTGAATATTTGAGACTGGGTAATTTATAAAGAAAAGGAATTTATTTCTTGGAGTTTTGGAGGCTAGGAAGTCTAATGTCTAAGTGCTACATCTGGTGAGGGCCTTCTTGCTGATGGGGACTCTCTGCAGAGACTTAAGGTGGCAGAGGACATCATAGGGGTTCAAGAGAGATGACTTTTTTTAAATAAAAGACCCATTTTTGTGAAAACTAGCCTACTTCCTCATAACACATTAATTCGTTAATTCATCAATGGATGAATCCATTCATGGGGGTAGAGCCCTCATGACCCAATCATCTCCCCAAAGTCCCACCTCTCAACATTGCTGCATTGGGGATCAAGTTTCCAACATATAAACTTTTGGGGGACACATAGAAACTACAGCATTAACTAAAGTGCTGTCTTGCTGGAAGATAAACATCCCGGACATCTCCTGTATCGCTAACATAGGGTTTTATTTTATTTGTTAGTACTCGGTGAAATGTTCTTTCTGGAGTGTGGGCTGACTTCCATTTTTGAATACTCACTCTCCACGTCCTTAACGCTTCTGAGGTTTTGGCTGTTTGTGGTTTTTCTCCACTTCTCCTCAGCATGCTGTTGAATAATGTGGCTGCTTCTGAGAAGTTCCTACCGCTTTCCATCCAGGTGTTGCTTACCCAAATATACGATTAATCTGTTTATTGAAAACTGATGGGAACTTGTAGTAAGGACTATGTATGGAGCCCTGTAATTAGGGATTGGGAGAGGGGGAGGGAAACCCCTGAAAAAAGGTAATGAGGCAGAGGGGTTGACTCAGCCTGAGGCCGCCGGGTGTTGTAACAGCCGAAGAGAAGATTCACTCTTCGCTTCCTTACCGGCCGTGAATCAGACCAATGCAAAAAGTGATGGTGGGGATTGAAGAGGGAATTGGAGGCTGGGGAGAAAGTTTTTCAAAATATTTATTAAAAGACTTGAAGTCTAACTTTCTAGACAAATAATAAGGAAGACTAGCAGTATCTGTACTCGGTAATCTACATGTGGACAGCAGTTTCATTCTCTCACAATTAAAGCAGAATCACAACATGTATTGAGCATAATTTGATGTTTTAAAATTATTATTTATTTATTTATTTATAATAAGTCTTTAACTTAGCTGTAATGACTGACTTCTTTTTTAATAAGATCTCATTGTTCATCCTATTCTAAATGCGAGGGATATAACAGTATAGCTCATGAACTGGATACACTAAAGTGAAAGTTTTCAAAATTCTAAATTTACCTTCTGCTGTTGAAAATCCCTTAGAGACAGGAATGGATTCAGGTATTCTGGAGTCTGAAATTTATATAATCTTAGTCCATTAAGTGTTTCTGTAACAGAACACCTGAGGCTAGGTAAGTTATAAGGAAGAGAGGTTAATTTAGCTCGTGTTCTGCAGCCCAGGAAGTTACAAGAAGTGTGGTGCCAGCATCCACCTGGCTTCTTGTGAGAGCTTCTCAAGCTGCATGAGAACATGGCAGAGAAGTTCAATGGGAAAAACGGACTGTGGCAGAGGCAACACTCAAGGGGCATCCTGGCTTTACCACAACCCACTCTCATAGAAACATTGCATGAGAACTAATTCAGTCTTGCAAGAGTGACAACTCACTAACTTCAGCAAGAATGGTAAGCCTTTCACGAGGGCTCCATCCACATGACCCACTTCCAACACCACCACACTGGGGATTACATTTCAACGTGAGTTTTGGTGGAGACAAACTCAAGCCATAGCAGCTTTGGAGTCCTCTTTAAGAAAAGACTTATAAATATAAAATCTTTCCATGGGGTCCTGAAGTTTAATCTTCATTAGATTCCTGGTAATACAGTTTCTAATCTTAGTACTTAGGACCACAAATAGGTCCACTTTTGACCTATTTATACTGCTTAAGGGGAAGTATAAAAAGGGTACCAATCTCTACTTCCGACATGCTGAAAGTATCTCCAGCGATGCACAAATCTACTTTTGTAATGGAGAAATGTTCATTGTAAAGATTTGTAAATTTTGCAATCCCCACATAAAATATGTAGAGAGAAGTAGCAATGGTTAAAGATGGAGATGCTTCTGGGGATAGTCCTTCTGAAATTAATTAGCAAAAAATCCGACCTAGACCTGCTCCAGGCTGGAGAGACATGGATGAATTTATGGGACAAAAAATGCTATTTTGGCCCATAGCTGCATTTGATTTTCTGAATTTTTTGTGAAAAAACATGAAAGCTAAACTGTAATATCTCCTGTCTCACTGTCAGAGGAGGAAGAGCCTCAACCCCCCTCACCCCCCAGAAATATAGGAGTGGAAAAACCTGCCATTTTCAAATCAGATGTGTTTGTTTCCAGGCCTTGAGCCAGGGAAGGAGTAGATTATATCCGAGCTTTGGCAACGATCCAGCAGGAGTAGCCCGAAGATCATGCGAGGGGAACATGCAGCAGCATGCTCCAGTTTGTGTTCATGCTTACAGGAGTCATTAGTGTTTGAAAACAATTTTCTAAACAGTAAATCCATTCTGAAAGTGACTTTTAAATTAAAAACTTATTTTACACATTCACCTCCACGTTTGCCACAACTTAACTTCTTTTTCAACTAGTGATAGTTTCACTCATTGAGTACTTGCTACGTGCTAAATAACTGCTTCCGACATTTGCTTGACAAATCTATTGAGAACCCACCTTGTGCCAGGCTCCACCATGGAGGCAAAGGCTGAGCCTGTGAGGTCTTGGTGCAGGTCTAGGGCTGAAGTAACTGCCCAATGCACTGCACACCATCATGCGTTTTGAATCCCCAGGTAACATTCAGGGGAGACAAGTCACTGCTATCCCAACCTTGGCTTCTTCTCAGCCCCTCTGAAACTGAGAAAAAGCTCGGATCCTAACACTCCATTGCATTCTAGAACATGTTATCCCAGTGCTGTCTCTATCAGCTGAAGGAAGCTCAATTTACTTACATTTTGTACTGCACAAAATAGACACTGCTGTTGCCGGTAAGCACCCTCCCAGGCTGCCATTGCAAAATGTTGTGAAAATTTTGGGACTGAAATCGTACCCTCTGAGGCTTCAGAGACTCATGGGCCGGCTGAGTTCCTAAGATAATAGAAGGAAGAACATTGAACATTGTTAGGAGTACCGTTGTTCCCACCAGTAGTTTCCAATGCAATATCTGCATCAGGATTCCCTGAAGTAGTTGCTCTAAGCGCAGATAGTAGTGGTGGAGCCCAGAAATCAACATTTTGAATCTCCAATGCAATGACTTTTGAGGCACACTAAAGTCTCAGAATGATGAGTTCCAGATCCTAAACATGTACATGATATCTTCCCACCCTATTTCCCAAGCTGTAGGGGAAGTAAATTGCAGTGAAAAAATATTGTTCTTATTTGATTCCCAAATAGTGATGAAATATAATGACTGAGAGGAAGGACCCACACTAAGACCACCAACCATCTTCTTAGGAACCTCTATATTAGCGCTACGCAAGCTAAATTTGCTAGGGACCAATTCTGGCTCCAGGCCCTCAGCCCAGCACTCGGTCCCTCCTTTCTCAGGTGCTTGCTCAGTCTCTGTGTCCTGCTTCCAGGTAGATCTGCCCTTGCTGTCCCACTCCTGAATGGCTGTATTTACCTGCCTGCGTCCTGGCTCCAAGTCTGCAAGCATAATCCCTCAGATGAAATGGCCATGCTAATGAGGAAAACTGCCCAAGACCCTGCTGGGGACCCAGTGTTTCTGAGACTGCTCGTGGCAGGAGATGGGGTAATTTGGCACTGGCATGACTTGTGCTTTCTTCCTCAAATCATGCGACATAGGTGGGACAACCTCACTTGCCTTTAGTTGCATAGAGGCAAGATAACTTCGGGAAAATTTGATTTAGGGTTCAAGGTTTCTTTTAAGGGATAAGAAGTTGGGCAGAAGGAGAAGGAGTCAGGAGGCATATCTTGTGTTTCCTCCCTCACCTCATCTTCCGTCACTCCGACCCCTTGTGTTTGCAGCATTGACTCCTTCACTTGCTCCACCATGCCCCCGATGACCCTGCCTTAGGGCCTCAGCACTGGCCCTTCCCTTTTCCTGGTCTGCTCTCCCCGTGGATTTCACGTGGCTCATTTCTCCACCTCCTTCAAGTCTTGCTCAAATGTAACACCTTATTGAGATGGTGAAAAAATACTCCCAAGCCCATGGTCTCAGCTCTGAACTTTCAAGATTTGTTATTTGAAATGAGCAAGGCTGTTTCCTAAGGCCTTTATTCTTACCAAACAAATAGTGTGAATACTGTTGTTTTTTAATTTGTTTTCACTTGTATTTTTTGGACCACCTTCAGTGCATCAAAGGGTGTTGTGTACTTGGAAAGAGTCTACAGCTGCAATTGATTTTGCTCACAAAAATCACCACCTGACTGATGATCTTTAGAACCTAAAAATTCCAGGAATTTTCAGGAGATGACAGGCACCATTTCCTGAAGGCCTGCCTAGAATTGATTTGCTCACATGAAGAAAGATGGCTTAATGCCCTTTATCTCTCTGTCTATGGATTGCTTCTCTCATTTTTGTAACATCATTGAGACCACTAACAGTAAGAACAATTCGCTCTTCACCAGGCACTGAATGACTTTATCTCCATCAATGCATTTAATTTGCCCAGCTCTTCTGCGAGGAAGGTACTGTGCATCATGGTCTTCCTCTTACAGACTGAAAAAACCAAGCCTGGGAGACCCGAAGGAGCTTTCCGGGCAGCCAGTAGTGAAGCCAGTCTTTTCCCCAGACAGTCTGGCTGCAGAGCCTGCCTCTTTTCTCCAACAGAAAACCAAGAGCAAAGCCATGGGAGAGAGGAGTCAATGAAAGAAGCTGACCAATTAGAAACTGAGGGTGTACTTTATCTTCTTCCTTCTTCCCTCCTCCTCCTTCTTCTTGCTGACATTCATCAAACATCAAACATATATGAGCATTAACTTATATTAAGTACCATGTTCAAAGCTTTACAACTTAATTCCCACAGCCGCCAAGTAAGGTATTTTTATTATTGCATTCTACAGATGAGGAAGCTGAGGCTTTAAAAAATTGCATCTCTTACTCAAGGTTACAGGCTTGGTAAGATGCAGAGCTGGGAACATTTTGACAGCATTTGAATTCTTGCCATATTTTGCTAAATGAGTCCTTGCTATTACCAAGGACCAGAGGCATAGTCTTCTCAAATCCAAACATTTATGGAAGATGAAGGCTGGGATTGCTTTTATGTATTAGTCACTGAACAACTGTACCATCTTGGCAAGTTACTTGAATCACTTACACTGAGAGGTACCCGATTGTGAATTTGGATTCTTATGCTTGCTCAGAAGTATGCGGTGGTGATAAGATGCTCTACACGCCTGAAGTTTCCTCCAAGAATACCAGAAGTGAATTCTCACATGTTGTTTGTGGTCCCTATTCTGTGCCAAGCACTTCTTTAAGCACTTGGCATATATTAATTCATTTAATCTTCACAGTGACCTAGAATGCCCATTCTCCTGATGAGGAAATTGAGGCACAGGGGTGTTAAATAAATTTCCCAAGTTTTCCTATATGGTAAAATGGCAGAGCTGAAGTCCAGACTATGACAGTTTGGCTTAGGAGCCTGTGCTGGTAACCACCATGATATAGTGTTCCTTCAAGGTAAAAGACATTCTAAAGTGAGTGAGAGCCAGAGAGAGAGAGAGAGAGAGAGAGAGAGATAGACATGTACATTTGTTCTGTATGAAGTCTCTGCACCCTCTAGAGTGCCTTTTCTTTAGTGAGTACTCACTAAGTACATGTGGGGTCTTTCAAGCTGCAGATAGACACTAACCCCATGCCTGTTCTGGTCATTTAGTGACATCGAAAGCTGCAGCCCTTATAAAGTCCAAAAAAGCATGAGTGCCGTTTCTAACAGATCCTTGATCTGAGTGAGATGACAAAGCTACGAGCAATTAAAAAGAAACAAAGCACTTACCTGCTACACCAGTCAGGAAGAAACTGATGAGGAAGCCTAGAAAGCAATGTTTAGGCATCATGGTTGCAAGTGAGACTGTTCAGGCAACCAGTGTTCCCTTTAATGAGAGGCAGCTCGGGACCAAAGAGGAAACTATAAATCCGAAAGCAGACCATCGCTCCTGGTTTAACCAAAGGCAGATGGTTCCGTGAAGCAACCACAGTTTTATTTCAATACTACATTATATTATTTTACTTTAGGAGAATTATGAAAGTATAAAAACCACTTCAAAAAACGTTTGCTGCCACTTTTACCTGGAAGCTCGTTTTTATTGGGAAGCTTGTTTTTTGTTGGGACTTCATTAGCTGTGGAAAGGCAAGATACTGAGGATGGGCAGACCCGAAGGGCAGGGCAGTGCAGGAGTTGTGCAAGTGGCAAGCAGGTGGTTGAATGAAAAGACTCATGGGGCCTTAAGGGAATCTGGCCCCAGGAAGTGGAGAGGCTGCCAAGGACGAGGAATTGGCTGCCAGGGTGATTTTGAGTAATATGCTTGGCAGTTGCAGCTATCAGGGCCCCCGGCAGTGATTCAATGCAAGAGGGGTCTCTCACTGATTCTTCCTTTTCCTCCCATTTTGGTAGCTCCCCAGTTCATCTCCCTGCTATGCCCTATACCCTCCCGCTGCCTCTGGCTCTCCCTGGGGCTCCCTGCCGTACTCTTCAGCCTTCCCCACTCCATGGTGGTCCTGGGCTCCGTTTAGCTAATGCCTCTTCCTCTTCCATTTCCACACCCAGTCTCCAGCGAGCTGGAAAAAGATTTGAGCCTGTCAAACCACATGATTCCTTAAAAAGATGAGTGGGGAAGACACTCCTTTTGAACTACAGTAGATCTTTTTCACATCGTCTTTGAAATCTGATTGAACTGGGTCATCTGTATCATTCTTCTTACCATTTTTTTCTTACTACGTGTGTTTAGAGGAACTAAAATGACACATAAAAGCACAAAAAAGTCATGTTCCACAGTGAGCTGGTCTGTGCAAACCTATCCTTAAAGTCCAAGGAAGCTGAGAGGCCAAAGAAAGAGGCTGATATATCCAGCTTCTCAGAAAGCAACATTTCATAGGGACTTATGAACAGCCATGTGTGTGTCCTGGACAGTGGCCAGACAAGATGATGGATCCTCACCCCATTACCCTGTAGACCCAGGGTTTATACAGCACGGGGAAAAGGCATGCATGATTCAGAAGGGATGTGGGCGACAACTGAAGTACAATAACGTCGAGGTCATTTTCACCTACAGGCAGGACTTATGACAAGTATATGCTCTCATACAAGGAAGAACAGATAAACCAGAACTCTTAGAAGCCTCCTGGAACAGGGATTAATCAGCAGTCAGCATGGCAGATTAGCATCTAAGATGGAGTTGCTTTGGCTTCCACAAGTCATAAAGGTTTTTTGTTGTTGTTGTTGTTGTTGTTGTTAAGAAGAAAGGCTCTTTAAATCAAAAGGGGAAATGTATACCGACTTCTATTTTCTCTTGTGTAGTCTCTTTCAAGTTCTTGGTAGAATAGCTCCTTTAGTAGGGAATAATGATGGCTGCTAAGCAGTATCCATCTGTCCACCCATCCCATAACATTTAACAAATATTTGTTGTCCACCGTAAACTAGGAATTGTCTCAGCAGCAAGGATGCAGCAGCAGATAAGACAGACATTGCCTTGCCTTCTGAAGCTCGCGTCTAAAGGGAAAGTAGATAATAAGGAGCTACGGCAGGATTACGACTTCTCTCCAACTAACCTTCTCTGTCTCTTTCTTCTCCTTCTTAAATGGGAGACAAAAAATTCAGAAGCCGCGTTGCAAAGCCACTTTGCCTCCCACCCTCCACCACACCATTAACCAAGACTAGAATGTAGAAGGGGAAGTGGGCAAAATAAAAGCGCTAAAAGGAGAGGGGTGGGTGCTGCTGATGTGGAGGAGGCAGAGTCTTCAAAGAGAGAGGGAAGGATGGGACAACAGACAGGAGCAGGAGTTGTTCTCAAGTGTGGACCCTCCATCCCAACCCCATGACTCAGCACCTGTGAACATTTCTAGACATTCAGGTACCTGAGACTGTGAGGCCTTGGGTGGAGCTGGAGCTGTGCAGGGAAAACCTCATTCCTGATCAAAGTGTCTTAGAAGAGAGCCTATCATCTAGAAAGTTCCTGAGAAACCAGATCCCAGTGAGGCTGGCCAGTACCATTTGTCATTTAACAAAGTTCAGTTATTGGAGGGCAGTTGCGATGCATGCTTTCTGAGGCCAGCCCTACATGGAAAGGTTTGTGAGGCTGACATCGGGTTTCCTAGCCTCAGTTCTATGTCAGACTTCTGAAGTCAGGCTTGTATCTCCTCCAAGTGAAGTCTTTGGTGCTTATAAGGTAGCTTCTGCTTTGAAAGAAGAAACATGCAGCACATTGTATGCTCCCTTTTCACCTTCTCGTGCTCCTTAGCTTGCAACCTTCTCAGCACTGTGATTCACTTCCCTGCCAGTGCCCACTGAGTTCTAGATTTCTCAAATTGACTTTGGTATTTTAATGAGGGGTGATAACCTGGGTTTGAACTGTTGATGTTCAATAGCTTCGATACCAATAGATTTCATTTTGCTTCAACCAAATTGCTCCAAGTTCCAGCGAAGAATAAAAGGAAAATATTTAAATTCAAGGTTTTATGAGGAGAGCAGCAGAGAATGAAACTGACGTTTCCGCTGGGTTGCTGACTTTGTCAAACAAATGAGGGGAAATTAGGGGGAAGTGGGATAAGCAAAACATATTTAAGAACTGAATTCTCCCCAAAATGTGAGCTTTTGCGCTCTGTTAAATTTCAGAAACCAGGCCAGTCCTGTCACTGTTCGATCAGCTCTAATTGTGTAATAGAACCTGTGTAAAAGCCAACGCTGTCAACATAGCCTCAAGGCAGATGAAAAGATAAAAGTAAATTCTAATTTCCCATCACTCTGGAAGCAGAGGAATTTGTACAGAATTGTTTCAGATGAAATACCATTTGGTTTGGGAAATAAGAAAGTTTTAATCACTAGGGGATTTCTGTTCTGCCTCCTTTTAGGCATGAAAAGTTGGCTTCATTCCGTGCCCTCCCCCAGCTCAGCTCCACCCCGCAGCAGGGAGAGTTCACCTTGACAGTGACAGCGGGTATTTCCATCGTGTTGGGTCTGGAGAGAACTTGCCTAAGCCCCTGCCTTGAACAGACTTGATTCTCTTCTTCCTTTCTTCTTGTGGCTTCCAGCAGACCAACCATTTATCTAATGAAGGAATCATTATTCATTATTTGTAGGTGTGATATGGAATATTGGTTATTATTTTTTTAGAGCTACCTACCCGAGTATTACAGATAAAATGGCATAATGTCTGGGATTGGCTTCAAAATAATACAAAGAGCTGGGAAAGGGGATGACTGCCTACAAGCTGATAATTGTTGAAACTGAGTGTCAGGTTTATTATACTCTACTTTTGTATATATTTAAAATGGTTCATAACCAAGAAAAAAAAATTAAAGTTTATCTACAAGATGTGGCCGGGCACGGTGGCTCACACCTGTAATCCCGGCACTTTGGGAGCGGAGGTGCGTGGATCTTTTGAGGTCAGGAGTTCCAGACCAGTCCCACCAAAGTGGTGAAACCCCATCTGTACTAAAAGTACAAAAATTAACCGGGCGTGGTGGCACACGCCTGTAATCCCAACTAGTTAGGAGGCTGAGGCAGGAGAATCTCTTGAACTAGGGTACGAAGTTTGCAGTGAGCCAAGATCGCACCATTGCACTCCAGCCTGGGCAGCTATACAACAAGAGAGTCCATCTCAAAAATAAATAAGTAAATAAATGAAAAAATAAATAAGGTTTACCTACAAAATGCTGTCTTTCTTTTGCTAACTTTAATGCAATTTTAGTGTCAATAATAAGATCTAATAATTATGCGACACCGTGTTACATGTTTCCCATACACTGTGTTTGTTAATCCTCTTAAGAAGCCTGGGAGGTTGGTGTCATTATTCATTTGAAGTTACAGATGAAGAAACTGAGACATAGACAGAGAGATGGAGAGAACTTGACCAGGGCTCTATAGCGAGTAGCGATAAAGTGAGGGCTGAAATCAGATCTGCCTAGCCTCAGGGCCTGAGGAGTATTATAAAACCACTGTTGTGTTATTCTTCACTGTAGTAGACATCCCATAAAGGGATAGAGTGATGTCAAAGATTTGTCCATTGGCTTCTTGAAACGTTTATTCACTCAGACAAATGTTTATTGAGCATCTGCTGTATGCCGGGCACTGTGCTGGACATCAGGGATGCAGAAATGAACAAGATGGCAGAGCCAGCCCTCGGGGAGCTGACAGCATTTTCTTCAACCAGGTCTTTGTAGCAAAGAGCTAAATGCTTCTTATTCTTTTTCAGAAAAGTGTTTAAAAACTGGTGTTCAGTATGACCTTGGTGCTGTTCATTGAAAGGAAGTCAGAGCAACTGTATTTCTCCTAGGCCCTTTCCTTCATCCTATGATGTGGTGGGCAGCTGACGTCTTTTAAAAGCTTCATCATGAATGACAATCTGAACACCACCGTTCTCCCTCTCTGGAAAACTATAGAGCTATAGAGCCAACAACAGGGAAACAGCTTGTTCTTTCTTATTTGCTGGGCCCTCAGTAACTCCACCGAGTAACACCTGTGTCCTGTAAGCAACTCTGCATTCCGGAAATGATTGGCATGCAAAAATGCAAAATAATTTTCGAACTTGAATTCAAAAAAGAAAAAGGAACATTGTTATTCAAACACAGGTGATAAGCACAATGACTGATCTGTGTAAGTTTAATTCGGATTAATTTTTGGACTGTGAACACTAATATGTTATTTAAAATCCCACTCATAGGACACAGGGCTTCATGAGGTTAACCTTTCCTGCTCTTCACTCTTATTTTTCTGGATAAAAGATGCTATTTATTTTGTTTTGACTATTCTTTAAAAAAAATTGTTTTTTGGCCAAGTACAGTGGCTCACCCCTGTAATTCCAGCCCTTTGGAAGGCCAAGGTGGGTAGATCACAAGGTTAGGAGATTGAGGCTATCCTGGCCAACATGGTGAAACCCCATCTCTACTAAAAATACAAAAATTAGCCAAACATGGTGGTGTGTGCCTGTAATCCCAGCTATTTGGGAGCCTGAGGGAGGAGAATCACTAGAACCCAGAAGGCAGAGTTTGCAGTGAGCTGAGACTGCGCCACTGTACTCTAGCCTGGGTGACAGCGAGACTCTATCTCAAAAGAAACAAAACAAACAAACAAACAAACAAATTTAAATTTATTTCTGAAAACCAAAACAGAAAGGAGTGGTAACTTTTGAAATATATTTATGTTTTTTATTTCAATAGCTATTCAATCCCGCAAGTGGTTTTTGGCTACATGGATGAATTGCACAGTGGTGAAGTCTGAAATATTAGTGCACCTCTTACTCGAGTAATGTACATTGTACCCAGTGTGTAGCTTTGATTATTCTTCACCCAAGGTCACCTTGAAACCCTTACCAGATATCATCAATCATGCCCATGCACCAGTAAGTTCGTGTGTATTGTTTGATCCTGAAAAGATCTTCGTGGCATAACCAGAATCCAACTGATTGTCACTTCCACGGCACTCACTTGGGTAACCTGCTATTGTCACCTCTCATGTGGCCTGTGCACAGCCTCCTGACTGGTCCCCCGGCCTGTGTCACTGTCCTCTGTATCAGATGGAGTATTCCTATTCAATGCCAGAATAGAGCCTTTTACTTAGAACCCTGCAATGTCTTCCCATCTCACTCAGATTGAAAGTCAACATTTTTACAGTTCCTTACTATGTAACCAGCCCTGTGTAATCAGGCCCCATTATCTCTCAATTTGTTTCCTACAACTCTCCTCCCAACCCGTGGTGCTCCCTCCCTCCTTGCCAGTTTGGAGATGTGCCTGGTATGTTGCTGTTTCTCGAACATACAAGGCGCATCTCCACACTAGCAAGGTGCCCTCTGTCTGATGCCCTCCCTGAGACATCCAGGCTCACTCCCTCACCTCCATCATATCTCTGCTCAAATATTACCTTATCTATGACACCCAAAATAGCAGCACTTCTCCCTGCCAGCTTTTCCTAGCAGCTTTGTTTGTTTGTTTTCCAAACATTTATCATCACTTGGTAGGCTATGTTTTATTTTATCGTTGCTGTCTGTCTCCCCAACTAGAATATAAGCTCCACGAGGTCAGGGATGCTATGTATTTTGTTCACTGCTTTAACTCCAGAACTTAGGACAAGGCTGTGGACACGGTAAGCACTTTTCACAGGTCCAGTGAATCAATAAAAAGGAATGCAATTTTAGCAACTGCCATGAATTTACAAGATTTAAGCTAAAGGAACCAGAAGGGGCTTTTTGCTTTTTATGGTCTGAAGTGGGAGTCCTGAGGAGAAGGGGTTGAAATTCTCAGGACCATGAGGTTACTATGGTCAGAGTCTCACAAGCTCAGACACTCAAGGGGAACACTGACATTTGCAAAATCATGCAATGTTGCAGTCAACTTGTCAGCTGGATAAATTAATCTCTGTGACTTGGGAATTTCCTGCTTCTTAAGGATGGATAGATTTCCCTGAGAAATCATCTGGGTGCTTTTGGAAGTTGGGGGTGGAAAATACAGGGTAGTATTTCTTTGATAATTTTCTAATTCTAATTCTTCTAGAATTAGAATTAATTCAAATTAATTAATTCTAATTAATTCTAATTAATTAATTCTAATTAATTAGAATTAGAATTAATTCTAGAATTAGTGTGTTTATATTTTTATCTCATCTAGGTTCAGTTTCTACAAAGTGTATTTTCTTTAGAAGACTATCCTTTTTATTCATGCCTTTAAATTTATTGGTACAGAGTTGTATAAGTTATTCCTTTATGATTTATTCAATTCTCCTGTTTCTGTGGCTTCCCCTTTTATAATTTCCTGTTTTGAGGAATGATTTTTCCCCTTGTTTTCTTACTTTTTTTTTCTTAGTAAGTTGGCTGGTTATTTATCTTTAAATTTCTTTTCAAGGAACCAGATTTTGTAGTTATGTATTCTATTTAAAAACAGTCATGTCTTATTTTTATCTCCTTTATCTTTAAAAATTCCTTCCTTTTGTTTTTCTGTTAATTTGTTGGATTTTAAAAAAATAAAAACTCCTGAGTCAGACGTTTATTTCATTTGTTTTATTCTTTTATACCAATACAATATTTACACTAGGAATTTCTCTGAAATGTGTAATTTCCTTCATTGGCTCTAAAATGTGATGTTTTCTTTCTTTCTTTCTTTTTTTTTTTTTTTTTTTTTTAGCAATTCTGCAATTTAGATTTCTTTTTCTCACCCAAAAGTTTTTAAGGAAAGAATAAAAAGCAAAAATTTCAAAGTGAAGGGCTATTTAACAATTCTCATTTTTGCTTTGTCATGATTTCCAGAGAAGAAAAAAGATGCTTGACTTACGTAACCATGCTCAATTTGGAAATACCCTCTCTTATTGATTTGATTTCTGGGAGGTGGATTAGCATTCACTATTAGATTCACTGTTTAATTTACTCTTTAAGAGCAAAGATAAAATGTAGCCAGACAATGGCTTAGGGGTGTATCAGTCCAACAAGATGTACACTGAGCTTCTAAACAAAATTTAAAAATCTTCATGAGCCTTAGAATTAGAAAATTACCTTTTACATTTTAAAATTGTGACTTATTATTTTTTGTTGTAGCATATGAGCAGCCACCATAAATAACTTATTTTGTATTTCTAGCTTTACTTAAGGCTATTTCTAGATGTGTCTGCTGGTTTATCAAAGTTAAATAAAGCATGACACATATTGTTCAAAGACAAGTGGAAGGTCTAATGTTTCTTTTTGAAATATAGGAAACTGGAGACATCAGGTTACAGTGGAAAAGCATGGACTTTGGAGAAAGTTGAAACCTGAGTTCAATTCTCTCAAAATGTACTTCTTCGAGTTTCATACATATGCAATGGGGTCCCCATCCTGGTACTTAAAGTCATGTAGGATGCCATTTCTCATTCCCCTCGAATGCTCCCACACAAATCCAGGGTATTCACTAACTTCATTTAATTTCTGGGGTCTCTGGGATCT
Source organism: Sapajus apella (assembly GCF_009761245.1). NCBI lineage: Eukaryota > Metazoa > Chordata > Mammalia > Primates > Cebidae > Sapajus > Sapajus apella. The sequence continues at coordinate 12,919,353 of NW_022436946.1, read as the reverse complement.
TTAACTGAACCCACTTAACATCCCATATGCCTTAAAATAGGGGCTCTACCTCAGCTATGGGAAAAATTCCAACCTTCTTCCACATTCATGTTCCCTGCTTAGCCCAACAAGATCCTGGCAGGGGCTCCTGCCCAAGGGCCATGCTGCGCCTTGGGCTGCCCTGTTGGCCCTTAGCTGACTCCTTGGCTTCCGAGCTGCACTTGTTCCTGCCTGAGGCATCCCTCCCTCATCCATAAGGCCCCAGCCCTGCCTCCTCAATGTTTTATTTGCTTTCTGAGTTCCTACTATGTTGTATTCCCAAGACATATATCTTCTAAATTTCTAAATTAGGGTAAAACAACTTCTAAATTTCATGTGTGATATGGTTTGACTGTCCCTACCCAAATCTCATCTTGCATTGTAACTCCTATAATGCTCATGTATTGTGAAAGGGACCCGGTGGGAGGTAACTGAATCATGGGGCCAGTTTTTTCCCCATGCTGTTCTCATGGTAGTGAATACATTTCACAAGATCTGATGATTTTATAAAGGGCAGTTCCCCTGCACATGCTCTCTTGCCTGCCACCATGTAAGAAGTGCCTTTGCTCCTCCTTCACCTTCCACCATGATTGTGAGGCCTTTCCAGTCATGTGTAACTGTGAATCGATTAAACCTCTTTTTCTTTATAAATTACCCAGTCTCGGGTATGTCTTTATTAGCAGTATGAGAAAAGGCTGTGTCTCAGTTTCCTCACTTGAAAAAAGCAGAATACTAGTTTTACCAGATAGTTACGAAGGCCAATGCAAGAAACTTTGCCAATCATCTGCCTATAGCAGAGGCTCATGAACATTAGTTCTCCCTTCCATTTCTTTCCCCTTCCTGCCGGAGCTTTTATTTCAATAACTATGCAATAGTGCAAGTGGTTTTTGGTTACATGGCTAAATTGCAGGCTACTCATAGCTGCTTTAATGTTTCCCAAACTTGAAAGCAGGAATCAAGGTGTGTGGAGAGAGATGAGTCTCCATGGGTCCCAGGAGAGAGTCATACCTGATTCTGAGTCCTACAGAGGGGAAATTAAAATAATGGGAAATGAGCAGTTCTACAGATGCTATAACATAGGTAGAATTGTTGCGGTAACGTCAATTCACTGAATTTGGCAAGCTGTTATAGCTGGTTTTTTGTTTTTGATTTTATCTAGTTTTTTGCAATCTGACTATAATCCTGTATTTTTCTTCATAAATTTATTGACTTTCAGTCAGTTCTTGCTTGCAAAAGTTTCTGCAATTGTTCTGTAGAAGTTTTCAGAATTTCTGGAATCACAGAAAACAGACATGTTTCTCTCCCTCTAATATATAAAATAAATTATATTAATATTATTGGTTATAATAAACAAATATAATAAATTATATTTTATAAGTAAATATAGAAATATATATTACTTTTGTAAGTACACATTTATTTATAAGCTGTAAAACCATAATAAAGGAGTAAAACTGACACAAACATAAGTGAAATAGAGGGGGTTGTATAGACAATACATTTAGTTGACAAATATTTACTGAGCACTTGTCCTGAGCCAGGCACCATCTGAAGTGCTGGGAATATTCAGGGATTAGACAAGTTCTTGTTCTCGTAGAGCTGATATCCTAGGGCCTGTCAAGGGGACGCAGATAATAAACTGACACATCACTATTTTTTTAGGGATGTTAAGCACCATAGAGACACAGTAGGTACAGGGAGAGAGAATAATGGGAAGACACCATTGCAGGTAGGGGGTGAGGAATAGCCTCGCTGGCCAGGGACATGTGAGCAGAGGTCTGAGTTGGGTGAGGCAGGGAGCCACACAGACATCAGGGGAGGAAAATCTGAGCAGAGGGCACAGCAAAGTCCCAAGGCTGAGGCCAGATGAAGGAGCAAGAGGCCCTGTGGCTGGAGAGAAGGGAGGAAGGGACAGTGTTGGTGGGGAGGTCAGGGGCCCAGCAGCCTGATCCAGCGGCCTTCAACATGATGGAAGGACTTTGGGTGCATTCAGAGGAAGGGGAAGCCACTGGAAGGCTTTAAGTAGAAAAAATTGCAAGTGAGAGTAATTATATGTGAAAGTTGGAGTCACAATGGGGTGACTGATGAGGCAGGATAGGTAGTAAGGAAGTAAGGACAGTTAACACGATAAGCCCCAGCATTTGCATTGTAATCCAGCTCAGGCAAGAACAGCTATCTTCAGCCAGAAATATTTTGCATAGATAGCATTTGTGCTTTGATTTTATTACTTCTCAAACTGACCCTGTTCTCAGTGTAATAGTAAAAAACACACCCCTAGGTGGAGATTTAAGATGCTAATGAATTGTGTGATATATGAAAAAGCTTGTACAGCTACTGCACATGTGCACCCAGAGGACCACCGAGAGCATGCTTACTAGCAACACTTTTTCCCACCCTCTTATGAATAATCATGTAAGAGTCCCATAAAAGGATTCCTCCAGCAATACTCAATGCTGTCCATGCAGTGGCTCATGCCTGTAACCTCAGCACTTTGGGAGGCCAACGCAGGTGGATCAACTGAGGTCAGGAGTTCGAGACAAGCCTGGTTGACATGGTGAAACCTCATCTCTACTAACAATACAAAACAATTAGCCAGGTGTAATGGCATATGCCTGTAATCCCAGCTACTTGGGAGGCTGAGGCAGGAGAATTGCTTGAACCTGGGAGGTGGAGGTTGCAGTGAGCCATAATTGTGCCACTGTACTCCAGCCGGGGCAATAGAGTAAGACTCTGTCCCTTCCACCCCCCAAAAATAATGAGAAGAGGCAACAACAATTGCACCAAATTTTAATTTTTTCCCATAGTATTGTCAGGGTGGCACGGCTGCCTGCCCTGGGTTCATCCTGTCCGTCAGTGGGACTCTCTGGAGCTGAGGGACTCAGAGTCAAAAGACTTATAGCCAATTAGTTTCCAGAGCCTAATAAACAGGCATAGCTGGAAGACGAAAACAGATTTTGAGAGGTTCTATTTGCCTCTAATTCCTGGAGTTCCATGAGGAAAACAGAGGTTTCTCCCAAAATGGAATTTGTGGTGCCTTTTCTATTTCTCCCAAGGTGTCCTAGGCCATCAGAAATTATGTTAGGGCCTCTTATGTGTATATTAAAAGTGGCAATACAAGGTGGAGAAAAGTAATTTAGCCGACTGAGAAAAAAATCATTTTTCCATAAGAACAAGATCCAAGAAAAGAAAAACATAAAGGCCTTTCAAATATACCTGTAACTTGAATATCCACTTTTAATTAAGCCAAGCGCTCTTTAAGAAAGTTCTTTTAAATCCCACATTACCTGACTTTAGCCATGCCAAGCGGCCAGTATTTCTCGCTTTGGAACATTATCACAAGTAACCTCACAGGTGAAACCAATAAGCCTCAATTAAGACACACACCAGATTGGCTATAGCTTAAGACCAACCTCATAAATCCTTTTTCACTTATCAAAACTTTACAGGGAGTATAAACACTGATTCTTATTCTTTTTGCCAGTTTGCACAAGGAGAGAGATGCCAAAAGTCTGACTGCTTAAAAAAACTTATCCTTTTGCTGGCATGTCAGGCTTCTGGGTTCCCTTCCCCTGAGCTCAATTCTAAGCCAACCAGTTTAAGGTTTGGGACATTAACTTTTCTCAGTTTGGAGGATGCATCCTAGGGGAGTGTCCTTTCATGCGGGAACACAATTACCCATTTGCGAAGAGAGGACAAAGAAGAAGGCTCCTGAGGGGTTCAGGATGCATTTGAAAGGGGGACAGACTAAAGATGAATGGCTACTTGTCTAGAAAGCAGGGAGCTAGGCATGCCTGGTTCCTTTCACTTTCCAGGAAATAGCTGGGGTACATGAGGTAGAGAAGAAAAAAGCATCCTTTTTTCTTCTTCCGTCTTTATGTCCCAAGTCCTGGCAACCTCAACAGGATGCCACCCATGGGTGCCAATGCAGCTTTCACCCATACTAACGGTGGCTTAGGGGGTGGAATTATCCACTATTACCCCAAACTGCCTCTCCCCCTGCTGTCAGTAGCCTTCAAGTGCTCTAGACCTCATTTATTCCATTGATACTAGCATGACCTTTATCTGTGAAACAGGAGGCTTGGCTTAATCAGCAGGAATTAGTCATGCTCACCTGTGCTGTGCTTTTTAATTTTTGTTGTTGTCGTCTGTCTCTGGATCCCTCAGATCCAGTTTTTCTTTCTGGGGCTTCAACCTGAAGCATAGAATTGAGTTTGGGACAAAAGAACTGCCTGGTGCAGGTAGTTCTGTGAATTAGGGTCCTGGTCTAATAAGATGACTTCCAAAAGGAAAACAACCTCTGGCATAAAGAAGCCCTCTCTACTCACAGGGCTTGTGTTATTAAGTCAGTGCAAAAGTAATCGTGGTCCCCACCATTCTAAGTAATGGCTAAAACCACAACTACTTTTGCACCAGCCTACTAACTCCTGATCTGGTGGACAAAAGGAGAAGAAAGCAGCTTAAATGCAGGGCTGTGTCAGCTGCTGACAAGGTGGAAAAAAGAAAAAGATGCCTGGGTAAGAAACCTCTTATTCTTATGCAAATGGATTTCTCCAACAGGGAGAGAAACTTTTAACTGCTGTTGGACCGAGTGGTGGTGGGGTACAATTTTCCTTGTCCTTAGAAAACACCTGAGGACAAGGAATCTCAGAAACAAAAGAAAAAGAGATATTTTGGGACCACATTTTACTCACCCTTCCACGTGTCCTGATATGGCCACCAAAATGATGAAAGATGTTTTGCTCCTTAGTTGAGCTTAATGCTGGGTTCTTATCTCACAGCCAAGAAAAATTAGGTATGCAGACACATTGAGTGGTGAGGAGGTAGAACTTATTAAGCAAAAGGAAAGTTCTTAACCAAAAGAGGGGTCCTGCACAGAGGTTTTCCATGTCACAAAATTGAATATCAGGTCACCACACACAAGTTGAAGAGGCCAGGCTCCTCTCTGGCATAAGGCACAAATTCCTGGTGGTTCCACCCCATTCTAGGCCCATGCCCCAAATCCAGCCAGCCCTGCCCCAGCCCAGCCCCACATTGGAGTCCTAGTGCTTTGGCACCTCAAATAAATACAGATGTCCCCCTGCAAAAAAACAAAAAACAAAAAACAAAAAAACCCTAAGTTTACTTCCTTTAAACCTAACATGACTTTAAGATTTTAAGTCACTGGAAATAATTGAGATTAAATTTACCAAATTAATCTTACCAAAGATTACTAGTGATGTGAGCTAAAAGGCTTCTGGGCCAGCTTCTATCAGTCTGATAAGCATTAACATTCTTTAAGCCAATTGATTAGAGCCCTTTCATACAGCTTGTTAGCAAAATATCACTTCCAGATGACACAAGTAAACATATAGATATAACAGGTATATAGACAAGTCAAGTCCAAAAGATTTTTTATTTGCCTATTTTCAAAAATTCTCTCCCCTACTTTAGATTATTAACTGAAAAAAAGTTATAAGACCAAACAGAAGTTGAAGGAGAGTTACCATCCTAGGCCTTCTCAAAAGAGAGAAAAGGACTGAGATATCAATCTGAATAATTTAAAAAAGAAACATTACAGAATTTAAAAATTAAAAAGTTTGTGCATTAAGAGTAACTCAATATTTTAAATAAAATATTGTTCTAACCAATTCTTTAGTTTTGTATTAGTGTGTCTTTTTTTGAGACAGAGTCTCACTCTTGTTGCCCAGGCTGGAGTGCAATGGCACAATCTTGGCTCACTGTAACCTCTGCCTCTTAGGCTCAAGTGATTCTCCTGCCTCAGCCTCCCAAGCAGCCAGGATTATAGGCACCTGCCACCACACCCAGCTAGTTCTTGTATTTTTAGTAGAGATGGGGTTTCACCATGTTGGCCAGGCTGGTCTTGAACTCCTGACCTCAGACGATATGCCAGATCGGCCTCCCAAAGTGCTGGGATTACAGGCATGAGTCACCATGCCTAATCTAGTGTATTTTTAACATAAAAGTTCAATTTTTAAAAAATATTAAAATTTTCTGTAATTATAGCCAACTTAATCATATAACATTTTTATAAATTCCTTTATTAACCTTATTTTGACTTACACAGGCCATTCACAATATGCTTGGACTTTCTGCTTTGATCTAAGTATCACTCTTTCTTGAACAACCCAGTCATTTTATCTTAGGACAAAAATTCACCAAACAATAATTTTCTCATATAAAATTACTTTTAAGCTTTCTTACCAAAAATATCTCCTTGTAACTATATATTTTTTTATATTGCTCTATGTTCTGGTTCTTTTTATTGTTTTACACAGGACCTTTAAATAAGCTTTGAATTTTCAAGACAAAAATTATTTACCTTTTAATAAGAACACATTTCTTAAAACAATAAATAGAATTTTTTAAATTAGAAAATACTCAGATATTTAATGAACTATCTATTATTGAATTTAATATAACTTTATGGTCTAAATTATGACAAGTTTGTTTACAAGTATTTATCCCTTTATATTTACCTAATTATTTTAATATTTTACCTAGATTATTTATTAAAACTGTGGTAGTTATCATTTAAAGTTATTTCCCTGTCAACCATTTTTATAGCCTGTGAAGTTCAGGTGTTTACCTAAGTAAGAAACTTAAGATTAAATATATGGGTATTTTACCAATAATTCCAAATTCAGCTGTTTTCTTTAAACCAACAACATTTAATCTCTTATTTATCAAAAAGTACACAAGCAAAGATCATTCTATTTTGGGTTGGTGTATTCGTCTGCTCTTACATTGCTTTAAAAAATACCTTAAACTTGGGTAATCTATAAAGAAAAGAGGTTTAACTTGCTCATGGTTCTGCTGACTGTATAGGAAGCACAGTGGCTTCTGCTTGGAAACTTATAATCATGGTGGAAGCTGAGGGGGAAGCAAGCATGTCTTACATGGCCAGAGAAGGAGGAAGAGAAGATTGTCAGGGAGGTACCACACACTTTTAAACAACCAGATTTCACAAGAACTTACTATCGCCATGACACCAAGGGGGATGGTGTAAATCCATGAGAAGCTACCCCATGATCCAATCACCTTCCACCAGGCTCCTCTTCCAACACTGGGGATTACAATTTGACATGAGATTTGGCAGTGATACAGATCCAACCATAACACTTGGGTTTACAGTTTTGTAACCCTTATGCCAAATTTTGACATTTTACAGTATTTGGCAGGAATAAGTATGAAATTGCTAATCAATAAATGCAAACAAAAACGTATGCTGACAATTCATAAGACATTTCTAATATTACTGTAAGGCCAGCTGCCTCACAGAGGGTTAAATGGACACATCCATCTCTCTCCGCGCCTGATAACTGCGTCATCACCCAAGCTCGTTATCTGGCCTTACCGCACGGCTTCCCCGCACCCGCCTCCACATACCAGACCCAAGCCCACATTCAGCACTAAATTATACATTCAACCCCCAGCCCGCTGTTGATAAACCCTGCAGGAAAATTTTTTAAACGAAGCCCCATCAGACCCTGCCTGGTAGCAGTCTGCTCTGTATGCCCCCGGAAGGCCCGCTTACCCAAGGTCCCGCCCGCCTACCCATAACCACTAGCTCCAGGCATTGCTTGCTTCTTAATAGCCAATCAATCACCTTCCCTTCCCATAAAACCCCATGACCTAAACAGCCGGGCTCGACTTCTTTGGCCCCTTCCTGGACCACAGAACCTCGCCCGGGAGCTGAATAAATTGGCTTCTCATTTTCTCATACTTGCCTCAGTTTCCTCATTTTACATTGGCAATAAACCTTACAATTACTTTACCAATAATTTTAAAGCCAGCTTATTTATAAAAGATTTTACTTGTCACATGAACTTGAAAAGCATTTGGGCTTATTATTTAATGTATGAGTACCCATTCAACTTTAAGCCAATGTAGTACCTTTTGGCCAAAAACACATGAAAAAATACATGTTTGTATACATAAACACACACACAGTCATATAAAGATCACATAGCCTTCACTTCAAAATTTTCTCCATGAGATATTAATACAAACTTACCAGTTTGCAAAAACAATAACATCTTTTTGGTTGGATGCAAACAGTGGGTTTTATCTCAGTAGAAATGTGCTAATAATAGCAGACGAAGCAGATGGAAAAGAAAGTAGAGAGGTAGATAGAGAACTTAGAATCTTTAGAGTTGCAGGTTGAACTTTAGGTTCTGAATTTTCCCTGATGTAATTTGCCCATGGGTTTAAAATGCGCACAAGAATAGACCTAATGTGTAACCGGCTGGAGTACTAGAAAACTTGGCATGCCCTTCCATTTATGCAACCACTTGCAAGTAGAGGCCCCATAAAACCAAAGGAGGTGCATGAGAGGCATCGTTCTCCTCGTTTTCCCATATTCTTAGAAAATTTGTTCCCAACACTTTTTCCTAAAAGGAGGAACTGAGCCGTGGCCTAGGGTTTAGTGTAGTGGATCAAAACATTCTGATTCTGGGTGGGGCTCTACAGTGTGTCACACCGAATTGTTGCTGCCCTCTTACGTGTCTCAGTTTCTCTCTCTGGAGGTCTAGTCCTCCAAGGGCTCAAAACATGCAGTTCCTATATGTGCTTCCTGGATGAGCTTTTTAAAACTAATTTTGCGGCCGGGCACGGTGGCTCACGCCTGTAATCCCAGCACTTTGGGAGGCCGAGGCAGGTGGATCACAAGGTCAAGAGATCAAGACCATCCTGGTCAACATGGTGAAACCCTGTCTCCACTAAAACTGCAAAAAATTAGCTGGGCATGGTGGCGGGTGCCTGTAATCCCAGCTACTCAGGAGGCTGAGGCAGGAGAATTGCCTGAATCCAGGAGGCGGAGGTTGCGGTGAGCCGAGATAGCGCCATTGCACTCCAGCCTGGGTAACAAGAGCAAAACTCCGTCTCAAAAAAAAAAAAAAAAACAACTAATTTTGCTGGGGATTTCCTGCACGGCAGCTGCATTTCATGGGGGTGGTAGTCAACCCATCAGGCTCCACCCCAGTCACTCAGGGATGCCTTTTGGGTGGGGGAAGGAGCAAAATGCCCTTTCTTTTCAGAGCTTAGGATACTCAGTCTGACATTTATCTACAAAAACAACAGTTCAGTTGCCCTCACAAACACACAGATAAGCCAATCAAGATTAATTTTGGGAGAAAAGGCAATGGAGAAAGCTCTTTAGAATGCACTTCTGAACTAGAATTAGGATCCTAAACAACTTCTTCTTGGAGAGAAAAAGAAAAAAAAAACCAGCTAAGACAAGCTGTAAACTGTCCTCAGCCACTCCTAACGTTGTTTCTATTATCTGCCATTACACACTCCAAGGTCAAATCTTCTCACAGCACAAGGTAATCTCTGGTGACCCCAAAAGCCAAAAAGATCAGGTATGCAATGCAGGTAAGCAGAGCTTTAAATCTAAGAAGAATCTGCCCATGACTCTTGAAACTCTATGAAGAAAACAGAATATCCCAAAAGGGGGTTTGAGTAGCGGCTTTGTTCTGAGTTCTGTAAGGGGTCTGAGTCATTAGAACCCTCCTCTAGATTTTTCTTGGAACTGGAGGTGGTGAAAGGGGAAGGAAGAATAGCGTGGAACAAAAGTAAGCAAAATAACAATTTTTTTTTTTTTTTTAAGAAAGGAAGTGAACACAGAAACCAAGCACCAGGTTTTGTTTTTGTTTTTGCAGCTGTCAGAAATTTTAGCCAATTCAGAGGCGTTGTTTCTTCTAATTTGGAATTCTCATTCAAATTTGACCAAGTCTGTTATAGTTGATCAAATCCTGTGGGAGAAAGGTCAGCACAACAAAAAATCCCAACAATATGATTACTGAGTGCTCTAATGGTAAGGAGAAATTAAAACCAGCTGCTTGTCAATTTCAACTTTTAGTCATTAAGGAGAATTTCCAAGGCAAAAAAAAAATCCCAATTCTGCTATATACTTAGGAATAGAGCCCAGACATAAGATTGCTCTTTACCATCTTAGAAGCAGGAAAAAAAACCTGGAAATGTGAAGAACAACAGACGTAATATTCTTGCCCTCCCTGTCGGAAACTAGCTGAAACTCCAGAAAGGAGTTAACTGCTATCCACCATCATGGAAACAGGAAAACTTGCTTTCCCTGTTGGAAGCAAGTAAAACTCTAGAAAAGGAGTTGTACAGCAAAATAAGCTTTAGATCTCAACCAAATTTTGAGAGATCAGGGATTTTCTGGAGGGGGAGTTCCCAGGCCTCAGCAAATTTTCCTCTTGGTTTGAGCCATAAGGATAGCTCAAGCTGGTCCCAAGCACCAACAGATTTATCAATAGATTTATCAAAAGTCAGGGCCATCTTTACTCAGAATCCTTTCATCAGGCTGGGCATGGTGGCTCACATCTGTAATCCCAGCACTTTGGGAGGCTAAGTTGAGTGGATCATGAGCTCAGGAGTTCATGACCAGCCTGGCCAGTATGGTGAAACCCTGTCTCTACTAACACAAAAAGAAATTAGCCAGGCATGGTGGAAGGGACTTGTAATCCCAGCTATTTGGGAGGCTGAGGCAGAGAATTGCTTGAACCCAAGAGGTGGAGGTTGCAGTGAGCCAAGATCACGCCACTACACTCCAGCCTGGGCAACAGAGCGAGACTCCATCTCAAAAGAAAAAAGAAGAATCCCTTCATCATTACCAATACATGGTAATGAATAAACAAACTTTCAATAAATTTAGAAAGTTTATTTTGCCAAGGTTAAGGATGTGCCCCTGACACAGCCTCAGGAGGTCCTGATGACATGTACCCAAGGTGGTCAGGATACAACTTGCTTTTATATTTTTTTAGGGAGACATATCGATCAATACCTGTAAGATGCACACTAGTTCAATGTGGAAAGGCAGGACAACTTGAAGTAGTCTCCGGGTTGTAGGTAGATTTAAGAATTTTCTGATTGGCAGTCAGTTGAAAAAGTTATCTAAAGACCCAGAATCAATAGAAATGCCTGGGTTATGATGATAAGGAATTGTGGAGACTAAAGTTTATCAGGCAGATCAAGCCTCCAGGTAGCAGACTTCAGAGATAATAGATTGTAAATATTTCTTATCAGACTTAAGTGTAATGCTGGTCAGTTTTTCCTGAATTCCAAAAGGGAAGAGGGTATAATGAGTTACGTCCAACTCTCCCTTCCCATCATGGCCCAAACTAGTTTTTAGGTTAACTTTAGAATGCACTTGGCCAAGAGGAGGGGTCCATTCAGATGGTTTGGGTGGGGGTGCTTACAATTTTATTTTTGGCTTACGTAGTCAAGGTTAATTATCTCAAAGCAATTAGGTAACCCTCATTTTTCTTTTAAAAATCTTTGTCTTCCTTTATCTCCCTGAATACACACAGTTTACATTTTCCCATTGCAATATCCATTCCCAAATACTATTTTTTTTTTAGCGAGACTCCTGCTGTTATTTAGGCTCACAAAATGGTGTCAGAAGTGGAATAAAAGTGGCTTCACCTCAGATGAATCAGTGGCCCCTCAAATTGAGTGTGGTACCTACTGATCCCTTTGACCCCCACCTCTTTTTATACCAGGAAAGGGACTGGCACATCTCTGGTTATGCAGCATAAATTTTCCATAGCCCAAGGGTTGGGGTCTGACATCCAGTCTGACTACATACCTGTGTGGTTCAGTTCCATGAATTTTCCTTAAAAAGGCTGAGAAGCCAATCTGTGAGTGCTCTCCACCATTCACCTTTTATTGATAGACATCTGCTCAATATTTAATTTTGGAGATACGTTGTGAGTGTTACAGAATTTTATTATTAGCTGTAGAAAGGATACTCTGGAAATGTGGTAGTTAGAACCTATCTCTGTCACTCTTTTGTCTCAGTTAAATATCTGACACTTACCTCCTGAGCAGAGGAGCTACTGGAGCAAAGAGAGCTTGAGGTATGTGACTAAACCTTAAAGCCCTGTAAACGTATCAATGGAAAGACAAATTATTATTTGCGGCAGTAGGGGAGGTGGAAGGTAGATTAAGTATCGCATCTCATAAAAGAAGCTAATGACTATACAAACAAAGCTGGCATGTATTATCTAAATCATCCACTTATATTATCAGGCAAAAGAAATGGTACCTTAAATTAAGACAATGTAATTTGGCATGGGTAATGGTTCAATAACATGAATTTCTGGCAACCAGAAATAATATAGGGGAAAAAATTAAGTTTAGACACAAAACTGTGTTGGAAAGATGATGCCCTTACTAATTAACACAAATGGAAGCAATGACTCAAGAGCCAAAAGGTAGAGTGTAATCCAACTCTCTCATGAGGCTAAGTGATTTTCCCACAGTCACTAGGTTTGGTCAGTCACTCTTGGGAAACAGGCTACACCAATTCATCAAAGTTTGAGGACAAGGGAATAAAAAGCAAAGTATAATATTGGCAATGAGAAGGCAGGATTACCCTTATTTATAGGGTACATTTATAGATAGTACATTTGTATATTGGAAAACTCAATCAAATGAAAATCATGAAAAAAAAAGTTTACATGTTGGCTAAATAAAAAATAATTTGTAACAAGTTTGTGTGCATGTACATATAGACAGCCATTTAGGAGCCACAATGTGAGATGACATTCTCATCAGCAACACAAAACATAACATTTCAAGAAGTGCCCTACACTTGTATGAAGTAAAATTCTAATGAGGGATAGAAGACTTGAGGAGAGAAATAGTCTCCAGTCTTGCAGAACATTCGACCCTTGAAAATATTAGTTACTCCTAAACATTTTATAAAGTCAACACAATGCCAACATAAATCTCAAAGGAGTTTAAAATTTGGGGGAAAACTGTCCAAAAAAATTCAGGTTATAGTTCACCTGAAAAATATTATTGCTAAGAAATATGAGCGATGAACATTGGCTGAAAGTATTCAGTAAAGCCTCAAAAGTCAAAATAGCCTGTAATTCCAGGACTTTGGGAGGCTGAGGTGGGCGGATTGCTTGAGCACAGGAGTTTGAAGCCAGCTTGAGCAATGTGGCAAAATCCCGTGCCTAAGAAACAATACAGAAAATTAGCCAGGCGTGATCATGGGCACCTGCAGTACTAGCTACTTGGGGGGCTGAGGTGGGAGGATTGCTTGAGCACAGGAGGTCGAGGCTGCAGTGAGCCATGTTTGTGCCACTGCACTTCAGCATGGGTGACAAAGCGAGACTGTATCTCAAAATAAAATAAAATAAAATAAAATATATCCCAGTGCATGGTGTATTAAAATAGTGTGATACACAGACAGGAAAAGACTGAACAACAAAACTGTTCCAGGAGTGCTGAGAATTTGGCATGTGATATTTGAAATCAGCAGAGAAAAGTTAGACAATTTAATAAATAGTATTTGGGATCACTAATTTGTTAGGGGAAATACATGAGTTGTGTTCTTAAAAAGATGTATTTAAGTATTAATCCCTGGTACCTATGAATATGTTCTTAACTGGAAACAGTGTCTTTACAGGCATGATCAAGTTAAGAGGAGTTCATACTGGATTAGAGTGGGTCTAATCAATCCAATTGACTCGTATCTGTATAAAGATCTGGACATAGAAACATACAGGGAAAAGTGCCAGGTAAGAAGAGGCAGAAATTGGAATCATGCAACTGTAAGTCAGGGAATATCAAGGATTGGCAACAATCAGTAGAAATTAGGAAGGGGTACTCTTCCCTTAGAGCTTTCAGATAGAATCTGGCCCTGTTGAAACCTTGATTTCAGACCTCTAGCCTCTGAACTGAGATAACAAATTTCTGTCTTGTTTTAAGCCACCCAAGTTTATGGTAATTTATTATGGCAGCTGCAGGAAACTAAAACAAATAGTAAACTTGGATCCCTATCTCTGTCCTTATATGAAAAAAAAAAATCTAGATGGTTAAAAGAATTAAATGTAAAACAATCACCACCAAAGACCAGAAGGAAACATGGCTGAAAATGTGTATCTTTTGGGAAAAGGGGAAGGGCTTTTTAAAAATGGAAGAAAATGAATAAATTTGACTTTATAAACATCTTAAACATCTGTGTGGTAATTCAAAAGGCAAGAAATTATAAAAGAAATCTGTAACTCATGGCAAATAAAGGGTAGCCAGTAAGAAAGATATAAACAGCCCATAAAAAAATGAACAAAGAACAAGATGAGCTGGCATGAAAATATGAAAATGTGAAAACATGCTCCTTTACTAATTAAAGAAATGCATTTAATGTATAATTTTACTTACAGACGACAGAGATTAAAGATTGATCTAAGTCAATTAGCTAGGGTATAAAAACAGGTACATCATTCACATTTGATGGGAGTACACGTTGGTATAATCCTTTTGGGAGGCAGTAAGTGTCACCTCTTCCTTGGCTATTTCAATTATTTTCACATTTTTGCTTTTCCCATTCTAATGTGTGCATTGTTCATGTAAAGTTTTATTTTTTTTTGTAATTTCCCACAAGAGAGATCAAAGTCTGTTGAAGGATATCTACTTTTGTGGAATGTGGTATGTACTGGGATATCAGTTTAAAAAGCAATTCATAAGACATTGCCCCCAAAATAAGTGAGTATACCAGTTTCACTGCAAACCACACCACTACTTTTCTCACTAATATCTCATTTGTAACTTGCATTTTGAAATGAAGAGAAATCTTTCCAGAAACCAAAATCTTTCCAGAAACCAGAAATCTTTCCAGAAATATGGTTTCTTTGCTAATTTACTCATGTAAATTGTATTTCAATTTTTTGTCCATTATTAATTAACAGATTCATATTTCTGAATATTTCTATCATCGTAGTAATTCCAAGAAATCCTTGTGTAACATATATATTAACTCTTGGTTTGCCTTTCACTGGGGATTTCTTTCCATACCATGTAATTCTCAAGGTTCCTTCATCTACTTCCACGGTTCTGCTCCCCACTTTTATACTAAGGACTCCTCAATCCACATGCTCCACAGCTAAATCTTTTCTTTTCAAACCACTTGGAACAGTGTTCTTGCACGTTGGGTGTTAAACACTGAAATAAAGACCTATAAGGACAATTTTAAAATATTATTTTTAGTGTTGTCTTAAATACTAAATATGAACAATTATCAAATAATTCTATAGCATTAATGCATGAAAACAAGCAGTGGATATAAAAATATTCTGCTTAACTATGAAAGACTGCCTAAGTGCTTGAATAAATGAATATAAAAATGAGTTTCAAAATTCTTTATTTAAAAATAACTATAATGTTTCATAAAAAATGTTTCTATTTACATAGTTCATTAATTCTATTAGTTTGAATTAGAATTTAAGTCCAATTTTGAAAAGCTTGCAGAATTTCTTCTGAAAGTAAGCACTTAAATTTACTGTATACATAGAACTTACAAAAACAAATGGTATACCAAGGCAGAGAAAAGAAAAAGAGTAAAGTGGCTACAAAGGTCCCTGGGACATCGCCTGCTCATCTAAGAACCAGGAGTACTGGATACTGTTCACCTGCTAGCCTATCTCGATGTAAAGGTTCATAAGTTACAATGCTTTTTTTGTTAAAAAAAGAAAATGTCTTGCCAAAAGTGAGACTGCCAAACGTCCTCTTTAGACTTTTATCTAAAGTAAGTCACTCTATCTAAAGTAGAAAAACTGTCCAGGAAACTCAGACTTCAAAGTTGGCGCATCTTAGCTGATCTCATGAAAATTCTCTGGAATCTTTTGTTGGTCTATAACCAATCAAGGATTCTTTACCGTTATCATCGACAAGTAGATCCACTAGCACATGTGGTTTATCGTAACCAAAGGAGGTGGGGGCTTTTATTACTGTTATGAGCTCTTGTTCTTCTGTTTTTATTTCAGCTTTCTTACTTGGGGGAAATTCTGAGTCAGATAAGGGGCTATGGGATTCCAGACAGCTGGAATCAGTATCAGAACCATTTCTGGAGTGATCACTATCAGAACAATTTCTGGAGTGATATGAGTTTAAAGTGATGCTGCAGGGTTCAGACTGGTTACTACTTAAAACTGAAGAACTCTCTCTCTCTATTGGAGTCAGATGGCTGCCCGGGACCATGTCAGGAATGTCTTCTTCAGTAGTCACCACTTCTGTTATACTAGAAAGTTCTTCTGTATGTTCTTCTTTTCCTGGATTGTCTTCGGTATGCATGTCTGGAACTGGAGACAATGGCTCTTCACAATCCACCTCCTTTTCTAAGAAAAATGGCTGGTATGATGTAATGCGTGACATGTATTTTGATTCAGGTTTTGTCTCTGTAGTGGCACTTCTTACCACAGAGATCTATGGGGAGAAAAATGGATTGATTAAAGATAAAACACTGTTAGGCTTAAGTGCCTACCCTCGAAAAAACGAAGGTCTAAAGGTAATGGACCACCAAACGGCACATGTAGGGTAACAGGTGAACAGATAGTTGCCTTTTCTTTTTAATGAAAGATACTACAGTAAGATTAAAAACAAAGTTTTCAGATTTTTAAAAAGCCACCTGATAACTTATTAATATATGTTGCTTTCTGTACATTACCATGATGGTTAATATTGCGTGTCAACTTGATTGGACTGAAGTATACAAAATACTGATCCTGGGTATGTCTGTGAGGGTTTTGCCAAAGGAGATTAACACTGGAGTCTGTGGGCTGGGAAAAGCTGGCCCACCCTTAATCTGGGTGTGCACAATCTAATCAGCTGCCAGTGTGGCTAGAATATAAGCAGGCAGAAAAATGTGAAAGGAGAGACTGGCCTGGCCTCCCAGCCTACATCTTTCTTCCATGTGGGATGCTTCCTGCCCTCCAACATCAGAGTCCAAGTTCTTCAGTTTTGGAGCTCGGGCTGGCTCTCCTTGCTCCTCAGCCTGCAGATGGCCTGTTGTGGGACCTTTGACTGTGTGAGTTAATACTAAATGAACTCCCCTTTAAATATATATATATAGTTCTGTCCCTCTAGGAAACCCTAATTCAATTACCTTCCACATGTATGCATATCATTTTTGCAAAGTGAGCACATCTACTTAATATTCTCATTACTTGCCTTCATCATTATAATTTTGAGTGGCTCATATTTCTTCATACTGATAATTTCTCTAATAGCAGATGTTGAAATGTTTCCAATTCTTTCTAGCTATAGAGCATGTTAAATATCCTGCACATCTTTTTATTTATGAAATTCTTTCCTTACAGTACATTTTTAAGAGTGAAGTAACTACATGTTACTTCAAAGCAATGGCATGTTTAGGGCACTATTCCACTGAATACCCAGTGTGCTTTTCCTTTTACCAGGGCTAGATTATTTTTCACCACATTTACCCATTACTGCTGGTACTACTGGATATCCAGGTTTCTTTTTCCTTTTCTAGTGTGTGTAAAATGGCATACTGCAAGGTTGCTTTGTGTTTAAGGATAAAATATTACAATTCATTTGTGAGTTGACCACTAACTGTTGATAGTTCTTATCCACTTTACTTAAAGACAGTTTTTTTAATAGCAAATTTTAATGTGCCCTTTGAGCATCACAGATATTATTCCTGTCATATTTCATTCAAATAGATACTATTTTGTTATCTTTGGCTCTGGACCTTTCCACATTCTGTCCCTTAGTGCCTGAATAAACTCCTCCTGTATGTCACTCAAGACTGCTAAGACATTGCCTCTGGAAAAACCATGACTAACCCCACCCGCAAAGCTGGACAAAGTCTTCACTGGCTTATGTATAAACTTTTACCTTTGAACCTATCACACTATCTATCCATTGTATAATTATATTTTCTTTCCACTAGACTTTAAGATCTTTAAGAGAAATGTCTCACTGTGTTTTTGCCCTGAGAACTAAAAATACTGCTGCAGAGCAAAAGACACAGTATGTGGTAGACTGACCGATTAATGGCAGGTGACATGCTGCTGAGCATCATTCTGCTTTAAAACATAATTTAAGAAGCTATCAAAAAAAGGTTCAAGTGAACCTTTTAGTGTATATAATAAAAAAAATTAAATACATTACCAAGGACTTGGGTAATATTATGCTTTTTTCCTTCAATGGATTAATCTTCTTAATATAAAAACAGATCAGTACCAGGGTAAGTACTAGAAATAGTAAAACAGCCACAGCTGGAATCCAAAGAGAACCTTAAAAAAAGGCAAAAATCACAAATTACAATTAAGATGGAATACTGCTATTATCTATCAGAAAGTCTTAGTGCCATTCTTGAATAGATTTACACATTAGTTAATATGACTAGAGTTTTAAAGAACACTGAAGAAAGCAGAAGTTAGAAAATTTGAGTAAAAAATTAGGTATCTGTCTTAGATAGCAATACGATTCTTCCAGCTGTGCAATTCTAGAACTTTCTGGGACTATTCTGCTATGACACAATATAGTTAAAATAGCTTTCCACAGTAATTTCCTTACAGCCCTACATACAGTGTGTTTCCAGGGTTATGCATTTCTTTTAGTTAAAAATGCAAAAAAATAATTTAAAAAAATCTCTCGTTAGAAATAAGCTGTGGTAATGTTTACAGCTCTTAAAATGATTTAGCCCCACTCCTCAGAATTTTCTATTACATTTATTTATTTCACAATTGCAAATACTTATAAAGCTTCACAGATGTACACACACATAGGAATGCTGCACAAGAATAAAGCCCTCTTAATTATAAATCAGACATAAATAATATAAATAGGAAAGATTTGTTTCCAAGCACATACATCTAGAATTACCATTGTGTATTTTGCTCGAATTCTGCTTTTATTTCTGTAGCACAACCTTTAGTTTTTTGTTTTTTTTTCCACAGTCCTCTCTTCCAAATTAACAGCACTCTACATATTGTGGCAATGTCTGGCATCCTTTAGGGCATTTTATTATCTCGAATTTTCTAACTGTGGAAGTTACTAGTTAATGAATGCTTCTATTATGCTTACTACAGGATGTGAAAAAAGTTAAATCATTATAATAGTAAAAAAGAAAACAACTACAAAACCAACACTCGTGCTGTGTTAGAAGTCCCACGGGCTGAGCAAGTGCTGGCTGCAAGGCATTGGGGCTGCTGCTCAGGAGCCACCGTGACGCCACCGTGTGGCCAGAGCATCAGTACAGTTTAGAATTCAGGCTTCAAACAAATCTGGGGCATTTGCATTATTTCAAAGTTTGAGCATTATGAAGGGTTTTATTTTTCCAATAGTATAATGAAAATTAGCATAAAATGCATTGCACTGCTTTAAGTCACCTATTTGAAACCTTCATGTAATGGCCTGAAGTTATTAGTATTAAATTTTAGGTGTTTGTTCTGACTCTGCAGCCTATATTTCCATTCTTCAAAAATATACTCATATCATAAAATTTTAGTAAAGTTTTAAACCTATAAAATATAGTCTAAAAAAATCCTAATAAGAAAAAAAATATATATATATATACCATACACACAAAGATAATCATCAAAGCATGATTTATCATAGTGAAAACTCCTATCTTAAAAGTTCAAAAAATAATAAAACATTGAATAAAAATATAATTTACATAGTGAAATATTCTACAGACATTAATATTAATGAAGTATCTGAAATAAAATGGAAAAATATTTATAATACATGCTTAAAGCAATACATAAAATCATATACACTATACAATATGATCACGTCTATGTAGAAAAACTAAAGAAAATACCAAACTGTGAATAATGGGGTGTTTTTGCATGATAGAACTACAGATTGTTTTGTTTTCTTCCAGCTTTTCATATTTTATAAATTATCTATAATGAACACTTACATTTCATAACTGCAAAGAAAAATCCAAACTTTTTTAAGGTAACTGACAGCTGAGAGTAATAGTTCTCAAGTTCAAGTTCTAGTGTGTATGTGTGTGTGTCTATATGTATACATATAAATACATATCTCCCCACTCCCACATTAAAAGATGAAATAAAATTAATTATTATAAAATGTTATAAAAATGACCCGTTATCCATTATTCAAACCCATCTATATACTTTTTTGGATATTAATCGCAAGTCTCTGTCCAGTTCATGCCATACAGTTATAATCAGTGAAGGTTCCTGTTCTTCAGTCTTTAAATTACAATCTCCATAAAGAACATTTTAGTGGATTCATAGCATCTTACTATGCTGAAGTAACAAACTGACTTATAATCCATAATCCTGAAATGTAAACATTTGCATAGTTTTATGTACTTATATTATGATTTTTTTCTTTCCTGGGTCAAGGGGCCATCACATGGCTTTCCTAATTGGTTGCTCCACATCTTTTAATGAGTGAGAAATTGCCTTATTTTTAATTTTGAACTTCTCTAAGGGATGGAACTAATAGAACTGAATATTGTTAAAACAGATCTTTTGAAACTGCAAATAAATTTGTTTTCCACATGATCCTATTTTAGTTACTCCTCCCTGTATATTAAGAAAATGGCAAGAACTTACCTTTTATGCTGCTATTGGAAATGGTAACACAAATTTCTTCTGACTTTTCAGTTGTAACACCCCATACATTTAAGACTCCTTCTGCTGAAACACAGTACTGGGAATTCAGTGAGGGCACTGGAACTGTTAACTGGCACTGAATCTCGTTGCAATCATCTTCCATCTTTGTGGATACTTTATACAGGATCTGGATGGAAAAAGAAAACAGTGAAAATGCATAGCTTCTTTTAATCTGCAAAAAAAAAAAAAAAATCACCCTATTAGTCCTGACCACAACTGAAGAAAACATATACGACTGAAGAAAACATATATGACTGACGTTGAACATGTCTAAAAATAGCTTTGATACCAAATAAGTCAACTTGTTACTTCAGCATAGCACGATACTATGCATCTGTTCAAATATTCCTTATAAAGACTGTAAATTTAAAAACTCAAATTGCAGGAATGTTTATTGTTAGTTGTTAAACTAACAAATGTTCATTTGTCCTATTCTTAGAGTACCAGGAATTTAGCTGGTGAGAGGCAGAAGTGCTATTATTACTTTACATCACCGCCAATGAGGAAGAAAATCCCCATTTAACAGGTGGAGCAACGGAGGTGTACTGGGAAAAATCCTAGATTCGGGCCATTCCACTTAATGAAGCAAATGAAAACTTAAAATGTATTCACATGGTCAGTGTTAGTGGCTAGCTCCCTAACATTGCTGCTTTAATACAATCCACATATTTTTTTCTTATCCAAATCTATGCTCTGTGAGTCTTGCTTGAATATTTATAATCATTCTATTTTCATTACACTACAGAAAGAAACAACTTTTACCAGCTACACAAGAATTCCCTTTATGAAAAATCTGAAACAGAAACACATACCTCACTTTTGTTCACTCTCACATAGACATTGTACACAATAATGTAACAGGTAATTTCATCATAATAATCCACTTCCTGCCCTTCTCCATTTACAAAAACTGAAGGGTGAAATATGTCAATTGTGATTTGCTTCTCTTCCTTTCTGATACCCAATTTAGGTGGTTCAATTTTTCCTGGGGAAGGAGGAGGAGGAAGTATAATAAGTCCTGGCCTTGGAACTTCATGGTACATTTCATAAAATTACCAGAATCTATAAATCGACCTACTCTTTTTTTGTTCTGGTTGTTCTAAAGCAGAACCACATTTAAACCACTCCACAGATATCTAGAAGATAGACTAAGTGTCCTTAACAAACAAATGTTTCATATATCTCAGGCAAGAAGTACTGTTGTTTAATCTAAATTGCCTCTTTAGCAGTTTAATTTCATTTCTAGTTGTAAACAAAAATAGTTATAGATTTTGGTTAAAAAGACTTCACATAATATAAACTCTATTAAGTAATTTTTCCTTTATCTTTGCTTTTGTAGATTAAGGACCCTAGTTTCTAAAAAACGTTTCAGAAATGGCATTCGTTATCATCCCTAACCAAAACTCTTTTTACTGTGAAAAATCAGAACTTATTCAATACATATTTATTAGGTCTTTGACGTTTGAGTTTGTTGGTGAACGATTTATCTAGTCTTCACATATTTACTGTGTGCCAGGCAGGTCTGTTTTTACACATCAACATATTCTCAGGGCCCAGTATACTTTCTGGCACATAGTAGGCCCTTGATAAATCTGTATGGAAAAACATCTAACATGCAGATGGTGTGGTAATCAGATGACAAACGTGTGGACTCTGGGGAAGAAAAGTATTTAAAGACAAAGGAGAGGAACAGCCTGTAGAAGAGATCAAGGAGGCACAATCTGAAAGGCCGCAGCAGAGCAAGGAAGTGAAGCTAAAAGAGAAGGTACCCAAGAGCTAGAAGACCAGGAAGGAGTCAAGTGACTAAAAGTTTTTTTACCCAGGAGTGAGGGTCTGAGAGCTAAGGTAGGACGTCAAAGTCAGAAAATAGGAACTGGCACTAAAGATTCTGGAGTTTGAGGTGACAGCAAACATCAGGTACACTATGTGAGTGGGATGCTGGAAGAATGAAGACCTAAAAATCACGGTGGCTGAAGAGAATAAGGAACTCTACAATTTTTTAATGCATTAAGGTGGTGTTCAAACTCCCACAGGCATTAAGAATAAGAGTTAGCTGCCAAAGTCCTCAGTGAATATAACTTAGAAATTAATGACAAAAGATGGGAAAGGAAAGGGTGGTGCAGAGGACAGGTGGGCAGCACAGACCCTTATCTGTATGAAGTGGAAATGTCATATATTTGGCTTAGAAGCAGCAAAGCGATGGCCACCTGTTAGCCCTATTTTGTGGGGCTTGAAAGAAGGGGAGCATACAGGTTGAGTATCCCTTATCCGAAATCTTTGAGATCAGCAGTGTTTTCAGTTTCTGAGTTTTTCTGGATTCTGGAATATCTGAATTATACTTACCAGCTGAACTTTCCAAATCTGAACATCCGAAATGCTCCAGTGAGTATTTCCTTTGAGTGCCATGCTGGCATTCATAAAGTTTCAGATTTTGGAGCATTCTGGGTTTGCAGACTTGGGATGCTCAGCCTGTACTGACTCCCTAAATTCCTCCAAATCTTTTTTTTTTTTTGAGACGGAGTTTCACTCTTGTTACCCAGGCTGGAGTGCAATGGCGCAATCTCGGCTCACCGCAACCTCCGCGTCCTGGGTTCAGGCAATTCTCCTGCCTCAGCCTCCTGAGTAGCTGGGATTACAGGCATGCGCCACCATGCCCAGCTGATTTTTTGTATTTTTAGTAGAGACGGGGTTTCACCATGTTGACCAGGATGGTCTCGATCTCTTGACCTCGTGATCCACCCGCCTCGGCCTCCCAAAGTGCTGGGATTACAGGCGTGAGCCACCGCGCCCGGCCTTCCTCCAAATCTTTCTTAAGCATTGCTGTGATAATTTTCAGCAACTGCTAATAAAAGCAAATATATACAGAAGACATGTATAAATATTTTCCTCTTTAAAATTTACATGTGTACACATTCTACTCACCATGTTGGCATACAGTAAATTCTTCTGACTTTGCATAGGCAGATTCTTTTTGTCCAACTCTAGCTTTAACTCTGACCCAAAGAGAATTTAATGGATCATTAACATGGTCAGAAATATTACAATAACGATGAGAAATATTGGTGCAGGCAACAATCCAGTCTCCATAACTAAAAAGAATAAAAAAACACAAAGATAACTTTTATTGTTATCAAATAAACTCAAACCATTTCTGTCTGTGCTTTGCTTTTCATTCACAGCACAGAGCGGGAGAAAGGGCAGAGTAAGAATAGGATGGAGACACTAGAGAAAGTAGGAAGCCCTTACTCTTTAGTTAGAAGTACTACCAATACTTTTTAAACAACTCTGGATTCCCTCAGTATACACGTTAATTATGGGATTAAGCACACTACAAAAACTAACAGTTGTCAAAATTTTTTTTGAAATGTATATTGTTCTACTAAAAAGTACATACACTACAGGAAGATGACACAGTAACTATTAGCTTTATTTGTCATGCTAATCCCAGAAGTTAGTGATATTTCTCTACTTCAATACTGATAGGAAGAGGAAGTAAGAGGCAAGAAATATTTTGCAAAGAATTTGCATCTTTAGCACTTTTGGACATCTACAAGCAGTTCAGGATGTTTTGCCATGTGGGAAGGATGATAAAACAGTAACACAGATGGTTGCCAAACTTGCAGGGACCTAGACAGAAACGGAATAAAATGGATAAATAAAAGACTGACACTCACCCATACGTCTTTACCTCTACGGTAAAAACAGGAACCTGTGGCATGATCTGGTACTCCCAATATACGATAGGTTTCATGTTATAGGACTCAATTGTAACATTAGTTGGTATAGGTACTGTAAGAGATTCAAAAGTAAAATGGACAATTGTAAGAAAGTTACATTCACATTGGAAAACCTTATTATAAGAGGCCACATTAGTCAGATATGCATATTTGAAGAACAGTAGAATTCACCAGGATACCAAAATTATTTAAATCAAGAATAGTTATCTAGAAATTAATTTTATTGAAAAATCTATAGAAGAATTCTGATTCATTTTAAATTATGGAAATATTATTGCAATATAAAAGAAACACAAATACAGCATGAAGCAATACATTCCCATAATAGAAATTTTATAATCAAATGCACTGACTACTGTAACAATAATCCTCAATTCATTTCATCACTAGAATTTTCAATATTTGATAATACAGATTGTATTCAACATTAACATGGTTTGGCTGTGTCCCCATCCAAATCTCAACTTGAATTGTATCTCTCAGGATTCCCATGTGTTGTGGGATGGACCCAGGGGGAGGTAATTGAACCGGGGGCCGGTCTTTCCTGTCCTATTCTCGTGATAGTGAGTAAGTCTCATGAGAGCTGATGAGTTTACTGAGGTTTCCACTTTGCTTCTTCCTCATTTTCTCTTGCCACTGTCACGTAAGAAGTGCCTTTAGCCTCCCCCCATGATTCTGGGGCCTCCCCCGATGATTCTGGGGCCTCCCCAACCATGTGGAACTGTAAGCACAATTAAACATCTTTTTCTTCCCAGTCTTGGGTATGTCTTTATCAGCAGAATGAAAACAGACTAATAAAGTAAATTAGTACCAGTAGAGTGAGGTGTTGCTAAAAAGATATCAGAAAATGAAAAGCAACTTTGGAACCGGTAACAGGCAGAGATTGGAACAGTTTGGAGGGCTCAGAAGAACACAGAAAAATGTGGGAAAGTTTGGAACTTCCTAGAGACTTCTTGAATGGCTTTGTGCAAAATGCTGATAGCGATGTGGACAATAAAATCTGGGCTGAGGTGGTATCAGATGGAGATTAGGAACCTGTTGGGAACTGAAGCAAAGGTGACTCTTGCTATGTTTTAGCAAAGAGACTGGTGGCATTTTGCCCCTGCCCTAGAGATCTGTGGAACATTGAACTTGAGAGAGATGATGTAGGGCATCTGGTGGAAGAAATTACTAAGCAGCAAAGCATTCAAGAGGTGACTTGGGTGCTGTTAAAGGCATTCAGTTTTATAGAGGAAGCAGAGCATAATGGAAAATTTGTAGCCTGACTATGAATTAGAAAAGAAAAACACATTTTCCGGGGAGAAATTCAAGCTGGCTGCAGAAATGTACATAAGTAGCAAGGAGCCTAATGTTAATCCCCAAGGCCATGGAGAAAATGTCTCCAGGCCATGTCAAAGACCTTCTCGGCAGCCCCTCCCATCACAAGCCCAGAGGCCTAGGAGGAAAAAGTGGTTTCCTGGGCCAGGCCCCTGGGCTGTATGCAGCCTAGGGACTTGGTGTCCTGTGTCCCAGCTGCTCCAGCTGTGGCTTCCGAGGGTGGAAGCCCCAAGCATTGGCAGCTTCCACGAGGTGTTGAGCCTGCGGGTACACAGAAGTCAGGAACTGGGGTTTTGGAACCTCTGCTTAGATTTCAGATGAGGTATGGAAACACCTGGATACCTAGGCAAAAGTTTGCTGCAGGGGGCAGGGCCCTCATGGAGAACCTCTGCTAGGCCAGTATGGAAGGGAAATATGGGGTTGGGGCCCCACTTCCAACCCCACACAGAGTCCCCACTGCAGCACTGCCTAGTGGAGCTGTGAGAAGAGGGCCACCATCCTTCCGACTCTGGAATCGTAGATCCACTGACAGCTTTCCTGGAAAAGCCACAGATATTCGACAGAAGCCCATCAAAGCAGCTGAGAGGGCAGCTGTACCCTGCAAAGCCACAGGAGCAGAGCTTCCCAAGATCATGGGCACCCACCTCTTGCATCTGTATAACCTGGATGTGAGACTTGGAGTCAAAGGAGGTCACTTTGAAGCTTTAAGATTTGACTGCCCCACTGGACTTTGGACTTGCATGGGCCCTATAACACCTTTGTTTTGGCCAATTTCTCCCATTTGGAATGGCTGTATTTTGCTCAATAGCTGTACCCCCATTGTATCTAGGAAGTAACTAACTTGCTTTTGATTTTACAGGCTCATAGGCAGAAGGAACTTGCCTTGTCTCAGATGAGACTCTGGACTGTGGACTTTTGGGTTAATGCTGAAATAAGACTTTGGGGGACTGTTGGAAAGCCACGATTGGTTTTGAAATGTGAGGACATGAGATTTGGAAGGGCCAGGGGCGGCATGATATGGTTTGGTTTTGTGTCCCCACTCAAATCTCAACTTGAATTGTATCTTCCAGAATTCCCGTGTGTTGTGGGAGGGATGAAGGGGGTGGGTAAGTGAATCATGGGGGCTGGTCTTTTCTGTGCTAGTCTTGTGATAGTGAATAAGTCTTACGAGACCTGATGGGTTTATCAGGGGTTTCTGCTTTTGCTTCTTCCTCATTTTTCTCTTGCTACTGCCATGTAAGAAGTGCCCTTTGCCCTTGCCATGATTCTGAGGCCTCCCTAGCCAAGTGGAACTGTAAGTCCAATTAAACATCTTTTTCTCCCCAGTCTTGAGTATGTCTTTATCAGCAGAATGAAAACAGACTAATACAAACATCTGCAGAGGAAATGGCTTTGCTAAGGATGGCCAATTTCACTCTAAAATACCACCAACCTCTCAATTCTACACATAATACTATTACACCATCAACACTTTTTCTATAGTATAGGAATAGATACCTAGAGATTGAACAAAGAAGCCACACATTACAGTTTCATCAACATTCTGCTCTCTGGGGCATACAGAGTTTTTACAAAACATATCCAACATTTCTTCTTGTTGTTACTCTTTTAAACCTTTTAGAAAACATCTGTTGGTAAGACTTGAAAGAGTCATTGTAAGATAACAGACAGAGGTCATTTTAACATCTAATCAGACACTACCAAAATCTAGTTATTAAAAGTAGTCATGGGCCAGGTGCGGTGGCTCACGCCTGTAATCCCAGCACTTGAGGAGGCTGACGTGGGAGGATCTCTTGAACTCATGAGTTGGAGACCCTGTCTCTGCAAATAATTGAAAAATAAGCCAGGTAAGGAAACCTATGCCTGTAGCTCCAGCTATTTGAGAGGCTGAGGAAGATCGCTTGAGCCCAGGAGGTCAAGGCTGCAGTGAGCTGTGACTGTGCCACTGCATTACGTTCTTTTAAAAAAAGAAAAAAAAAAGGTAGTCATTTTTCCCCACTGTTCAGTGTAAAACGCTGACCAACACCCCTTGGAAAACTGAACACACACACCTCTCCCTTCTCCCTTCACTTCTTTATAGATAAACATGAATGTATACAGTTAGCAAAGTGACCTCAAATTTATGGTTATTCAATCTTACCTAGCTGGAAGACTCTACTAAACATGATTTACTTATATAATTAAAACAAATAAATGAATGGCAATGTGAACAAGAACAGTGGCTTCCAAACGTACTTTATAAGTATCCTCAAAAATTGTGAGAGAGCCAGAAGTTTATAGTTTTTCAAAGTGCCTTGGATGATAATAATGATGATGATGATTTATATTTACATCAAGCAGACTGCTTAAATAAGAAAAGTACTCCCTGGGTCAAACATTAATAAACTGGATTCTTTCTTGGCTACACTGCTAAATATTTCAGATTTCCTCATTTGTCAAGTGAGGAAAATCTACCATATTTTCTCTGAAACAAAAATTCCAACATTCAAGACCAAACTGGTATATTGCCTTAACTTACAATTCCTTAACACATATATTATGTTTTCAAAGCAGAACACGGATCAATAGTTATTTAGGTAAATAATATGAACACATGGACAATTAAATGCTATCATCATTTCTTTTTTCTTTTTGATTATTTTTTCCTTTATCACAGTGGTTCTCTGTAGGAAGTGATTTTGTTGCCCAGGAGACATTAGGCATCAATGTCTGTAGGCATTTTTCGTTCTCAGAACCTGCAGAGGAAGTGGGTGGGGGAGGTACTACTGGCATCTAGAGGGCAGAGGCCAAGAGTGCTAAGTATCCTACAACGCACAGGACAGCCTCCACAACAAAAAATAATATAGCCCCAAATGCCAGCAGTGCCAAGGCTGACGAACCCTGCTTTATATGTTTACAACTTTAGTGTTTTTCTTTAAAAAAAAAAAAAAATTTTTAGGAAGAAAAAACTAACTTAACAACAGAATGCTTTATAGTCAACCAGCATATTTCATGATTCCCCTCAAACAAAGGATTAGATTTGGTTATTGCCAAAATAACTAACTTTTATATCATTTACCAAAATGGTGTAACAATTTGGGCCAAAAGGTAGAGATTATGAAGCTGGGAGGGTCTCAAGATTCAAATACTTCATACTACTAATCTGACCTTTTTGTGGCCAGTGACCGGACACCTACAGTTTTTCTCCTTCTGCTTCCAGAAGCACGACTGAAGGCTGCTGGTACCTGCCATCTCTGGTTCTCTAAGCAACTTCTTGTAGGATGAGCCCAAAAGCACTGTTCTTGCCATTGGTAGCCCTGGCTCTTCTTTGGTTTTGGTAGAGTTCCCATGGCCATTTACAGCAGGGGTTACTGAGGCTTAAGAGGGCCCTTTTTCTATCACATGTTGCATGTTTGAATCTCAACCTCCTGAAACAACCCAAATACTTTACAATCCATGTTTCAGGTAGAAATAAAAGTCACTCCTCTTCACCTGGAATGAATCAACATTAATATCAAATAACAATCATACATATAAACACACCTTTGCAACCAGATAAGAGGGGTACATGAGGCTAAGAAAACTCATAATAAATCTGAGCCTTCCTTCAGAGGCCATTTCTTCATTATAGCATTTTTTGCCTCTTGAGAGGCTGAGAATTTTCAAACCAGGAGGTCCTGGTTTCTTTTTAACAGTTCTTCCCATGATTGAGCGAAGTCTCAGATGTTACTATAAGAAGCAAGAAGAAACTAGGTGGTACTTTCAGCACGTCGCTTGGAAACCTCCTGAGCTAGATCACACAGCTCCTCAGACACATTCTCTATTTTTGGTGTCACTGACGGCTACAATGTCACTAAGCTTTCTGCCACTACGTAGCAAGGACCCCCCTTCCTCTGGTTTCCAAGACTGGAAATCCTTTTAAGGAAATACTTCCTTTTAAGCCCCTCTTTTTAGTTATTTCCAATAGGAATGGCTTTATAACAGTATATACTCAACCTGAAATTCCTGTATTTGAGAAAAAGACATGTAGAAGTCAATCTGCATACTAGAATATCAAACAAAATGCATCTGTACTTACGAAGGGGCTACTGAACCACACAATGGAAAACTACAAACAAGAGTAGGCTTGTGCAGAATTAGATTAATTTTTAATGCAAATCTAAGTATGTTTCCCATAATTTAAGTAAAAGCCTGATATGGTTAGACTAGGACAAGGACTTAAATCATAGCTTTCAAAGCAAGACAGACAGGTGGTAGGAGGGAGAGATTTCAATGGTTTATAGCAAAAAGAAATTACTACTAGGTTAAAGGAAAAACATAAATTTTCACCAAAAGATGTAACCTGTGGTTTTTAATGCTACCAGAAGAGAAACTATGTGGTTATTAGACATCTGCCTTTGTTGTCATTGCCAAAATCATATGACAGACATAAGCAGTTTTCTTAAGCTTCAGAATGTTGTAATGTGAGGTTTAAATTGCTATATATTCAGATTAAATTAATTAAGGCTCACAATAAACTTCTAATACATTTACACTATGTAAGTAAAAATATATGTAGAAAGAGCAAAAGAGTATTATTATCTCTGGGGATTAAGAAAAGATCCTACCGGAGTGATTTCATGAAATAAGATAATCTTACAGATTTTCTCATCTCTTGAAAGTGCCGGGATAGACAGTTTTGTGTAACTCATGTTGCTTTTGGAAACGGGCTCAGAATTATTTAGGTATTACATCTGCATACTATCTGGAGTAAAGTTTGGCTATTTTAAAATCTAATTCCCAGAACTCCTCTAGAATTCACAGCTGAGAATTTAAGAAAACCAAATACAGTAGAGAAGAATTTATTTTTCCTAACACTTTAATCACAATGCAGAAAGAAAGGAAGGCCCTGGTTAAAGCCAACTGTTTCCTCAGAAAGCTGATAAGCCAGAAGCAACAGGATACCAAAAGAGAGAGAGAAAGAGACACAGAAAAGACCAGGGAAGATCAGCAGGTGATAGAGCAGCGCCACCAACGGGATGATGGGAATGCCACAAAGGGCCAAAAATAGCAGTTGTGATAGCTATGCAACAAATGTTGGTGAATGTAGGGTGGATGGCAAACTATAGATACCTGCAGAGTATAGTTTGAGGACACTGGCCATCTCCTTTGCATAGATGGGTTAGAGGAACCAGGGCTGCTATCTGTGCTCCACCCTGTAACCACCAAAAGCATCTGTGCCCCTTAAAAAAACACACACACACACAAAATACCAGCCTAAAGAATTCATCACCCATCTTAACATACAAGTATACAAAGACTGTATGAAAGGTATGTACACCTTTGGTGCAACAGGGCTATGGATTCTGCAGAAATCATCCGACAGCCTGCTCACCAACCTCTTCCATGGGAAGAGCACACTGAGAAGCATAAGAAAGTGAGGATGAAGTAAACTGTTGTTCTGCATCTAAGTCCTCTGACACTACAACTCCAAAACAAATGTTCCCAATTAAAGGATCTGGATCTTTTCCAAAAAAACAACTCTCAGAAAAGATCTAACACACGTTCACCATGTTAAAGATACAGGGACACGAATGGAGACTGACAGAAAAGTTTCGTCTGCATGGCAAACAGAACCAGCATAAGAAATCCAAACTGAATAAACGAAAAGTACCAAATCAAGGCCTTTGTATTTCTGTCAGGATATATTTGATTACAATCTACCTCCAGAATGGCTTCCAGTGCTGATAAAATGGCAATTTTTCTTAATGTTTTCCAACTTTCTCCTTAGCAAGGAGCCGCATTCCCCCAGATTTAAGCCACAGAAGGACGTTTTGAGAATTCTTGCACATGATGTTTCAAGTGTTCACAGAAATCATCTAATTGGAATTTTTCTTTTTAAAGAGCCAGGCATAACACATAGTGGCCTGCAACAAACTTGTAAGTAACTAACCTCCCCTATATTTTTCCCTCACACCACCACCAACTTGGGGCTTATCTAATAAATATCTGCTCAGCCATTCTTCTGACTTAAAATCTAGGGCTAATTTATTCTTACTTCTATTTATCCAATTTCATCTAGTTGGGTTTGGCTTGGCATTAATTCTGACTGGACCACACCAATCTAGTCCCTGAGAGACATCATTTCTCAACACGAATTCTGTTTTGGACTAACTCGTTCTGAATTGAGAAATAGTTTAGAAAATAAAAAAAAAAAAATGCAGGCCTTTTCGATCTACAAAAAACAAACATTTCTGTCTGTTTTAACAGATGGAATAATGAGTTTGCTGCTGAGCCTATTTTAAATTTCTCATATTGACCTAGTTATGTTTGATTTTTTAAAAGCCAGCACAATTTCTCACATATGACTAAGGCAATTTAATATTTAAAGATATATTTGTTAAAATAGTAATGTACATTATTGAATAATTCCTAACGTATTAAATATTTAGTATAAGACACACAATGTGCTCACCTTTTTAATGCATTTTCTCAGGTAATCATCACATCCATCCCATGAGGGAGACAATACTATCACACATATTTTACCAATGAGAAAACAAAGCCTTAGAAAAGTTATATAATGACTTGACAATATGCAAAGATTTCTTGGTTTTAATTAAGAAAAATGCTTCCAACCTCTTTGTGATCACTTAATAAAATAAGGGGTAAATAACCTCCATATTTAAATTGGAATTGGAGAGGATTATTTTCTGGTGACTTCACAAGCACCTACTTCAAGTAACATTTCCTGATTTTATTACATTATCTCAATTACATTATGGCCATTAGAAAAGTTGAACAATGTATTAAAATGAATAATTTCTTAAGAATGCACAAGACTAAAATAGATACCTAGTGTTTTGATTACTGTGCATCAGGATAATCTAAAATAAAGACATCCCTTTAATAAGAAAATTACAAGTAAACCAATTCCTTTCTGTTAGGAATTCATTCTGGCTCAAACCTCATTTTTTGATTCTTTGTTCAATCAAAATTAAACCATTAATTACACTCATCTAGTTTGTAAAGCAACTGCACTATTGGTATGCTGCCAAATTTTGTAAGATAGCTGTTTAAAACTATTATTTTCTCTTCTTTAGGTTTTCACACACACACACACACACACACACACACACACACACAAACACGAGACAAAGTCTCGCTCTGTTGCCCAAGCTGGAGTGCAATGGTGCAATCATGGCTCACTGCAGCCTTGACCTCCTGGGCTCAAGTGATCCTCCGACCTCAGCCTCCCCAGTAGTTATAACTACAGGCACGTGCCACCATATAGGGTTAATTTTTGTATTTTTTTTTGTAGAGATAGGGTTTTGCCATGTTGCCCAGGCTGGTCGTGAACTCCTGGGCTCAAGTGATCCATTTGCCAATGTGCCAAAATTACAGGTGTGAGCCACTGCCCCCAGCCCATTTTCTTTTATATAGAACTAAAATGTCCTTTCAAAGTCTGTAAGAATCATGAATCAGAATAAAATGAAAAAGAAAATACAATGCCCCATTCGATAAATATAATTAAAATATATTATCCTGTGTATTTTGAATCTTTGAAATAACTACAGAATCCAAAAAAAAAAAAAAAAATGAAAAATTTAAACAGTACCCAGAGCATTAGGATACTAAAGTCAGATAATTAGTAGGAGGCATAGCTGATAAACTGTATAAGGTCAGTGAAGAGCCTTCCAGTTGGTGTAAAGTCCAGTCTGGCTCTGCAGCTGTTACTCAGCGTGGGACACCAACCTGGATCAAGAAAGCCAGTTCACGCTGATTCACTTAAAAATATATATATTACTTTTAAGTGTAAAAGTGCATGAAGAATGAAATACCACTGATTATTAAGTGGCACACATAGATTTTATTTTCACTTAAATATTAATGAAAGCCCATGAATGTAAAACAATACATTCCTAAACACTTGGACTTCCTGGAGACTGACCCTTATATCACCATATTCTCTTGTCTGCTTCCCTGTTGTTACCAGGTCCTCTCACCTAAGACTAACTTCGACTATATAGTCAAGCTTCGCAACAGTAAGAATAAGGCTGGGAAGCTAAGCAAGAGCCACAGCATTGTGGGATTCTTCCTACTTTGAGATTTTGTGTTTTAAATTAACTTTAAAAGAACAGGGGGCACAATACAATCTAGAGAAACGCACTGAAAAATCTAGAGAAATGTGTTAGAAATGCACTTTAAAAAGAGGGCTCCCTGAAATGAATAGAAAGCAAGGCAGGGGTTCTTATCTCTTCGAGGGGAGTCAGTAAAGGCTTCACAAACGTGACCCCAGTTTTAGGGCCAGAGGTGCAGAGACAAATTTTAAAGTTTCTGCAGAATATAGAAGGCCGCAGTTGATCTTCTCATGGGAGGCAGACGGGCAATCCTCCTCCCAGGGCAGGCTACAGGGACGTGCAAATTGTGCACTCATAGGGGTCACATGCTCAGGAGGGCCCTGTACTCAGAAGGAAGAGCCTGGCACTTGCTGTAACACTATGCCTGAGCTAGCATGATCTCCTTCTCTGCTGACATCCAGCCAGAGGCCTACTGACTCTTCCTTCTAAATGTTCCTTCTAACTGTCCTCTTCTCCATTTAAACTACTTCTAATTGACTCCAACGTAAGCAGCAGATTCCTAATGGGCCTTGTGTCTACCCTAAAACTATTTAATAAGATGACTGGTCTTTCTAAATGGCATATCCGATCCTGCATAAAATCATTTCCCTTTGTAAGATAATCCAATGATGTCAGCATTAGTAATGACCGACTTCTGTGAGGCAGAGTGGGTGTATTATTTTGTTGGCTCGACACCTGTGCTGCTTTCAGGAACACTATTTTGCTTCTTCTGGTAACTCCCTAACCCCACCCTCTACAAGAATGTCCTTCCTATGCAAGCTGACACCTTAACCTAGGTGAGCAAATCTGAGCTTTTCCCTGGGGGAGGCAGCAAGATGTCAAAACCCAGAAGCTGTCAGCATCTATGATTCCTGCCAAGTGTGGAAAGCAGTCAATATCCAGATAGTTAGAAATAAGAAATGGAGAGTCCTAGCAGCAGGTTCCTGGGTTCTAGCTTCTTGAGACGCAGCTGGCATCTCTAATTTCCTGTTTAACTCTGGCTTCTCTGAAACAATAAACTCCTCTTTTTGCTTAAGTTGTTAGTAAAGCTAGGTTTCTTGCTAGTACACATAAATGGCAATTCATTATTTGGTTTCTGCCTCTCCACCTAACCTATCTCCCTTTGTAACCTCTCCCTCACACAGTTTACAATAAAACGCTTAATATTCCACGAATTCAACATACTCTATCACACCTCTGCACCTCAGTCTCTGCACCTCTGGTTCCTGGGGTCACCTTTGTGAAGGCTTTACTGACTTCCCTGGAAGAGACAAGCACCCCACCTTGCTTTCCTAAGTTCAAACTCTTACAGCAAAGTACTGCAATTACCAGTATAGATAACTGACTTGATCCTGGCAGAGCGGTTAAGAACTTGGACTCTGGTGCCAAATTGAGCAGCTCCCTACTGAGTGGCCATAACCTTTCTGCCAGTTGGGCAGACTTCTCCGTAACTCAATTTCTCATCCATAATGAGAGAGACAAATAACGCCTACTCTAGACGACTGTTTTGAAAACAGAAGCAAAACGTGGACCTTTCAAAGTTCGTATGAATCATGAATCATGATATAATAAAAAACTTAATGGAAAGGTTTACTGATTTCACTGGAGCTCCTAATCACAATTACTCTGCGTTTCAGAAAAGCCATCCCCAACATTTGTTTCCTAGAAAATGTCAATAAGCAGGTGGAAATAAAATGCTCCAAAGAACAAATCTCTACGAAGACCTACTGCCAGAGAAACCTACTAGTGAGTGCTCGCAATCTACCACTTCGAGACTGAGACGTTTAAGACAAGTTACTGCCACTTACTTCTCAGCTGGCGATGGAATGTATACACTTCTACGCTAAGCATCAAGTATTTAAGCCACGAACTGAGAGCGCGAGGTCACTGCTGACCACGACGCTCACTGTCATGCGTCACTTAACGACGGAGATCCGTTCTGAGAAATGGAGAAATGGCCCCTTAGGCAATTTCTTCGGGCAGCAGTGACAAACCCAGATGACACAGCCTAGGACTCTCAGGCCACGAACCTGTACAACCTGCTACTGCACTGAACACTGCAGGTAACTAACTGCAGCACACTAGTGAGTATCTGCGTATCTAACCAGATAAACGGTACGGCAAGAAGACGGTATTATCATCTTATGAGACCACGCTGTCCCGCGTAGACCGGCAACGTCCTTCTGCAGCGCATAACCGTATTTAAAAGTGGATTACAAGAGCCGCAAAAACAAGAGGCGTGATTTGTGGTGGTGGCAACCAGGGGAGAGGCAGGAGAAAGGTAGCCGACGACTGCAAGCCACGGGGACCCGGTCTCGCGATCCCGCCTCGCGTCCCAGTCACCAGCTCAGGACCCGACGCGGGGGTCCCGGGCGAGGGCGACTGCGGAGAGCCGGGGCGGGGCTTCCCGACTGGGGCGGATCCCGCCGTCCCTCCCGTCCCTCCCGTCCCGACACGGCCGCAGCCCCGCCGCAAGCGATGGTACCTGAGGACGGCCCTGGATCCGCGGTGCCCATCTCAGCCCTACTCACACCCTGCATGGCAAGGGTCAGGAGAACGAGAAAAGCCATGCTGCTACCGACAGACGCCGGGTCCCACCCGGAGCGACGGCGGGCCCGGCGCGGCCCTCCAGCCTCGGCCTCGCGTCACTTCCGTAGCCGGGTCTAGGCCGGCGGAGGCGGGAGGCGGGACCAGGGCGGGGGCGGGGCGAAGTCCGCGAAGCGGCGGGAGGCGGGCTCAGGCGCTGCACCGCGCGGAGAGCAAGGCGCCCAGCTGTCGGGACTTGGGTTTCTGGGTGTGGGAGGGATTGAGTGCAAGGGTTAAGATCTTTCAGCCTGGCACCCCATTCCGCAATTCTTCCAGTTTTTTTCAGTATCCTGGGGTTGCGAAAGTTTGCATCAGGCCACAGCCGAACCACAAACTTTGTTTTACCATCTTAGACTTCACGTAGGTGTCTTGGAGCCTGACATTTTTAAAAGAGAAAGCCACTTCAAAGGCCATTTCCAATCCCTGCCTTTTCATTTGGGGAAGCTAAGGCTTAGCCAGCGACATGGTTTGTGCAGATTCCTACAGCCCAAATCAAATCGGCTTGGCCAAGAACTACTTTGTTCTTGGAGAAAAAAACTATTTGCATTACCTTCTCAGCAATTCGGTGTCAAATCACAGTTTATTAGGCAGCCTCACATGAACAAGTCTGCTCTCTTACCTCTCTGACTTTGTTATTTTGCAACTCTCCCATGCCACTGCAGCCACGTTGCTAAGTCATTCAGCGCTTGTGCGCAAACATGGTTATGTCTAATGATCTCACCTGCTGAGTATCATGACTGTAAAAATTTCAAATCGCAGCTCACCCTCTCCTCCTCCTTACCCCAGCCTACTGTTTTTTGCCTGGCACCTTTCACCTTGCTGCACACTATAATATACACCTTGGTGTTTGTTTTTTTCTTCTCCTTCTAAAGTGTAAGCTCCGTAGAGCTGACATCTTTACTTGGCACTCAATTAGTATTTGTTGAGTGAAAGAGTGCATGATTACTAGTGTTAAGGAAAATTTTTAAGAGAGAAAACTTTATAAAGACACTATATAAACTAGAGGGATTATCAGCCAGGTCATGATTGTATATTTAGAAGACCCTATCATCTCAGCCCCAAATCTCCTTAAACGATAAGCAGCTTCAGCAAAGTCTCAGGATACAAAATCAATGTGCAGAAATCACAAGCATTTCTAAAAGAAAAAAGAAATAAATCCCTTAGCTCAGTATTTCTCAAACTTTGATGTACATGTGAACCATCTGATAAAATGCAGATTTGGATTCAGTAGTTCTAAACCAGGTTGGGTCTTGAGATTTTGTATTTTAGACAAAATACGCAGGGGATGCCAGTGCCCCTTTCAATAGGGGCACTTTCCACACTTTGAATCAGAAGAATTTAGCTCAATCTAGACTAAGTTTAGGGAGAATATTTCCTTTCACGTATTTCTGATGCCTGCTATATGGAAGATACCTTCTAGTTGCTGTAAGGATGCAAGGATAAGTAACTGATCTTAACTGTTTAGGAGTTTATGGAGTAGGACAAAATATGATATCCAGTTTGTAAACATTTTTGTAGTATTCATCACAGGTTGGGTTACCCTGGTGGTAAACTCTGAGGCCGAGATTAAGGTATAAGGCATTGATTAGGGAGTGTTCTTGGAATAAACCTCTGTGAAGGGGAGGGGAGGAAGCAGAGCAGAGGAAGAAGTTGATCTGTGATGCCATCCCAATAGAGGCTCCCAAGGGGAGCCCTGGAGCTGGGATGGCCTTGTCAAAGTGCCTCGAGTTGGTATGAGGGGCTGGGACTTAAAGCCCAGCACTGATTAGTCATTGAATACAAACTGTCCCTGAAATGGCACATGATTCTGGGGCTGTCCATTTCTTTCATGGAGGCATTCCCCAGAGGAAAGCTGATAGCTGAGGGTGTCTACTAGCAGCGCTCCGAGCATCAGGAAGGGGACAGAACTCAGTCCTGAGAGGAATCTGTGCAAGCTTCACAATCACGGCGCCCACCACCCTACCTATTCTTCTGAAGATTGTGCTAGTCATTTGGAGACTAAAGATATTTATTAATAGGCTGAATATTATCGAGGGATACTGTGTGTGATGGACATGGTGAGGCACTGAGATAAAGACCTGAGCAAGACAGACATGGCCCCTACCCTCATGGAGCTTACTGTCTACTGAGAGAGATAGCTGTTAAATAAGTACTGAAAATGTGGTCATCATTCCCAAGGAGGGCAATGGGAAGAGATTAAAGGAGCATAAACAGGAATTTAACTTAGTCTACATTTTAAGGAAATTCATTTTTTTCTTTTTTCTTTCTTTCGAGACAGGGTCTCACTCTGTCACCTAGGCTGCAGTGCAGTGGCATGATCATAGTTTACTGCAGCCTCGAACTCCTGGGCTCAGGTGAGCCTCTTGCCTCAGCCTCCCAAATGGCTAGGACTATAGGTGTACATCACCATGCCTGGCTAATTTTTTTTTTTTTTTGAGACAGGGTCTGGCTGTATCACCCAGGCTGGGGTATAGTGACACAATCTCAGCTGACTGCAACCTCTACCTACCGGGCTCAAGCCATCCTTCCACCTCAGCCTCCCAAGTAGCTGGGACCACAGGCACCTTTTTGTGTCTTTTGTAGAGATGGGGTTTGCCATGTTGCCCGGGCTGATCTCAAACTCCTGAGCTTAAGCAATCTGCCTGCCTTGTCCTCCCAAAAAGTGCTGGGATTACAGGCATGAGCCACCACACCTGGCCCTATGCTTAGCTAATTTTCAAATTTTTTGTAGAGCTGGGATCTTGTTGCTGTGTTGCTCACACTGGTCTCAAACTCCTGGGCTCAAATGATTCTCCTTCCTCAGGCTCTCAAAATGCTGGGATTACAGGTGTGAGCCACTGTGTCTGGACTTAGGGAAATTCTTACTTAAGGAAATCACCATTATGTTGTGACTGAAGGATAAGGGAAAATTAGCCTGAATAAAGTTAAGAGATGGGGGTGGCCACAGACTAAAGAGAGAGGTAAGAAGAAGATCAATAAACTGTATTTTAAAATCCCGTATAAAAATCTCATACAGCTAACACAGAAACAAATGAGCAGTGCCAGCTCTCTCTGGTAAATTTCCAGTGCCTAAGGGCTGGAAAATATCTAAGCATACATTGATTCCTACTAGAGCCTCAGATTAGTTTTTTAAATCAAGAAAACAAGTTGGGGAGGATCGTAGATCATTCCAAAGCCAAGTGTATACTGAAGTGCTGCTCAGGAACAAGGCTACATTTTGAAAACCACACTCACATGGCTTTCAAGTTAATAGGCCAGATAAAATAATTGAAGAAGCTAGAAATACGATCCATTGAGAACAGAGCCTGGGTGTGCAGCACAAACTGCATTTTGGCTCTGAGCACAGTGTATTTCCTTCCTCTTTTCTCCAGAGCAGAAATGTCTGCCAGCTTCCCTTTAAAGGAGACAGTGTAAAGGTTTGTGGCTGAAGCATATAGCTCTAAATTCCCCTGATTAGTCAGTCAGTTATAGCCACATGCTACCCATGCCTTTATACTGTCCCTTATTTAACTTTGTTTATTCCATAGAACTAATTACCATCTGGAGATTCTACTGGAAAATTGATATAGCTTTTAAATATGAATTAAATACGAATATATTGTATATGTTGAATATATTCATATAGGCATATATATTTCACAAATAATTACTGAAATTGTAGTAATTGTTACCAAGAAGCATAATAGGATTATAGGTGCATAAACAGGGACTTAATCTGAGATTTAAGGAAATGCATCTATATGTCGGTGCATACATAAATACACGTGTATATATACACACACATATAAAATTTTGTTTCAGTAGTCTCCTTCTTTCACTAAAAAATTTGTTTTCTTCACTGTCAGATCCCAAGCACCTAGACAAGTGCCTATTACTACATTAATATTTATTGAATATTGATAACCCTGAATCATCAACATGATGGTTATGTTTATAATGCTGAATCATCAATGTAAGCATTGAACAGCTGAACCAATGTCTGTGGCCACCTATTAAATAAATATATGATGTACAAAACAAACTTGTAAAGAGGTGTGGGACTGAAGCAGGTATAGTTGAATTTATGGCTGACTAAGCTATAATTGAGTCACTGTTAAGAATTTAGCGAGATATTTGGATATCATACTGGTACTCAACAAAGCACTTGGCTCTTGCCCTGCACTCAACCCCTTCTTAGCTCTCATGCTGACATCTGATCATAGCAGACCAACCCCTGGCTTGAAGTTGGTTATCCATAGACAGTCAAGTCTTCCAGTAGATGGCTTGTCTTAGTGCACTGCCTAGGATAGATGCCACATGCTGCGTGGTGACTTGGCAGATGATGCTCATTAGCTGACTGCTAACACTCAGTCCCCTTCTACCTTGCTGCCTCCCTACTACAGAGGCTACACAGACTCATTACTCACTTTCCCAGTCTTTTTCGCATCTAAGTATAGGCATGTGATGTAGTTTTGGCCAATGAAACACAAGCAGAGTTATGTAAGGTATGTGTATGCATGGTGGGTGTCAGGGTGTAATGGGGGAGAGGACTGGAAAGCATTCTGGGAGAACCTTTCCTTTCTCATAGAAGGGGCAGATGCAACGGGAGGGCTTGCTGGCCTTGGCCCTTTTCCAAACTTCTTGCTTTGAAAGTAGATCCAGTGAGGTCTAGATCTGCAGCAGATCTTGGCATCTTGCAGCCATGAGGCAACAAGATTGAAGATGAAAAGTCAACAGCTACCAGTGGAAGAACAGGAAGATAGAAAGCCTGAATCATCATCAGCATTGAGCTTCTGAACTAGTGTCTGTGACCACCTGCCTTTGGCTTCTTATGGGAGAAAAAAATAAACCCCTGTTGATTTAAGTCACTATCCGTTTGATTTTCTGTTAATTGTGTTGAAATGTTTTTTGTTACTCAATGTCAGGTCAACCTAAATAGATACTGTTTCAGAGAGTTGGAATGCAATCCATGATGGAGAAGAGGATGACTGAGCAGAAGGGAGGAAAGAGAAAAGAAGAATCAACAAACTCAAGTACAGAATGTCGAAGACTAGAATAATAAACGAAGAAGATCACTTGTTGAGGGGAGAACAAGAGGCCCAGTAGCCAGAGGCTTAGCAGAACCACTGTGTGCCCCAAACAGAGCTCCTCGCTGTCCTCCCTGGGGAAGAGCTCATTGGCGAGGCTTTCCTCTTCCGACATTCTCACACATCTTTACCAATATCCCTTGTCACTAAAGGTAACCTACAAGTCTCTGCTCCTTTGCAACTAAAAGAGCACAACGGGCCAGGCACCGTGGCTCATGCCCGTAGTCCCAGCACTTTGGGAGGTGGATCACGACGCCAGGAGTTCAAGACCAGCCTGGCCAACATGGTGAAACCCTGTCTCTACAAAAATGTAAAAATTGGCTGGGCGTGGTGGCACACACCTGTGGTCCGCTACTTGGGAGGCTCAGGCAAGATAGTTATTTGAACCCTGGAGGTGGAGGTTGCAGTGAGCCGAGATTGTGCCATTGCACTCCAGCCTGGGTGTTAGAGCAAGACTTGTCCAAAAAAAAGAACGCAATGAATTTCATTTCTAGCCATGAAATTTTTAGCCATTTCAGCATCACAAAAGGCAGCTACCTGATTCTTTTAGAAAATATTTCTCAATATCATACTAAACACTAGGCTGAAAAAACTGTTGCTAAAAAGAACTGAGTAATCTAAAGAAGCATGCAGTTTGTCCTCAGAGCCTCACACTTCCTCTTTCAGTGCGTCTTCCCTTCCAGTTTTCATACTTCCTTCACCACACACCAAAGCCCAGTGACTTCTTGCTGCTTCTCAGAAGCCCAGAGTCCACCTACTTGGAGAATACCAGAAACTCCCATAGTTCACAAGGTTTCAGCTGAAGGCATCTCTCCATCCTGATCTTTCATCAACATCTAGGTCAATGGTTTCGTATTCCATAGGCAGGTGCTCTTAGATGGCTCCAGGTAATGATAGATGAACAAATTGAACAAATTAATTTATCGACATCAGTATTTGATAACCATTTTAGGGTGGACACTCCTAGATATTTTGGCATTCGAACAGTTCTTTTTTTTTTTTTTTGAGACGGATTCTTGCTCTTCTTGCCCAGGTTGGGGTGCAATGGTGCAATCTCGGATCTCTCAACCTCTGCCTCCTAGGGGTTCAAGCGATTCTCCTGCCTCAGCCTCCTGAGTAGCTGGGATTACAGGCATGTGCCACCACGCCTGGCCAATTTTTGTATTTTTAGTAGAGATGGGGTTTCTCCATGTTGGTCAGGTTGATCTCGAACTCTCAACCCAGGTGATCTGTCTGTCTTGGCCTCCCAAAGTGCTAGATTATAGGCATGAGCCACCGCGCCCAGGTTGAACAGTTCTTACCTAGCAAAACCAATGTGTCCAATGGTGACACTGGAGGTCTTGACAAGAAAGGACATAATAAGATACTTGGCCCTGGGCAAAGGGGTCTTTTGGGTGCCTTTCCAATCATGGTATGATGGCTCATTTTTCAAAAGGCAGGGCATACTTTATACTAGTTACCACAAACTAGCAGCTCACAGCCTAAATTCAGCCAACAGATAAGTCTTGTTTAGCCAGAAGAGAGAATTCCATTTTCATTGGTTCTAGGCAGGGCATGTAGCCCTGCTAAGTTTTAAATGTCTACATTTAATATGATTATCTTGAATGCCAATACTGGATTTCTAGAGCAGGACACTTTTTTTTTACTTACAGCAAATCATTTTGTCAGCTTTCTTTTGTCCCAGTTCTTACCTCTGGGGTTATGCAATGAGAGCCAGATGTACATGTAGACTGCACATGTCATCCTACATGCAATGGTGTCTACTGTAAGCGAGGATACCCTCCCAAATGAATCTGGGCATTTATATAGGAGAAAGGACCAACTTCCGCTCCCGCTCTGAGAAATGAAGGGAAATCCTTTGCTCCCTGGTATAAACACATTCTTCTTGGGATAAGAAAGAAGGATCCTGGGTGCTTAGCTTTTGGAATGTAAATAAATTTCCCCACTGGAAAGATGAGACTAGTGTCTCTGACTTTACATCCCAAGACATGTCTCCATGGTCCTGGGGGTTTAATTCTTCCTTGAAACGAAAACACAGGTATCTCTGGGGAGGTAAATTTCTCTGGCATTCTCACTAGTTAATCACTTCGAAGTTAATTCCAGGCCTGTTGTTTGAGCACAGATTCCAAGAGTCAGTAAACTGGGCTCGGAAAATCCTAACTGCTCAGAAACAAAAATATTATCTCTATGGCCCACAATTCCACAGCTGAACCACATGCCCACCATCTCAACTGTCTTACACTCTGCAGCTTGATTTTTGTTACCTTCTTGGTTCTTACATGCAGACATTTGCCAATGATGGGGTTTAGAATATACCAACCGAAAATATGGTACTCGGGCATTTGGAGAAACAGCAGAAGTGAGAAGGTTACTCTCTGACTTTTTACCACACTTCTGCCCTGAAGCAGGTTATAAAAGAATTCTCAGGGCCAGGTGAGGTGGCTCATCCTTGTAATCCCAGGACTTTGGAAGGCCGAGGCAGGTGGATCACCTGAGGTCGGGAGTTCAGGACCAGTCTGGCCAACATAGTGAAACCCTGTCTCTACTACAAATACAAAAATTAGCTGGGTATGGTGGCACATGCCTAAAATCCCAGCTTCTCAGAAGGCTGAGGAAGGAGAATTGCTTGAACCCGGGAGACGAAGGTTGCAGTGAGCTGAGATCACACCACTGCACTCCAGCCTGCATGAGGGGAGTGAGATTCCTTCTCAAAAAAAAAAAAAAAAAGAATTCTTGGGCCTTTGTCTGAAGGAGGTTATAAGGCCACGTTCCAGAGTGCCCTTTCTATATCAGGAAGGAAGGAATTTTTTTTTTTATCTCTGATTGTAACTGGGTGTTCCAGGTTCTTGGCCCCCCTGGCCTAGGAATGGGGGAAGAGGCCCTGGAGGTGTGGTGGGCTCATTCAAGTAAATATTGTACCCAAAGAGTTTTGCAGAAAAATGATGTATTAGGCAGAGAGAGAGAGAGAGAAAGAGAAGTGTTGGGGGGTGGGGAGAGACTCCCATGCTGTCCTGGGAGGGGATCCAGAGATGGAGTCCGCACAGGTAAGGGGTAGGGGGACTTTTAATCTGGGAGTTACTCCTGCCCCATTCAAGTCCTCATCCTGTGAGAAGAGTTCTTCCAACCAAACTTCGTCTGGAAGTTTGGAAGTGACTGATTTTTGACTCTGATGCTGGATTGGTTGCCCCGACCCACAGTCCTCCCGTAGCTTTTGGTGGGCTTTCTAAACAAAGGGAGCTCATCTGGGCAGTCTACCTTTCCCGCCCACGAAAGTCAAAGAACTCTAGGCTCCCAGATGGGCGTGGTGGATGGAGGTATGGCACTGGGAAGCTCTTGCCTTTGACTGTGTTAACTTGGGAAGAGAAGTTAACACAGTCCCTCAGTCCGCCCTCTGAACAGCGAAGTCCAATGGCTGTTGGGACATGAGCATCAATTGCTTTTT
This sequence comes from Sapajus apella, assembly GCF_009761245.1. Lineage (NCBI taxonomy): Eukaryota > Metazoa > Chordata > Mammalia > Primates > Cebidae > Sapajus > Sapajus apella. Next base: position 12,874,677 of record NW_022436946.1, on the reverse strand, counting down.
AACTACTTCCTGCTGGTTTGGGGCATAGATGGGGCCCTGCAGTTGAGGTTTCCTCCAGAGGGGAGTCTTTCAAAGGTGCAGGTTGATCCAGAGGTCTATGATAGCGACAGAGTAAAGTAGCTGACAAGCAGACCTTGCTAAATTCCCCTCAGTTTATGACCACATTAGATCACAGCCTTGTCCTCCAAGCATCTTTCTGTATGGCTGCCCACTCTTCATCAAACTTAAGCATAAAAAAACTTATATTAAATACACTTGTATGCACTTTCTTGTTAATCTGTCTTTTGTACTAGGTGCCTTGGCCATGAACCTAACAATAGGTAAGAAAAGAATCTCTTCTCCCCCACATCATCAAGTTGTAACAACCAATACTTTGGTCAGAGAATGTATATTTGCTAACATCTAGACCTTTAAAAAAGGAATTGAAATACACTCAGTTTGTGTGATTGAAAATTTATACCATGACTTTTCGGACAAGAAAGCAAACAAAAATGAAAATGTAATTTCTTAATACTCCTAAGAACATAGAGAATATTTTTTTCTGCATGGGAATGTACCATCTGAAAAACGTGTTCATTTTGTCACAGAAATCCTAGTTGCTGGTTGGGAGTGAGCAAAACAGTCTTTAGTCAGGCAGGCATTTTTTTTTTTTTTTTGAGACAGAGGCTCGCTCTGTCCCCCAGGCTGGAGTGCAATAGGGCGACCTCAACTCACTTCAACCTCTGCCTCCTGGGTTCATTCGATTCTCCTGCCTCAGCCTCCTGAATAGCTGAGATTACAGGCACATACCACCATGACTGGCTAATTTTTGTGTTTTTAGTAGAGATGGAGTTTCACCATGTTAGTCAGGCTGGCCTTGAACTCCTGACTTCGTGACTCACCAGCCTTGGCCTCAGCCTCCCAAAGTGCTGGGATAATAGGGGTGAGCCACCATGCCAGGCCCAGTCAGGCATTTTGTGGGTGAGACTGTGCAGCGCCATGATCAAGCGCGAACTGCCTGCATTCAGGGTGCCCATCACCACTGGCTCATCATGTGATCTAGGGAATGGGACTAGTCTTCTCTGTGCCTCAGTTTCCTTACTTGTAAAGTGGAGATAGAATAATGTATACAGCATAGGATCTTCATGAAGGTGAAATGAGATAGTTATGAAAAATTTGTAGTCCCCTGCCTGACAAGTCACGTTAGCTGTGTTATTAGATAAACGTTGGTACTGAGACCAGCTCAGCCATAGAGAACCCCTGCCCAGGCAGCACTGAAGGAATTAAGAAGCAGACACCCAGACAGATAGTACAGCAAAGTGGGACTATTTGAGGGCCAACAGTCTTCTGAGTGGAGAGCCTCAGGGAGCTGACAGCATTCCAGGCTGAGGGCCTTGAGCAGACTCTGACCCATGTATTTAGTCTCTCTGAACAGGTGATTATTATTAACAAGCAGGTGTTCTGTGTTTTCTCATAGAACAAAAATAAACTAGGCAGGCACCTGGTGCCTGCTTACCACTGATCAAAGGCAAACCAGAAAGTATTCTCCATGAAGGAGCCACGGGGGCAGGTTCACATAACCTGTGCTTAAAGAATTGTTTTAACCGGTGTGTGATATACATACACTATTTTGCTATTTTAGAATGCCCCAAGCAGCTTTCCACTTGTGGGGGCTGGCCAGATTTTCCTTGCCATCATTCTCAGCAAACAATATAATCTATCATACACTGTCGGACTTGTCCCAATGCGTTAGCTGTGTTATTACTTGCTACATCACCTCCCTGCTCCTCAGTGATTTAAGGAGCATTTATTTTCTAATTGCAAATGAGAGAAAGAGAGAGGGAGAGATTTGTAACCTAAAAAGGGCATCACACATTTATCTTGTAATGGAAGTGTGGCCAGCTCTGGCAGGAACGCCGCTGGGAACAGTGAATTCTACTCAAAGTGGTGAGGAGTGGTTAGGAAATTTTTTACAGTAGGAGAAGACCTTTGAACTGAGTCTTGAAACCACTTTCTACTCTCACTTTGGGCTTCTAGCAACCACAAAATAGTGGTAGAGAAAATACAATAGGAATTTTAGAAAGTGTGTATGTTCCTATGGACTCATAAGAAATGACTGTTTTTGAAAAACACGTTGACAGCTTTAGATTCCAATCATTGCATGTGACAAATCTAAGCACGGTCAGCTTGTGCTTCTCCTGGCTTTGCCTTTTAGTAGCTCCTGTACTTGCCAACCACAGCTATTGTACCTCCACCCCATTCCTTAGTCATTTGTGGCAAGTTAAATATATGAGCAGTCCGATAGAAGACTAGAAGGGCTTACTTATTAAGATCAAGATAGAACAAGGGCAGCACTATTCCTTAGGCCAAAGCAGGGAGGAACAATTTAACTGGGATCTACCTGAGGACATAACCGTATTTTTTAGAAAACTGAACCAAAAAAGGAATAGTTACGATGGAAACGTGGCAAAAATGTGGAGTTCAGAGAAGCAAAATTGTTGAGCATGTTCTCAGCAGCATCCAAGAGAAAGGATATCTTTTCCTGATAATGCACATATCTAGTCCCTTTGTCACGGAATGCAGGAGTTAATTAAGAGTATGAGAAGCCTGTCTGGGTGCGCTAGCTCTTGAGGCAGGAGGCTCACTTTAGGCTAGGAGTTTAAGACGAGCCTGAGTGGAGACGATCCAAGATGGCCGTTTAGGAACAGCTCAGGATTGCAGCTCCAAGTGAAAGTGCAGAGGGTGAGTGGACGCCACATTTTTATTGCCCACAGACTAGGCAATTCCCAGGCGGAGGAGCTCCACGGGTCGCCAGCGCGGCTGTTGTCACCAGCGTGGCTGTTTCCGCCAGCGCGGCTCTGCTGGCCAGCACTGGTGCTTTGCCCCGCGCGGCTGCTTTGTCGGCGCCCCGGAGCAGTGGTTCTCCACACAAAATACACCGGTCTGGGTGCCCTTTTGGCTGGCGATTGGAGCCACGGGAAGTCGCCCATTCGTCTGATTAAAAAGGGGACTGAGCAGGGAACCAGGACAGTAGATTCCAGGGCAAAAAAAGTGCCACAAATCTCAGTGCCACTGTTTAAGCCAGCACAGTGAGTGGCGGCACAGGAAAAAATACAGACCCCGGTGCCTTTTCAACAGGTGACTGGAACACCAACTTAAAAAAAAAAGAAAAGGCTCTGAGGCAGGGAGCCAGGCGATCAGGCTCGGCTGGTCCCACCCTCACAAAAGAACAGCAATCAGAAACTCTCTGGATTGAGAGTTTCACAGCAAGCGCAGCTGAACCCGGGATGGTCCAGCTCTGTGGGGGAGGGGTGTCCGCCATTACCGAGGCAGCCCGCCACTATGGAAGTAGTCAGCCAATGCTGAGGCAGCCCGCCGTTGCCAAGGCAACCCGCCATTGCTGAGGCAGCCCGCCGTTGCCAAGGCAACCCGCCACCACAGTGAGGCTCCGCCTTAACAGAGGTGGGCCACCATTGCCAAGGCAGTTGTAACTACACCCATATAAACAGGACTGCAGGGAAGTTCACTCGGCAGCTGGGTGGAGCCCACAGCAGCTCAGTAAAGCCTCTACAGGCAGTGACTAGGCTGCCTCCTTGCTGGGCAGGGCAGCTCTGAAGGAAAAAAAAAGAAGGCAGCAGCATAATGGAAACTCATAAAGCCCTAAATCCCTGGGACAGAGCACTTGGGAACAAAAAGCGGTTTATGAGTTCTGCTGCAGCAGACCTAAACATACCTGCCCAGCAGCTCTGAATGAACAACAGAACTCACAGCTCAGCATTTGAGCTCCTATAAAGAAAAGACTGTCTCCTCAAGCAGCTCCCTGACCCCTTTGTGGGTAACCCGACTTTTCTGTCTGTATTTCCAAAGAGTCACCTCATAAAGGAGAGATCAGATTGACACTTGGTGGGTATCCTTCTGGGACAAAGATAGCAGAAGAAGAAAACTGGTAACAACCCTTACTGTTCAGCAGCTGCTGCAGGTGATCCCCAGGCAAGCAGGGCCTGGAGTGGACCTCAGCAGACCTACAGCAGAGGGGCCAGACTGTCAGAAGGAAAACCAAGAAACAGAAATAACCTCATCCTCAACAAACAGAACGTCCACTCAGAGACCCAATCTGAAAGCCAGCAACTACAAAGACGACAGGTGGATAAATCCATAAAGATGGGAAGAAACCAGCGCAAAAAGGATGAAAACACTCGAAACCAGAACACCTCTCCTCCTAAAAGGGATCAAAACTCCTCACCAGCAAGGGAACAAGATTGGATGGAGAACGAGTGTGATGAAATGACAGAATCAGACTTCAGAACACGGGTAGTAAGAAACTTCTGTGAACTAAAAGAACATGTTCTAACCCAATGCAAAGAAACTAAGAACCTTGAAAAAAGATTTGATGAAATGCTAACAAGAATGGACAAAATAGAAAGGAATATAAATTAATTGATGGAGCTGAAAAACACAACACGAGAACTTTGCGAAGCATGCACAAGTATCAACAGCTGAATTGACCAAGCAGAAGAAAGGATATCAGAGGTCGAAGATCAACTCAATGAAATAAAACAGGAAGGCAAGAATGGAGAAAAAAGGGTAAAAAGGAATGAACAAAGTCTCCAAGAAATGTGGGACTATGTGAAAAGACCTAATCTATGTTTGATAGGCGTACCTGAATGCAATGAAGAGAATAAATCCAAGCTGGAAAATACTCTACAGGATATTATCCAGGAAAACTTCCCCAATGTAGCAAGGCAGGCAAATATTCAAGTCCAGGAAATACAGAGAACACCACAAAGATATTTGTCAAGAAGAGCAACCCCAAGAGACATAATTGTGAGATTCACCAGGGTTGAAATGAAGGAGAAAATACTAAGGGCAGCCAGACAGAAAGGTTGGGTTACCCACAAAGGGAAGCCCATCAGACTCACAGCAGATCTCTCAGCAGAAACCCTATAAGCCAGAAGAGAGTGGGGATCAATATTCAACATCCTTAAAGAAAAGAACTTTCAACCCAGAATCTCCTATCCAGCCAAACTAAGCTTCATAAGTGAAGGAAAAATAAAATCCTTTGTGAACATGCAAGTACTCAGAGATTTCGTCACCACCAGGCCAGCTTTATAAGAGCTCCTGAAAGAGGCTCTACACATATAAAGGAGCAAATAGTACCAGCCACTCCAAAAACATGCCAAATGGTAAAGAGAATCAACACAATGAAGAATCTGCATCAACTAATGGGCAAAACAGCCAGCTAGCACCAAAATGGCAGTATCAAATTCACACATAACAATATTAACCCTAAATGTAAATGGACTAAATGCCCCAATCAAAAGACACAGACTGGCAAATTGGATAAAAAGGCAAAACCCATTGGTGTCCTGTATCCAGGAAACCCATCTCACATGCAAGGATACACAAAGGCTCAAAATAAAGGGATGGAGGAAGATTTACCAAGCAAATGGAGAGCAAAAAAAAGCAGGAGTTGCAATTCTCATCTCTGATAAATTAGACTTTAAAGCAACAAAGATCAAAAGAGACAAAGAAGGACATTACATAATGGTAAAAGGATCAATGCAACAAGAGCTAACGATCCTAAATATATACGCACCCAATACAGGAGCACCCAGATACATAAGGCAAGTTCTTAATGACTTACAAAGAGACTTAGACTCCCACAAATTATAGTGGGAGACTTTAACACCCCATTGTCAATAGTAGACAGATCAACCAGACAGAAAATTAACAAGGATATACAGGACTTGAACTCAGACCTGGACCAAGGAAACCTAATAGACATTTACAGAACTCTCCACCCCAAATCCACAGAATATAAATTCTTCTCAGCACCACATCACACCTACTCTAAAATTGACCACATAATTGGGAGTAAATCACTCCTCAGCAAATGCAAAAGAACGGAAATCGTAACAAACAGTCTCTCAGACCACAGTGCAATCGAGTTAGAACTCAGAATGCAGAAACTAACTCAGAACCGCACAGCTTCATGGAAACTGAACAAATGGCTCTTGAATGTTGACTGGATAAACAATGAAATGAAGGCAGAAATAAAGATGTTCTTCGAAACCAATGAGAACGAAGACACAACATACCAGAATCTCTGGGACACATTTAAAGCAGTCTCTAGAGGAAAATATATAGCAATAAGTGCCCACATGAGAAGCAAGGAGAGATCAAAAATTGACACCCTATCATCAAAACTGAAAGAGCTAGAGGAGCAAGATCAAAAAAACTCAAAGTCTAGGAGAAGACAAGAAATAGCTAAGATCAGAGCAGAACTGAAAGAGATAGAGACACAAAAAACCCTTCAAAAAATCAATAAATCCAGGAGCTGGTTTTTTGAAAAGATCAACAAAATAGACAGACCACTAGCCAGATTAATAAAAAAGAAAAGAGAGAATAACCAAATTGATGCAATAAAAAACGATAAAGGGGATATCACCACAGATTCCACAGAAATTCAAACCATCATCAGAGATTATTACAAACAACTCTACACACATAAACTGGCAAACCTGGAAGAAATGGATAAATTTCTGGACACTTGCCTCCTCCCAAGCCTAAACTAGGAAGAAACTGAAACCCTGAACAGACCCATAACAAGGTCTGAAGTTGAGGCAGCAATTAAGGGCTTACCACCCAAAAAAAGCCCAGGTCCAGACAGGTTTACAACCGAATTCTACCAGACATACAAAGAGGAGCTGGTACCATTCCTTCTGAAACCATTCCAAACAATACAAAAAGAGGGAATTCTTCCCAAATCATTTTATGAGACCAACATCATCCTGATTCCAAAACCCGGCAGAGACTCAACAAGAAAAGAAAACTTCAGGACAATATCCATGATGAACATAGATGCAAAAATCTTCAATAAAATACTGACAATCCGATTGCAACAGCACATCAAAAAGCTTATCCACCATGATCAAGTAGGCTTCATCCCGGGGATGCAAGGCTGGTTCAATATACGCAAGTCTATAAACGTAATTCACCATATAAACAGAACCAAAGACAAAAGCCACATTATTATCTCAATTGATGCAGAGAAGGCCTTTGACAACATTCAACAGCGCTTTATGCTAAAAACCCTCAATAAGCTAGTTATTGATGGAACGTATCTCAAAATAATAAAAGATATTTACGACAAACCAACAGCCAATATCATACTGAATGGGCAAAAACTGAAAGCATTCCCCTTGAAATGTTGCACCAGACAAGGATGCCCTCTCTCACCACTCCTATGCAATATAGTACTAGAAGTTCTAGTCAGAGCAATCAGGCAAGAAAAAAAAATAAAGGGTATTCAAATAGGAAAGGAGGAAGTCAAATTGTCTCTATTTGCAGACAACATGATTTTATATCTAGAAGACCGCATCGTCTCAGCCCCAAATCTCCTGAAACTAAGCAACTTCAGCAAAGTCTCAGGATACAAAATCAATGTGCAAAAATCACAATCATTCCTATACACCAAAAACAGACTTAAAGAGAGCCAAATCAAGAACAAACTTCCATTCACAATTGCCACAAAGAGAATAAAATCCCTAGGAATACAACTAACAAGGAACGTAAAGGACCTCTTCAAGCAGAACTATAAGCCACTGCTCAACGAAATAAGAGAGGACACAAACAGATGGAGAAACATTCCATGTTCATGGTTAGGAAGAATCAATATCGTGAAAATGGCCATACTGCCCAAAGTAATTTACAGATTCAATGCTATTCCCATCAAACTACCAATGACCTTCTTCACAGAACTGGAAAAAATCACCTTAAACTTCATATGAAACCAAAAGAGAGCCCGCATAGCCAAGTCAATTCTAAACAAAAAGAACAAAGGGGGAGGCGTCACACTACCGGACTTCAAACTATACTACAAGGCTACGGTAATCAAAACAGTATGGTACTGGTACCAAAACAGAGATATAGACCAATGGAACAGAACAGAGGTCTCGGATGCAACACAACATATCTACAACCATCTGACCAGACAAAAACAAGCAATGGGGAAAGGATTCCCTGTTTAATAAATGGTGCTGGGAAAACTGGCTAGCCATGTGCAGAAAGCAGAAACTGGACCCCTTCCTGATACCTTACACTAAAATTAACTCCAGATGGATTAAAGACTTATATAAGACCTAACACCATAAAAACCCTAGAAGAAAACCTAGGCAAAACCATTCAGGACATAGGTGTAGGCAAGGACTTCATGACCAAAACACCAAAAGCATTGACAACAAAAGCCAAAATAGACAAATGGGACCCAATCAAACTCCACAGCTTCTGCACAGCAAAAGAAACAGGCATTAGAGTGAATTGGCAACCAACAGAATGGGAAAAAATTTTTTTAGTTTACCCATCTGACAAAGGGCTGATATCCAGAATTTACAAAGAACTAAGACAGATTTACAAGAAAAAAACTAACAAGCCCATTCAAAAGTGGGCAAAGGATATGAACAGATACTTTACAAAAGAAGACATACATGAGGCCAACAAACATATGAAAAAATGCTCATCATCACTGGTCATCAGAGAAATGCAAATCAAAACAACATTGAGATACCATCTCACACCAGTTAGAATGGCGATCATTAAAAAATCTGGAGACTTTTTTCCTCTCCAGATGCTGGAGAGGATGTGGAGAAATAGGAACACTTTTACACTGTTGGTGGGAGTATAAATTAGTTCAACCATTGTGGAAGACAGTGTGGCGATTCCTTAAGGATCTAGAAATAGAAATTCCATTTGACCCAGCAATCCCATTACTGGGTATATATCCAAAGGATTATAAATCATTCTACTATAAGGACACGTGCACACGAGTGTTCATTGCAGCACTGTTTACAATAGCAAAGACCTGGAACCAACCCAAATGTCCATCGATGATAGAGTGGACAGGGAAAATGTGGCATCTATACACTGTGGAATATTATGCAGCCATCAAAAATGATGAGTTTGTGTCCTTTGTAGGGACATGGATGAACCTGGAAACCATCATTCTCAGCAAACTGACAGAAGAGCAGAAGATCAAACACCGCATGTTCTCACTCACAGGCGGGTGCTGAACAATGAGAACACATGGACACAGGGAGGGGAGCAGTACACACTGGGGTCAGTTGGGGGGAAATAGGGGAGGGATGTTGGGGGGTGGGGAGCTAGGGAGAGATAGCAAGGGGAGAGACGCCAGATGTAGGTGATGGGGAGGAAGGCAGCAAATCACACTGTCACGTGTGTACCTATGCAACAATCTTGCATGTTCTTCACATGTACCCCAAAACCTAAAATGCAAAAAAATAAATAAATGGGAAAAAAAAAAAGACAAGCCTGAGCAACATAGGGAGACCATGTTTCTACAAAATAAATAAATAAATAAAAATAAAAAAAAAGAAAAAGCCAGGTATGGTGGCACGCACCTGTAGTCCTAGCTACTCTGGAGGCTGAGGTGGGATGAATTTTTGAGGCCAGGAGTTCAAGGTTACATTGTGCCATGACAGCACCACTGCACTCCAGCCTGGGTAACGGAGTGAGACCCCTATCTCTAAAAAGAAAAAGAAGAAGTATGGGAAACCAGACTCACTGGCCTCAGATCCCAGCCCCATCATTTAATAGCTTTAGAACTTGGGGTAAGTATTATATCCCTGTGTGCCTCATTTTCCTCATTCGTAAATTGGGAGCCACAGTGATACTCACCTCAATAGAGTAGATGTGAGGGTTCAGTGAAGGCACATGTGTTGTTCAGCACCTGGGACAGAGAAAGTGCTGGATGAATAAATCATGGCTAGTGTTTTTTTTTGGTCAGTATTGTCCTTGCACAGTTTCATTCTCTTTCCTCTGGCCCCGAATCCCAGCATGCTTCATACACAAGCCTACACCACTTTGACATTCCTGACTTTCACTCTGGTTACTTCATGGGGCTAAAGCTGAGACTCAGACAGCTGGTGTTTGGCGCAATCACCAGCTAGAGCTCCTCAGAATGCCCAGGACAAGCAAATCTAGTAATGGTTAGAAAATATTGGGGGACTTCCTCACTGCCATGAAATGGATGGGAGCCTTACACTCCCATGGAGTGTAAGAGGCACATCCATGTACTGAGGCACATCCCCTGATTTGAACTGGACTGGGAATCTCTTAAGATGACCTTGAACCCCACCTACAACTGAGACTCAGGGACATTTAAAAACAGATATGGCTGGGCGCGGTGGCTCAAGCCTGTAATCCCAGCACTTTGGGAGGCCGAGGCAGGTGGATCACGAGGTCAAGAGATCGAGACCATCCTGGTCAACATGGTGAAACCCCGTCTCTACTAAAAATACAAAACATTAGCTGGGCATGGTGGTGCATGCCTGTAATCCCAGCTACTCAGGAGGTTGAGGCAGGAGAATTGCCTGAACCCAGGAGGCAGAAGCTGCGGTGAGCCAAGATCGTGCCATTGCACTCCAGCCTGGGTAACAAGAGTGAAACTCCGTCTCAAAAAAAAAAAAAACAAACAAACAAAACCAGATATGAAGGACGGCAGAAAGGACAGTCGGCCTCTGGAAGAAAGCCACTGTGGTAATGAAGTCTGGCAGGGTGACCCATTCTGGGCAGCAGCACCAGGCATGAATGAGGGCCAGTGGTTCTGGTAAAGTGTGAACTTGAGCTTGACTTTCCATTGATTGTACTTTTATTCCCATCCCAAGTGTCTGCACTTAGTAAGGACAAGTGTAGATAACATGTCCCATTTGCGGTCTAAAACCTTTCAATGCATTTTGACACTTCCTCTCATTGTGATGATTCCTTAAGTTTCGCTTGCTCATAGGATAATTCAAACAAACAAACAAACAAATAAAAACTATATTTCCTAGACTCCCCTTATATCTTGGGTATGGGTAAGTGCCTACATTTCTTTAAACACACATAGCAAGACTTCAGTTAGAAGGGAGCTCGTGTGGCTGCATGCTGGTGGTGTGAGACAGTGGCGGAGATCACCACATCCCCATTCCATTCATCCTCCTCCCGTTCCCATTCTCAGCTCATTTTCAAGGGAGACAGTCACACATGGCTCCTCATGCTCTCACAGTTTACAGACTAAGAAAATGTGCTAACAGAATGTGCTGGATCTTTAGCTGGGAATTGAAATGCTACAGATGGGGCTGGGGAGAACTGGGCTCTAAAGTTGGCCTTTGAGGCAGGTAGGAAATGTTCCGGAAGGTGGGAAAACAATCTCTGACCAAGCAGCATCTCTTTCCCAGGGTCCTCATCTGACGAACCATCAGGTGGGTGGTAATGCCATGGCATGGGCTGGAGGTGGTGGTAAGTGGAGGGATTCTGCTCTTGCTTGTTACAGTTGTTGAGGAAGTCATATATACTTAAGATAAGGCAGGGTTTCAGAACCCCTACCAGGTGGCTGCTTTGCTGGGCAGTGTTCCAGTTCTGGTGAGAAATGAGAGAGCAAATGAAGCTGAGCAGACTGAAGTTGTAAGGATCAGGTAGCTTCACCATGGAGAATTCCAGAGAGGCTGAAGCTCTGCAAACACTGCAATGCTAGAGTGGGGCAAACGAGAGACCACAGGTAGGGCATCACGTCCATATTCTGAGCCACCATCCAGTGGGAATACGGCTTCGGTCTGTTAGATGAGGCTGCCATTCAGTCAGGTGTGACGCTGGTTCAAATGCACGAATATGCTAGAAGTGGGATGGTTTTAGGCCCGATTCACATGGCTCCACTTTTCTGTGCTTGTTTTGTCCCTTTCTCATCTTAAGGATGACTTCCCCCATGGTCACAAGGTGAATTGCATAAATCACAGAGCCTAGATACTCCTCCTTTCCCCTCAGAGGGAGACAGGGCATTTGCTACAAATTTCAAACAGACTATCTCTGACCACTTTCCGTGGGCAGGGAATTAGGGGCAGAAATGGCTTAGGTCTGGATTACCAATGTGGTCCCACCTGGAGTGAGGAGTGAGGTCCGCTCTACCTGAACCCCATAGCTGCTATGCGATCAGGGAGGGCTGAGATGGACGTTTTAAGAGACAACCTTGTGTTCAAGAGGAATCTTCAAACTCTCCAAGGCTTGGTCAGAAATCACCAGCGGCATCGTCCATTAAATCACCAAATAAACTTGTGAAACATTGCGCATGATAGTATAAGTCGAGATTCTCCAGAGAAACAGAGCCAGTAAAATGTGTATCTACAGAGGAAAGATTTAAGGAGCTGGCCTACATGATTATGGAGGCTGGTAAGTTCAAAACCTGTAGGATGGGCCGCCAGGATGGAGACAGGGAAAAGCCGGTGTTGCAGTTCAAGTCTCAAGGTCGTCTGTTGGCAGAATTTCTTCTGTCGTACTGCAGTTTTAGAGCGCTTGTTTCTGAGTGGGGCACCTGTCTCTGAGAAGGAGGTAAGGACTGTCATAGAACCAAGTTCCCAGAGACATGCCTGGTTGCACAAGAGGAGGCCTGACTACCTAGCCACATGGTTGAACTTGGTCCCAGCTGCCTCTGAGTGGCAAAACATCCAGAAAAAGGCAGATTAGTTGGAATCTGCTTCAGAAAGAAGAAAAATGGTGTCCATTGTAGTTTTCATATACACTCTAGGCTTGGTACCTTAGGAAGATAGGGCATCTGGGATAGAAGACAAGTTAGGGAGGTGAATTGAGCCCCAGTCTTGCCTTGCAGGACATGAACACTATTTCTGACTTGGTGAGGGCGAAGAGGAAGCCCCTATTCCTGAAGCCATGGTCAGCTGTGCCCAACCTCATGAGAAACAGATTCTTTGTTTATATTTCATTGTTGTCTTAAAACTATCCACTAATGAGTAGTTTTATTATTAAATGGTTATTGTGATGACGATTGTACTAAATTTCAGTTATTTTTATGTTTCCTCTAGGAAAAGAGAATGAAATTATAGAAATAATAATTTTTTAGATGGTAGAAATCAGTCTCATTTTCCCTGTCAAAAACAAAATTGAGAGGTTTTGAATTAGGGCTTAGAGGTTTAAATAGCTGTCAAGATGAGCTTCCGTTTTAGAAGGTGTGAAGCTCTAATCATTGTTTCATTATCACTTCAAAAGATTTGCTTTTTCAGCTCTGTGGTTAGAAGTGTGTTAATGTCTCAGCAGTGAAGAGGAGTTAGAGATTTTATTGAGCTCTAACTGTGGTTATTTTCGCTAGAACACTCACGGTGAACATTGCTTTTAGTTTATGTGAGCCGACTCTTCAAAGTGGAAGATTTTGGAACACAAAATGGATTGGACATACAATCCATTTTTACGAGTCATGGATTTGGGTTTAAAAATCAGTAAATCTGGTCCAATTTGTAGGTTGTGAAAGGAGATAGACGAAAACATCTAAAGGTGTTTTAAGACTCTAGACTTTCCTTGTCCATGATGATGACCAACTAGCCACATGTGTCTTCTGAGCACTTGAGAGGTGGCCAGTCCTCACAGTGTTGAACCGTAAGTGTTAAATACATAATGAATCTGGAAGACTTCGTACAAAAGATGAAAGTAAAACATTTCATTAATATTTAAAGAATATTGATTATACATTGAATGATCATATTTTGAATATATTGAGTGAAATAAAATATATGACAAAATTATTTTCACTTATTTCTTTATACCTTTTATACTTATTTAATGTGGCTTATAGAAAATGTAAAATTATATATGTGGCTTGCATTAAACTCTGTGGGACTACCACATGTTATCCTTCATCTTCGTCATTTTGTCCTTGTATCTGTGGTCACTGTGTTGGCCTTGGAGTCTTCTGCTTGGTCACTGCAGCAGCCTGCCTTCTGATCCTCCATCATCCTCACCTCGGCTCCATCATCTGTTTTTTTTGGCCAAGTCTTCCCCAGTCAACAGGTCACTGCAGTGCCTCACACTGACAATGATTGCACTGGGAAGTGTGAGGTTTCAGGTCCTCTGTCTGGCCCTCCTTTGCACCACTATGAGGCTTCGAAATTGTAAATTATTTTAGTCCAAAAATGAAATTTTTCAGAAGGATGCGGGGGCAGAGATGAGTGGAATCTTACTGTATACATTCTTTTGTGTCTAGATTCTTTTGCTAAACATCCATGCTTTTTAAAAGTAGTTTTGATATTGTTTTTAATTCATTCTCATTTCAGTTTATAACAGGGACTCCGAAGGTTGGGCCTTGGGAAAGGAAGCAGGAGCTAGAGCACCATTTTATTATTGAGCAATTATTTTCTTATTTTCTGCTGTCTTGTCCATGGTTAAAGAAGTCACTGGATAGCTTCTGATTTTTACCCATGAATCAGTTTCTGCTACATGTAGAGAGTGATGCTTGTCACAGCCTGATTTTATTTTATTTTTGCTTTTCCTTTTCTTTCTTTCTTTCTTTTATTTTATTTTTTTTGTGTGTGTGTGTGTGTGTGAGACAGGTTCTCACTCTGTTGCCCAGGCTGGTATACAGTGGTGCGATCTCGGCTCACTGCAACCTCCACCTCCTGGCTTCAAGCGATCCTCCCACCACTGCCTCCCTAGTAGGGACTACAGGTGTGCACCACCGCTCTCAGCTAATTTTTCTATTTTTTGTAGAGCTGGGGTTTCATCATGTTGCCTGGGCTGGTCTCAAACCCCTAAGATCAAGTCATCCCCCTGCCTCAGCTTCCCAAAGTGCTGGGATTACAGGCATGAGCCACAGTACCGGGCAAAAGATTTGGAGACAACCTGATTTTCAATCACCAGCTGGGGGCCCTGGCCTAGGAACTGTATCTAACCTTTCTTTTACTCTTTCACACTGCAGCTGACCTGAGCCTATGGGCTGCCTCTTAATACTGACTTCTGATGTAACAATAGTAACAGGAACTCATTGTTTGCTGTACTAGGGAGTTCTTTTAAACAACCATTGCATTATTGGATTCCCACAACTGTAAGCGGTAGGCAGCACCCATGTTGTTTATTATCATTTTGTAGATGTGGTCACAGAGGGACAGACCAACTAACTGAGCTTCCCAAAGTCCCAAGCCAGGTGACTCCGTTGGCCTGTCCTGCAGGCAGGACTCGGCCGGGTCTCCGAGTCTCCGTCTACTGGTGCACATTTCCTGTTGGTGTTTTCCTCAGGGAAATCCCTTTGGCTCTGACTCCTGAAAGAAAGCTTGTCTTCTAAAGTTGCCGAATAACCTAGTCTGCTTTCAATTGAAGGTACTTTGAATCGTGGGAAAAGGAAAGGGGAGAGCTGTACTAGCAAGATGAGTCATTGCTGCATGATTGAGGAAGCAAGGATTTGTATCTCAGGGACTTTTCAGGAGGAGGATCAGTGTTTCTTGATGGTAAAAACAAGGACATGGAGGAGGGGAAGAAAGCACACCCAAGAATTTATTATCCCTTCTCTCTTTGAATGCACATTCTTCCTATAATATTTTCCGTTTGCCACATCTCTTACAAATTTTAATAACTTTTTGTTAAAAATACCGCTGGGTTAAAAATTATTTTTTATTTCTTAACATTGCAGTTTGCTTTCTATACCACGTCCTTAATTGACTACCTCTGTATAAGCAGCTGGTGCCCATGCTTCAGAATGTATTTTTTTCAGGAATCCTTTCTTACTTATGCTCAGATGTGGCTTTAATCGGACAAACCCCACTGAGGTTCATCACTCTTCTTTTTCTTTTCTGCTTCACTGTCCTCTTTCTCCTCTAGTCATCCATCCACCTGTGAGAAAGGGTTATGAAAGGCGTCCTCACATCCTTGACAGGAAGGAAATGGCAATGGGTTTTTACATCGGTAGAAACATGTAGATGAGTCTAATTTTTTTTTTTTTTTTGAGACAGTCTCACTCTCTTGCCCAGGCTGGAGGGCAGTGGCACACTCTCTATCACCCAATTCTTTAACCTGTTTACACCTGTTTGGGAGACATTTTATTGCCAGCCTTTCAATGTTTTTATGGGTATTTAGTATGATCTGTGAGAATCTGGAGGACTGGTTAGTATACTAAATCCTGAACTTTTTAAAAGAAACTTGGTTTCTTGCTCTGTTGGAATGAATTAAGTTCTCAAACAAGAAAATAGATTAATTAATTGAGTAATGTTATGTTTGGGCATAGTTTTAGGAAGACTTCTAGGATCTTTAAAATATCCACTGCTGCCTCTTTCTGACATGGGAACTATAATATCTTTTCTTAAAATCACTTTGAGTGAATTATAATATACATGCAGAAAAGTGTGCGTACGTGAAAATAATTATTCATTCTCAAAAACTCAGTATATCTAAGTAACCAGCGTCTCCCAGTCCTCCTTATACTCCCTGCTACTCTTTTCTCTTTAGCCTAAAGGGACCCCCTGTCCTCACCTCTAATAGCAGAGCTTGGTTTTGGCTGTTTTGTGCCTTATATAAGTGGAATCTTACTTTATGTACTCTAGTGTCTAGATTCTTTTACTAAACATCGATTTTTTAAAAAATTATTTTTTATACTGTCTTCAATTTATTCTCATGTAGAAAGCCTAGAATGTACAAGGAAGTATAAGAAAAACCTGAAAGCCAATAAACATAATCTCATCACCTATAGAGACCTCCTTTTACAGCTTTTGGATGTGTCTAATACTTTTTATATTAAATGTTTAAAAAATTGACATAGCTAAGTGTGCTGAGTATTTAACTTTGAATTCTGTGTATTTGACTTAATATTGTATTTTAGCATTTATTTTTTTAAAAATTATTGTTACTATTATTATTTTTAGAGACGGATCTGCCTCTGTCACCCAGACTGTAGTGCAGTGGTGCGATCGTAGCTCACTGCAGCCTCAAACTCCTGTGCTCAACCAGTCAATCCTCTGCCTCAGCCTCCCAAGTACCTGGGACTATAGACATAACCCCCCATGCCCAGGTGATTTTATGTCACTTAGAAAGGTTTCTGGTTTAATAGAATTCCATTCAACCTCCAAGTAAGGTTTCAATATTTTCTCACATTTGCTTACCATTTGTATTTTTTTCTCCTGCAGAAAATCAATTCAATTCATTTGTTCCACTATACAATTTGTTAACCATGATTTATATGTTTGTATTATTTCTTACTACCTTTTCCAGAAAGGTAAGCGTTGCTATTTCCATCCAGAGATTGAGGGAGAGATCTGGCATAAAAGACTGTCGAGTATCTGCCAGAAAGTGGGGGTGACTCGACTTCATAGGGACAGTCATAGTTGACATCGAAAAACTGAAGCTGGTAATAACAAGTGATTAGATGACTGGGGCCACTCAGAAATTCCACGAGGCCCAAGTGCCTGGAAGATAATTTAATCAAAAGAAGAAAACCCAATTTTAAACCAAAGATTTAATCTATGACATAATCTCCAAAATCTTGTAAGATGCCAATTCGATCTCATTTATTGATATTGAGACGATTAAGCTTCGTGCGCCTTTTAGTGTGCTCTTTTTCTCATTGTCTCAGCTGTGGTGGCTGCTGGTATTCTCGAAGTGTGCTCCTAATGGAGGCGTCCATTATGTTGGAATCCATGCTGCTTTTGTGCTTTAACTTAAAATAGTTAAGTTTTAAAAGCCAAGTAGAGGCAATTCTCTTTAAGATTTTCATTTTTGCTACTGGAACTTTCCAATGTTTGCTTTCATGATTCTTTGTGGAGAAATGTATCTTTGAATGACAGGTTTTGAACTTCTAGCTTAAGCAATTTAGATAGAAAATTCTGCAGTTAGACACAAAGGTAAACTTGTCCTTATCTTTTAGACTCTCAATCAAAACAAAACAAAACAAAACAAAAAACTGTTTTGTGTGGCATGTTTTCCTCTTCTGTTTTGCATCTGTATTATTGCAAGTAGAAATGTACATGATCTTAATAATCCTTATTTGTGTTTTACACTTTGGAAAAAGGGCTATATGCACCCCCATAAAAATCTAAAACATAACCTTTATGCTCTACTTCAGACTATAAAAGAAATCTGAATTAAATGCTTAATAAATAAATTCTAGAAATATTACGTGGCCCATTCTACATACTGTTTTCAGAATTTATGTATTAGAGAATCTAAAGAATGTAAAACCCAGAATTAGATCTTCCTTTATCCCCCTTTCTCTTTTTTCTTCTTTCTCTCTTTTGTTTGCTTCCCTCTTTCCCTCCCCCACTTCCTTCCTTCACTTTTTCTCTTTCTTTATTTTCTATCTTCCTTCCTTTCTATAAATACTTATAATGTGTCAGTTACCATTGTAGGTACTGGGGAGAAAGCAGTGAGTAAACCAAAGTACTTGCCCTCATTTTCTTTCACTATTCTAACTTATTTCTAAAATCAGGTTTATGAAGGTATTATTTATATTTGTACGCAGTGAAAAGCATCACTTTCAACATACATTTTATGATGTTGACAACCTGTGCAGCCATGGAACTACAACCACAATCAAGTTAATTCACAGGAAGTTCCCTTAGGTTCCTTTGGACTCACCCACCTCCACCCACCACCAGCCTTCAATGAACGCTGATCTGTTTTCAATCTGTACAGGTTTAGCCTCTTCCTGAATGTCATAAAAATAGAATCATTCAGGTTGTAGCCTTTTGTCTCTGTCCCCTTCACTTAGCATACTGCTTTTGAGAAGCATACATGTCGTTAAAAGAACAACACTTGGTTCTTCTTTATTCTAGAGCAGGATTCCATTTTATGGATGTACAACATTTTTGAAGGATTGACCTGTTCACCAGCTGATGGTCATTTTTTTGGGCTGTTTCCAGTTGTTGGTGATTATGAATAAAGCTGCTGTAAAGATTCGCTTTTAGATTTTTTTGTGTGTGGACATATATTTTAGTTTTTTTGGGCTAAATACCTAGGGGTGGGACTGCTGGGTCTTATGCTAAGAATTTGTTTAACTTTATAAGAAACTGCCAAACTATTTTCCAAAGCAGCTGAACCATTTTCAGTTCCTACCAGCAGTAAATGAGAGTTCCATTTGCTCCTTGTCCTTGCAGTAAAATATCATCAGTTTTTTAAAAGTTTACTTTATTCTAATAGGTATATGAGCTTATATTTTTTTTTTTGGAAAGCATCTGTCCTTTGCTCAACTTAATCAGTGTTGTTGATATGTTTCAATCTCTCACACTTCCTTTTAGATTAACAGAGACTGGATCAGTCCATCAAATTCTGATGAATCGAAGGGGCCTCTTGGATTTCCTCTAAGTGGCAATTCTAACTGTGGGTTCTTTGGAGTTCAGGTAGACCTTTGCTGTTGACAAGTATTAGGAGTGTGCTGTACATTGTGAGGGTGTGTTTGTGCACTGGGGTAGAGAAGTGGGTGAGAAAAGCCTGTCAGTAATATGTTTCTTTTAGGAGCCAAAGAGCCTGGGAAATTCCTGAGGAAAGCTTTGTTTCCAGATGACTAAGCAGGATAGGTTGCTAATGAGCTTAAACCAGGAGACAGCTTGCAGGGGTATTCAGGAATCTGGTCCTGAAATAACAGGGGTCTGAACTAGGTTGTAATATTGGTAAAGGCTGGATATAATAAAATTTTTAAAAATGTATAAAGAGAGTGGATTACCAAAATTAATAGCTGAATATTGACATGATGGTAAATAAGGAGTTGACATGCTTGAAGTTTCGTATTTAAATGCTAAGGATAAGGATCCCAATAGTACAGTGAAACAACATTTTACAAGTCCCTGCCTTGCGAAATCCAGTGGTCAGACACTTCCCCAGCTGCATTTTACTTGACCTATCAGCATATTGACAAACAGGCTAACTGATGCACAAGAAGCTCCCCTCTTTCCTCTCTGAATCTTAGGGTACTGTTATACTTCCTCTTGATTCCTTTGTTTCAATGGCTGCTCCTTCTTATTCTTCTTTGCTGGTTCCTCTTCATCTTCCCCAGCTCTAAATATTTAAATCTCTAGGCCAAACCTTTTTCTCAGACCCCAGACTTGAATATCTACCTACCTACTTAACGCTTCCCCTTGAATGTCTAATAAACATCTCCAACTTAACATATCTATGACCAAATTTCCGATTCCCATAACCCCAAGCCTGCCTCTTTCAGTCTTCCTCTCTTCTTCCAAATGCTCAGGTGTAAAACCTTGAGATCACCTTTGACTTCTCTTTTTCTTTTACAGCCTACATTATATCCATCAACATATGTTTTTGGCTTCATCTTCAAAATATGCCTGGATTCTGACCATTTCTTTCCAATTCAACTGCACCGTGGTGGACCGAATCATCATTTTCTCCTAATTGGTTTCTTGCTGAAACGCTCTGTTTTTGCTCTTGTCCTCTTAAATCCATCCTAATGGCAGGAACCAGAGTAATTTAAAAGAAAAAAACAGTCTGAACTTGTCATTCTGCTGTTCAGAACCCTTCAATGGTTTCTCATCTTATTCAGAGTTAAAGTCATTACAATAGTCAATGGCTAAAAGACTCTATAGCAATTGACTTTTTGCTACTGCTCAAACCCAGGACTGGCTACATAATTTGCATTTCCCAGTACAAAATAAAATATGGGGCTTCTTATTAAAAATATTATGAAGCATTTCAAGGTGCTGATGGCAAAGCATTAAACAAAGTGCGCTTCCCTTTAATGCCCATGGCCTTCTGTGACTGCACATCTGCACAGCTAGCCCTGTTCGCACCTCATCTTGTGCCATTTTTTTCTTTTGCTTTCTCTGCTCCAGTTTTAAGGCCTTTAGTGAGTTTCTTGAACATACCAGTCTGGCTCCAACCTCACATTCTGTTTCCTCTGCTTGACCTGCTTTTGGCTAGATACTCATGAAATTCATTTCCTCGTTTCCATCAGGAACCTCTGCTTAAATACCCACTGACAAACAGGGACATTGGGAAGGAGCTTTTTGGGGGCATAATTGATAATATGATGGCATTTAGGCCTATTTGTAGACTCCTGGAATTGTACAGTGTAGACCAGAGAGCATTTAAATGTACTTATTTCTAGGATTTAAAAAAACTGAGGCCAAAATAAATGACTGCCTAAACTTATATACTACCTGTTATGAATTCAGAGCATGGTATTCAAAATAGAAATTCTCAGTTAGAATTTAAGGAGATATGGCTCATGCCTGTAATCTCAGCACTTCGGAAAGCCGAGGCAAGCATGTCACTTGAGCTCAGGAGTTCAAGACCAGAGTAACATGGTGAAACCTCGTCTCTACGAAATATAGCTGGGCATGGACTGTAGTTCCAGCTATTTGGGAGGATGAGGTGAGAGGATCACTTGAGCCCAGGAGGCAGAGGTTGCAGCAGTGAGCCGAGATCATGCCACTGCACTCTAGCCTGGGCAACAGAGTGAGACCTCAAAAAGAGAGAGAGAGAGAGAGAGAGAGAGAGAGAGAGAGAGAGAGAGGCAGAAATTAAGGATACATGATGCATACATGCAGAAGTAGTATAGGATGTGTGAAACAGCAAGAGTCGTAAAGTCTTACAGGTAGACAGCGTTCTAATTCTAACATACTCATTTTGGGAAAATGTTTTTAAAAGCAATAGTTAAATGAGTGAATATATAGAGAAAAGAGCAAAGATATTTAAGCCAGCTCTTTTGGAAACATCCATAGCTATAGGGAAAGAGAACTTGCTAAAAAAACAAATAGAGCTTTAATTCTGGAGTCAGATAAGTATGGTTTTGAATTTTGGCTTAATCATTTATTAGCCATGAAACTGATTCTCTAAGTCTTATTTTCCTCACCTGTAAAATGTGGATAATAATAATATTTTTTTCATAGGATTTGGGAAAGAATGAATGAGCTGATTTATGTCATGCAGTATTGCAGTTTGCACATAGCAACCAACCACTAGATAAATGGTATTTCATATTTTGATGACTTGCAGGAAAAGATATTCCATGCCAGAAAATACATCAAGCTGCATTTAAAAAAATTGTCCCTTTTTCTATAGTCCTAACTTTGAATGTAACATTTTTGGTTGTTTCTTTATAAAGACATGGTTGTTTATGCTGTAATTGTTTGTGGTTTGGTTGAGGGGAAGTTACACCATGTGCTTTATTTTATGCTGACCTTACAAGAAATTTTCCCCGTTGTTTCAAGGAACACTTTGTTTTTTCTTTTGAGACAGGGTCTTCTGTTGCCCAGGCTGGAGTGCAGTGGTGCAATCACAGCTTGCTGCAGGCTCAAATTTCTGGGCTCGAGCAATCCTCCTGCCTCAGCTTCTTGAGTAACTGGTTCTACAAGCAGGAATCACCATGCCTGACTAATTAAAAAAAATTTTTTTTTGGTAGAGAGTGGCTCTCACTTTGTTGCCCAGGCAGGTCTTGAACCCCTGGCCTCAAATGATTCCTCCACCTTGGCCCCCAAAATGTTGGGATTACAGGCATGAGCCACTGAGCCCAGCTGGAGCAAAAGTATGGTTTAAAGTATGATTTAAAAGGGTAATGTATGGGTATTGAGAAAAAGTAGCATGTTTCTGAATTGTTGTTTGGCTGTACTTTCTGTTTAGAATAGAACAAAAAATGCTTCAGATTGGCAGCTTATTCTTATGATAGAGACTAGAACATGGAACATGTCTTATTTCCTTCACTTTGCTTCTAAAGTGAACCCTTTAATCCTTATACTGGATGTTTCTCTATCAAAAACTAGAGAATGACTTTATTCTCTATTATTTTATACACGGATATATTTAGGGATAACTTTTTAAAAACATCAGCCATAGTTATCAAGAAAGAGGCGACAAAGGCTCTTATTCAAATTCTGTTAACTTTGACATTCCAGAAGGTATGAATTTTAGATTTTAGAAATATGCTCCAAATAAGTGTTCTATTTACCACTGAAAAAAGTCTTTACGGTTGACTCATTATCCCTAGGACATGAGTTGCTTTTCTGGTTATTTTTCAAAACTGGAAAAGAATGCTCATTAATGTAGTCTTTCTGTTAGTACTCCATGTGATACTGACTGCCTATCAGAAATGGCTGATCAGGATGTGGGACACACATTGCATTATATGCACTTTTAGTTTTCATTGCTAACTAGCAGCAAAAGAGTTCTGTATCTAGCTGGAGATGGCAATGCAGGATTGTGCTTATTTGTACAGTGTCTAGGGTACATTAATCAAATATTTGAGGGTTTATATAGAGAATTATGTTGGCTTCCTGGAAGTTCTTTTTGCTTGTAGATTATCCCGACTGGCTGTGACAATTGCTATTGATCTGTGTTTGCTAGAATTTACCAGCTACCACAAGGGAACAAAGCAGAAAAAAAAAGATTAAAGCCAAATCAAATGTGCCAGCTCTTTCTGGGAATATCTGTGTTTTGAAATGAGGACAGTGGTGACTCAAAATCTGGATCAACTTTCCCTTGATCCAGATGAGGAGTCACCACCGGCCGTATTAGAGCTAAGATTCAGATGAGAGCTCTGCTTTGTTCTTTTGTCATGTGCTTCTAAGGAAATCATAAATCATAAAGCATAGGGATTGTGATTGAAAAATATAATTAGAAGAAGAATCAAAGAAATACAAAAGCTTAAATATAATTAAGATTCTCATCCCTATTTCACAGATACTGGTGCTCCGTTCATTCTTCACTTCTTTCTTAGAAAAACGCTTGTTTAGCTGTTCTCTTAAATCTCAGTGCTTCATGCCTCAAATTCTCCCATGCTACGCACAGATTCAGGGCTTTGGGATTCTACCCAATTCATGAGAGCAGAATTCCTAACATTTTTCTTGTCACTTTCAGATTCTCGAACGTTAAAATTCTTGCCACTTTTTCCAAGCCTCCCTCAAGTCTTAGTTCTAAGGCATTTCCTGGAGGTTCTCATTCCCTTTGACATTTGAAGATTGGAATTTCTTTATTCTGTCTTCCACCGGGAAGTGAAGGAGACAATTGTATCTTCCTGTGAAAGGCTTTACAGTTTCCCTGTTAAAACTAATATATATATATTAAACTATATATTAAACCATATACATTATATTATTAATATATATTAATATATTAATATATTTCATATATGTTAAATATCTTTTATATATTAATATATTTAACATATATATTAAAGTATATATAACTATATATTAAACTATATGTATATATATAGTTTAATTAGAAAATCCTCTGTCTGCTCATCCGTAGCTCCAGCTTTATTATTTCCCTAATGTATACTAAAGAGTTCCTTCACAGTCGCTTCTCTGAGGGTGGATCTATAGAAAACCCAGTTGTGACAAACTCTAACTTTAAAATGTATATTTAAGGAATTATTTTTTAAGCAGTAAGGTTTAGAAATAGAGAAATAAGTGCTATCACTATACTGGCCCATTTTACCATAAAAGCAGAGACAGTACTATATAGTCTACTTATTTATTATTGTCGCTCCCTATAATTCTATGTGTTTTTATAATTTCTGTATGCTTAGCACCTAGAATAATACTTGGTACATAAAAGACACTGAAATGTTTGTTCAATAAGTTAATTAGTGTCTTTTTCTTCCATTGTAGCTCATGTGACTATTAGGGGTCCTACCGTGTGGCATTGTGTTTAAAAGATGGGATTGAATGAGAGATAAGAGGTTCCAAACAAGAAAATCGTATATTTTAGCTATTACTCTCTGGACGATACAATTACATGATGGTTATGTCTTATCTTCTGCATAGGATAACTAAGTAATCTGTATTTATTTTTAATTTCATACAAATATAACACTTTGTTACAAAAAATAAATTGGTACAAGGGTTGGAAGTTCTGGATCCCAGTCCCAGGTCTCTCCTTTATTATGTCTGGGTCCATGAGCACAGTTATTTTTACCTTTCTGGTTGGAGTCTTATTAACAGCATTGCCAGGTTAGGTTAGATGCTCTTCACTGTCTCCACTCTACCTTGTTCCCATGGCACCCTGGTCACCTATCCATCTCTCTCCACTTATGGCATTCCATTGAACACATCTGCCTGTGTGTGTTTCCCTACTCGATTTGAGAAACTGGGACTCTACCTCATTAAAAAATAAAGGCTACTATTTTTGAATACTATCAAGTGCTATATTCTACCTATTGTTATGCTACTTATGAACTCCATTAAATAAGTATATCTAAGTCAGTTTCAAAGAAGTGAAAATTTAAGATTTTGAGAATTTAACATGCACCAGGCTTATATACTTATGAGATTCCAATCTCTACTCTGACCCCAAAGTCTCTGCTCTTAACCCTCTATGCTATATCGTACTTCCTCTCTACAGGATGACCATCATGTCCTGAACACCTTCTAAGTGCCAAATATTTAGATCTTGATTACAATCCTGAAAATAACCTCCCACAGTAGACATGATTATTCTCAGCTCACATCCTATAGGCCAGGCAATTGATGCTCAAAGATGACAAGTCATCTCCTCCCCAGCCATACAACTATACCTGTGGGGTAGTCTGGTACTTCTTGCTGCAAATTATCACAATACTAGCTGATATTTATACTCTCCTTCACCTCCTACCCATTTGTGTTCCCTTTACGTTTAGTCAGCACCTTAGCTACTTGGGATTCTTTATATGATTGAATGCTTTTTTTACTTGATTGTTTTTCTTTTTCTTTTTTTATTTTTTGAGACAATGTCTTGCTCTGTCACCCAGGCTAGAGTGCATTGGCATGCTCTCCACTCATGGCAACCTCTTTCTCCTGGGTCTAAGAGATTCTCTTGCCTTAGCCTTCCGAGTAGCTGGGATTACAGGTGCACACCACCGCACCCTCTAATTTTCGTATTTTTAGTAGAGACAAGGTTTTGCCATGTTGGCCAAGCTGGTCTTAAACTCCTGACCTCAAGTGATCCACCTGCCTTGGCCTCCCAAAGTGCTGGAATTACATGAGCCACCGCACCTGGCTCTCAATTGTTTTCAAACCTTCATTCCTGAAGTGTTTGGGCCCTTAGTGGGTCTATCTTTTGGATTGTTCCGTTCTACAAAATTTATCACTCAATACAAAAGTCTTGACATACCTTCCCTGCCCCTAAACAGACTGACACAGGAAGAATAAAGAGAGAAAAGCATTCAAGTTTTATTAATTTTACATTCACATGGGAATGTTCACAAGAGAGGAATGTCTCAAGAAACAACCAAAGTAAGATGCTTTTATACTTTTTAGACAAACAATAATAAATTTGTGAAGAAATGACAGGACCCCCAAAGGGGATCTGGCTAGAGACAGTAAATTCTAGGGGAGTCACTAGGAGATATTTGGAATATGTAAAACTAACAGAGGATAAGGGTTGCTTCCAGAAATTTTTTACCTAGGCCTGTTGCAACGCCAAATCTGTCTCCAGGGATAAGAAATATTCTTTCACTCAGGTAAGGAGAAGGCAGCCCTTTCAAAAGAATCATTTTGGATTTCCTGCTATATGCAGGAAAAGACAGGGCAACAAGACTTTCTGAAACTGTAATTTCTCCAATGTTTTTTAGCTCAACATTTGTTATATTTGGGGATGACGTTTCCTTCATGTCTTCACCGTAGAAGCAGAAATCCAAAACACCTCTTTGAGAATTACTCATTCTCTGGGTGTCTTCCATGTATATATGAAATATACATGTTAATAAATGTCTGTTGTTTTTCTCTTGTTAGTCTATGTTTCGTAATAGGGGGCCTGTTCCAACTACCTATTGGGGTTTTATTTTTCCCTACCCATTCATTCACCAATCAATCTAGAGTCAAGATATATAAAACAACAACTGATAAATTCAGGAGAAGTGCTCATGGCTCATCAAACATCCTGTCATTTTCCCAGGAGGCTAACACGTTGCTGTTGGCTGTTGCGTGTACCTGGGAGAAGGGATAAAGGCTTGTGTCCTAGCTTTTGCTTTTCCAAGTACGTTTAAGGAGTGAGTGTGTGAGTACTTTCTTAGCTTGGAGAGTTCTGATGTGCGGTGAGGCCTGTTTATTATGCCCCCAACACTCATTATCCTTTTTCTCAGGGGACCTTTCTGAATCTCACCTAGCACAGGCCTTCCCCAAAGCTGCCTCATGGGCTGTCATCTCCCAGCCCCAAGGGGTGGCCTGGGTGAGACTCGGGGAGGAATGGTCAGGAAGCAGTTGGTCTGCCTTGCCTGCTGTTACTCTTCTCAGTGACCTGGTTCCAGGGCAGTCCTGATGTGACGTCACAGCCTCTGACAAGTGCCATAGACCTTGGCTGGTGATGATCTAGCAGGACACATGAGATGGAGAACTGGCCACTACTGGGAAGCTTTCCACAGCCTGTCCCCACCTACCGTACCTGTGGTCTCTTTGGCTCCAACTCTGGGATCCAGGCTTTTTTTTTTTTT
Source organism: Sapajus apella (assembly GCF_009761245.1). NCBI lineage: Eukaryota > Metazoa > Chordata > Mammalia > Primates > Cebidae > Sapajus > Sapajus apella. Next base: position 12,847,526 of record NW_022436946.1, on the reverse strand, counting down.
TTTTAAATCTTGTGTAGGGTTTCTCAGAGTCTTTATGTCCTGATCTATCACCCACTATCTTTTCACCATGACATTTCTGGGCTCAGTTTGGGGAAGAAGGATGGCATTGAGCATTATTAGTCCCCCATCTGGTGAGGAATCAGAATCCTTTATGCATCTTTATATTCCCTTCCTTAAGATGCATAACATATGTCCTAGATCAGCAGTCCCCAACCATTTTGGGACCAGGGACCAGTTTCATGGAAGATGTTTTTTTCACAGATGAGGGTGCAGGATGGCTTGGAGATGAAACTGTTCCACCTCAGATCATCAGACATCAGATTTTCATAAAGAACATGCAACCTAGATCCCTCACACGTTCAGTTCACGATAGGATTCGCACGCCTATGAGAACTGAATGCTGCCCGCTGATCTAACAGGAGGTGGAGCTCAGGTAGTAATGCTCACTGCTGCTCACCTCCTGCTGTGCAGCCTGGTTTCCAGCAAGCCATGGACTGGTACTGGTGCACGGCCTGGGGGCTGGGGGCTCCTGTCCTAGAGCACTGACCTAGACTGCCTCACCAAGTTTTGTATGAAGGACAAGTCTGTTTCATTGTGAGGAAACACTATGTTTGAAAAACATAAATATAAAAATATAATATGCTATACTCAACTTAGTATAATTTAATGCATAGTAACTGCAAAGTAAATGACCACGAAATACATGAGAATTTGGATGAGCAGTTGAAGCTGCACGCCACTGTGACGGCATTATTTCTAAGTGCTGCAGCAGTTAAGCTCTGCTTAAAGAGGAGAAAAGATTACTGGAGGTTGATTTGAACAAATCCTTTAGTACATTGGTTGGAGTTTGGGATTTGTTAATTCAAAAATATTTTAACTTCTCAATTTTGACCCAAACACCATCAATTGTTTGTGAGTGAGCTTTGTAAAACTGAATGCAGAAGTTTTGATCATGGGGCGAAAACTCTCTCATCCTGTTTTAAAGAAGGTTTACATGCCCTTCTTGGTGCTATTCTAGGAAGCAAAAGGAGAAGTGCTCTCTGGGAGATGAATTTCACTACCCTTGTCTCCCCTCTGCCCCTCCCTCCCCCTTACAAGATTGGAACAAGCTCCCATTTATTTAGGAAGCAAAACATACTCCATAATTTCCAAATAAGGAGGAAAGCTTGCCATGTCCACATCTGGAATCTCAGTTTACAACAAGTAATATTTGTCTTCTATGAATTCACCAGAAAGCTCAATTTTGAGCTAACTTAATTAATTCATGTGAAAAGTGCAATTAAGGTAAAGGGCATTGATGATGGTTTATGTAAAATATTAACCATTCATCCCTAGTATGATTTCAGGTTGTAGCTTGTTTCAAATTAAATCACCAGATTAATCAAATTAGATCACCAGAATGATCAGATTAGGACACCAGAATTAAATATGTGGTCTGCGTTAGAGTAACTCTTTGTAAAGTTGTCTTTACTAATGTAACTTAATATTGCTATCTTTGGCTTTCTTGAATGTTGATATGACAAATGGTCCTATGGAATTAAGATGTCTGCATCTTTTTTAGAAGTCTCTGTTGCAAAAATTAATAATCCTGCAAGAGCTACCATCCAGAGTACAACAGATGTCCCAAGCACATGCTTTACTAAATTTAATTCTCACTATAATATTCTAGGTGTATATTATAATATTATATATTATATATATAATATACACCTAGAATATTATAATATTCTAGGTGTATATTATAGCATAAATCCTTACTTTATATGAAGAAACAGAAGCCGTGTTAAACAGCTTGCTCACAGCTAAAAATGCTTGACACAAGATTGAAACCCAGGTCTGTTAGATCTCCAAAGTTTGTGACTTAACCAATGTTTTATATTGCTATTATGCTATATGTGTAATTATGCTATGTTTCCCTAAGAGAAGGATTCCTGTAATCAATTATTCATATAAAATGGTAAGAAATTACCAGCAGAAAGAAGCTACATTGTAGAGCTGGAAGTCTGATAGGGGTGGCAATCTACAGTCAGGATGATCTTTGGTACATGTGGGCTTGCCTAGAAATTCCCAGATTCCATTTATCTGGATAAAGACTGGACTTTGGTCACCCAACCCTGCTGGTGACTCAGATTATTCCTGACTTGGACATTAAAGGGAAACTTAATTCCACGGTCAAGGATATCTAGGACACTTAGGTGACCCATAAGATCTTACATTTGACTTCAGGGCCTTCAGTGAGCCATAGGTTAGGAAATCCTTATCTAAGCCATGCTAGTTCCCAGTTTTTCTTGGATTCTGGGAAGCCCTGTATCAAATGAAATACTTAATTTCAATATTTTCTTAAATGTTATTATATTCTTCTTGCCCTCTAAGTCAGTAGACTTCAAACTGTGTGCCACATAGTTCTTTGAGTTCCACAGGCACTCTTTTAGTTTGTCCCATTGCTTGGGGAGAAGATGGAAGGGATGGAGTTGTGGGCAGGCATCCTGCCCCTTAGCTGGAGCAGATTCAAGGCCACAGGCGTGGAGGACATTAGCCAGCTCCACCACTGCCTAGTGATTTGATTATTTTATGCTGCAGTGACTTCATCTACAAAAAGGTACTAATAGTCCTACCTTGTAGGTTTCAGTCATGACGAAAGGACTAAATACATGTATGACACTGCCTGACAAAGAGCAAGCACTCAGAAGTTGTTAGTCACTATTATGGCTTGAATGTGCTTTGAAACACCATGTTTTTATAATCAAGAACCCTGAAACTAAAAAGAAAAAAGGAAAACCGCTTTATGATCTTTAGATCTATTTATGTTTAAATTGTTTTTTTCTGTTTAACTTTTATTTATGTTATATGTTATTTGCTCAGTGAATGGGATGTAATTCATTCCCAGTCTGCCATTTTTGATCTAACAAACTACCTCCTCATAAATGGTCAGTGTCATCCCTAACTTGCCAGTGAGAAACTTGGAAATTGCCTTTATTTCTTGGCTGACAGATCTGATAAATGAGTGTTAAAAGGAAAACTTTAGCCAAAGTAAATTTAACAGAATTTAACTGAGCAAAGAACGATTTGCGAATGAAGTATCCTCCCAAGCCAGGGCATGCTCAGAGAGACACCAGCATAGAGTCACATGGTGGAAGAAGATTTGTGAACAGAAAGAGAACAGGGAAATACAGCGTGGCACCTGCCTTATTTGAACTTGGTTGAAACAGTTGGCTCTCTTTGATTGGCCAAAACTCAGTGATTGACACAAGAGTAGGTTACAGTCTGTTTACAAATCCATTGAAGTTATAGTTCCCTAGGTACAGAGAAGCCTTTAAGCTGAACTTAAAATATGTAAGGAGGCAACTTTAGGCCGAACTTGATTTAAGCTTTTTTACCCCTCACTTTGCTTCTGGCTTCACTGCCTCAGGTGCTCTGCGCTACCGTTTAAAATATTTTGCTGTCCTCTTTGCAGATGAGGGTATATTAGTCTATTCAGGCTGCTATAACAAAATACAGCAAACTGAGTTGCTTATAAACATTAGAAATTTGTTTCTCACAGTTCTGGAGGGAAGTCCCAGATCAAGGCACAGGCAGATTGGCTGCCGTCCTCCTGGTTCACTCTTCCTGTGGGCCTATTTATAAGGGAGCTAATCCCATCCATGAGCACTCCAACCTCATGATCTAATGGCCTTCCTGAGGCTCCACCTCTTAATATCATTACCCTGGGGGTTAGGAATTCAACATGTGAATTTCAGTGGGACACAAACCCTTAGACCATAAAAGAGGATAAACAGAGGTAAAAAAGATAACAACAAAGGAAAAGAATGGCATTTTAATGCTTTTTTTTTTTTTTTACTTTCCTTGCTTCTCATTCCTACTTTTGAAACATTTTTAAAATTTTCAGTGAGAAAAGAAAAGCCCAAACATTATTTATTTTATTGTATTTTTTCCCCAGTAAATTATATCACGCATACAAAATGGTATAAATAACATACATTCACTGTCTTAAAAGGGAGGATGAAATGAGCCTCACTGAGTGTAATCTTGGGTTTGCCGTTCACCTGGCTCCTGCTTCCCTGCCTCACCGGCTTTAAGGAGCAGATGTCTATGGACACCATCTACAGCCTCCTTTGCCTTTCAACTTCCAGTTGGTTTTGGCCAATGGGGTATTGCATTAAACTTGTTTTTCTACACATTGCCACTACTTTTGTATACAATCCCTTTCTTAACTTCTCCTCAAATTAACTTGAAGTTTCTACTTACTTCCTTTAGGGACCCGACCAGCTCCCCCTGGGCTGGGCTGAGGAAGACTCTCCATTATTCTTGGGAGAGGTATATACCAATTTAAACTTTGTGTTAATCATTCCTTTGCTTACAAAAAAACTAACGTCATCATATAAGTCTGTCAAAATGTGTATTGTTTAGTTTTGTCTTTTTCGACTTATGTAAATGGTTCATTTAAAGTCTCCTTCACTGGTGTTTCATTTCTTTCCCTCTGCTAATTTGGAAATTATACATTCTATTTCCGTTTATTTAATAGTTATTTTAGAAACTTTAATGTTTACATTTAATTTAATAAGTCTCAACTTAAACCTTTATCTTCCCTTTAAACATTAAGGTCTTAGAATGCTTCAACTTTGATTGCCCCTCACCCAACTGCAGTGCTATTTTTATTCAGTATTTTGGTTCTGCCTAATTTTTAAACTTGCAAAAAGTAGTCAGTCACTGTTGATATTATTATTTCATGCAATCGTTGGTTCCTTAGATATAGCCAGGTGTTATAGCTTTCTTCACTCGCCATTCCATTTTACGTCTGAGATATTTCTCTGGGATCCTTTTCCTTTTTCTTCAGAGGTTCTTCAGTGAAGTCTGTTGCTAGCAAAATCTGTCTTTGTCTGCAAAGGTCTTTATTTTACTCTTGAAAGACAATTGTACTAAGTTTTTCTTAGTATTTTGGAGATAACATATCACAATCTTTTGACTGCCATTCTTGCTTTTGAGAAGGCAGCTGTTAATCGTTGATTATTTGAGGTAAATATCTTTTCCTTTTAACTACTTTTGGATTTTCTCTTTTTGGTGTGTCTCTTTGGTTTGCTTGTTTTAATGTATTGTCTAGAGATATAGGTCTTTTTTTTTGTTAATCTTGTTAAGTTTCCTTGGACTCAGTAAATCTGAGAATTATCTTTCGTAAGTTGCAAACATTTCTCAGCCAATTTCTGTCTTCAAAAACCTTTCTCTTTCATTCTGCTGGCTCACTCTGAAAAACTGACAAGATATATTTTATATTTTCTCATTCTATGTCCTTAAACTTCTCTCTTTCCCAGTTTTTATCTTACCGCCTTTCTGGTTGTGTTTGGGTAATCATCTCTTTGGTTGTGTCTAATTTGCTATCCAATACATCCATTGAGTTTCAAATATGAATTTTACATTTTCTATTTTGGTATTTAAAATCTGCTTGACTATTTTAATAGCCTCTTATTTCTCTATGTCATTTTCAATTCCTTCTATATTTCTTTAAACATGTTAAACACATTTATTAAACATCCTGTATCTGTTAAGTTCATTATCAGTGGACATCATGTGTTTCATTCTGCTGTTTTTCCCTCCTGTTCACTCTTAGTTACAGTAGATTGATTACTTGATGGCCTAAGGTCATGACTTTCAATTCATGCTTTTTGGAAAATTTTTTGTGGGAATTCCTCAATGTTTGGATTTAAAGTACATTCTCCCAAAGTACATGTATATATATGTGTGTGTGCGTGTGTGTGTCTGTGTGTGTGTGTGTTTGTGTGTGTACAGTCATCCCTCAGTATTCATGGGGGGTTGGTTCCAGGATGTCCTGCAGATACCAAAATTCACAGAGATACTCAAGTCCCTGTTGTAAAATGATGTAATATTTGCATATAACCTACACACACATTCCCCTGTATACTTTAAATCATCTTCCCAGATTACTTATAATGCCTAATACAATGTAAATGCAATATGAATAGTTGTTTTACTGTATTGCTTAGGGAATAGTGACAAGAAAAAAAGTCTGCACATGTTCAGTACAGATACTACCATTCATTCTTTTTCCTAAATATTTTCCATCTGCAGTTGTTTGAAACCACTGATGTGGAACCTGTGGATGTGGAGGACTCACTGTATTTACTTCTGCTAAACATGTTGGTATACTATTAATCTGGAGATTTAAAACTGAATTTTCAGCTTTGGGCTTCAATTTGGGAACACAGATTGTGTGAATTTTGTTGCAAACCAACATAAGGATCCGTTATGGATGGGATTATTTGAAGCGACTCTTTCTCCTTCCCTCCCTTTTCCCTTCCTGTCTTCTTTTCGTCTTTTTCTCTCCCTTTCTTCTCTCTCTCGTTCTTTCCCTAAATCCTTAACCTCCCTCCTTTTCCCTCCCTCCCTCCCTTCCATCCTTCTTTCCTTCCTTCCTTCCTTTCCTCCCTCCCTCCCCTCCTTCCAACAAAGACTCTCTCCTTTGACCAAGACTTTAGTCAGGCTCCTGAGCACTTTCTTACTAGGCCCAACCTTGGGCTTCCCTCCCTGTCCTTGTAGAATTCAGTGTGAGCAAGGATCCTGCTAAGTCAACTCAGCTGCAGAAAATCCCCTACCTTTACTGTCTGAGCCTCCTCCGTATCTGATCCCTCTGGCCTGCCTTCAGCAATAATCCTATTAGATCAGCCTAGCTGGAAACCCTTATTCTTGATGTTTCCTCTGAGTAATTTCTATTCACTGATCCCCACTCTGCTCCTTGGTTAAAAATCTCCACTTATTCTTGTTGGAATAGGAGTTAAACCTAATCTCTCCCCAACTGGAAGACCCTGTCACAGTGCTCCCTATACCTGTGACCATGGTTCCCCTGAATGAACTCGGCCTTACCATCTTGAACAAGTGTCACAAATGACTGTATTCTTTAGCTCTTCCTCCCTCCGTTCCTCCCTCCTTTTGTTCCTTCTTCTCTTACCTTTTTACTTTTCCTCTTTCCTTTTTCTTCCTGCTCCGAGTTTATAATTGCCAACTGGTGTTAGCATCTATCTCTACAGAATGGGTTTCCGTGTCCCTGGTTATTCTCTCTTTATGTTTTGTGCAGGGGGCGTTAGTCTGACTGATTTGAATCCTAGACTACATGCCCTGGGCCACCAGGATTAAGCGATGCCCTCAGCATAAATACCACTTTAATGCTGTTCTTCAGGACCTCTAAGGACGTGCCTTACTGCTCCATAATGTCAGCCCTGCATTTAAAAGTGTTTTTGAAATGTAATTTTAATATAGGTGTTCTGCACTGGGAGGTATTTTTCTACATAGGCAATATGTCATTTGGCCATAAATGGAAGAAATGGAATAAATAATATGATGTTTTAAGCGTTTAGTAAAGCAATGCAAGTTTTGGGAGATTTCAAAACTTGAATCATTGAAATCATTTTTTTGTATCTAATGAAGAATGTAGCTTCAAAAGTCTAATTTTATCTATCACTATTGAAGCACATAGCCCTGTTTCTGCCATAGTTATTTAAAAAGAGAAGGATAAGGCCAGGTGTGGTGGCTCATGCCTGTAATCCTGGCACTTTAGGAGGCCTAGGTGGGCAGATCACTTGAGGTCAGTACTCTGAGCCTGGACTGGCCAACATGGTGAAACTCCATCTCTACTAAAAATACAAAAATTAGCTGGGTATAGTGGCCTGTGCCTATTGTCCCAGCTACTCGGGAGGCTGAGGCATGAGAATCCCTTGAACTCGGGAGATGGAGGTTGCAGTGAGCCAAGATCACACCATTGCATTCCAGCCTGGGTGACAAAGAAAGGCTACGTCAGAAAAGAATAGAATAGAAAAGAAAAGAAAGGAAAGGAAAAGAAAAGAAAAGAAAAGAACATGAATGGGATCTCAGGACTAGGGCCTATGTAGGTAAAATATAGGTGAAAATTATTTCTCTTACTTAGTTTTTCTAAAGCTGCACTGAAATAACCTAATAGTAAATTCCCCGGTGAGCATTCTCACAGCCTGCCATCTTCATGGGCTCACTTCCTACATTTTGTTCCTTAAATCTTAGTAACAATGCCTCTTAGAATGGAAGCTGAAACGAACAAAAATTGTTAGGTTGTAGATGTTAGTTCCCTATTGATACTAATTCTTTTCTGTTCTTCAATATCTTATTTGATGAGAAAAAGGCCTCTCAAGTTCTCCAGTTCAATGCCCTTTTCAGCAGAAGGTCAGATGCTAGTAAATATAATTTTCTATCTAAGTGTGTCTCAGTTGGTAATAATAACACCCCACATCTGTGGAAGATAAATTGTTACTCTCCTTGGAAAAACTCTGACAAAGATGAATTTTTCTTGATACTATTATATATTGTTTCACATTTTTTAAAAAGTTATAAAATTTATCAGAGTATTAAAATAGTGTACTTTTTAAAGATATATGCACATATACGTATATTGTTACATATATTAATATTCAATATTATTGATTTAATGAATACTTATTTTTATTGCCTTTTCTTTTTGTGGCTTTATTCTCTTTTTTATTATTATACTTTAAGTTCTGGAGAACTGCAGAATGTGCAGGTTTGTTACAATAGTGCACTTCTGTTACAATAAACATAGCTTCTGTATATATGGGTTTCTCATATATATAAATATGTGTTTCTTGTAACTCTTCAGGGTAGATATTATTATATTTGGAAGTTATGGATCAGAAAAGATATTCAGTATTTGCCCAAAGTCACACAGCTATACAGTACAGGGCTGGGATATAAGCCATGTCATAATTTGCTCTATTTTTTAAATTATACCATGCCAAGACCCCTTCAAGCCTTCAATCCCTAAAACCACAAAATTATAGAATTCTCCTTTTTTTGAGACAGAGTCTTGTTCTGTTGCCAGGTGCTAGGCTGGAGTGCAGTGGCGCGATCTCGGCTCACTGCAACCTCCGCCTCCCAGGTTCAAGCAATTCTCCTGCCTCAGCCTCCCAAGTAGCTGGGACTACAGGTGCATGCCACTACGCCCAGCTAATTTTTGTATTTTTAGTAGAGACGGGGTTTCACCATGTTGGCCAGGATGGTCTCGATCTCTTGACCTCATGATCCACCCGCCTCAGCCTCCCAAACAGCTGGGATTACAGGCAAATTATAGAATTCTTAGGGCTTCTGTAGAAGTCTTATGGTCTAACCTCCTAATCTTATAAATGAACAAACTGAAGCCCAGAGAAGTTAAGTGATTAACCAAGATCACATAGTAATTAGAACGTAGATCTTATGATCCTTGGGCCACTGATAGTTTATGCATGCAAATCTGAAATTTAAAATTTGAGAACTGTGAATGAAAAAATGTTAAATGAAAGTTGAAAAACACTCAAACTTTGGAAAAAGTCTTAATGTAGGAATATTTGCCACCTAGTATCGATACTGATGCTGTGAAGAGTGGTGAAGTGGTGATGGAGTGTGAAGAAGGTGAAGACCTTGACCTTCTTTCCTGGAGGTTGACCTGGTCTAGGAGAGGACACCAATCATTCCTTCTTTCCTTTTTCATCCTGCGCCAGAACCATTTGCATGTGCTGTTCCATCTGCCTGGTATGATTCCCCACTCTTCTCGCCTGGTTAACTGTTATTCTTCCTTCAGATCTCAGCTCAGAGCATCACTTCTTCAGGGAGGTCTTCCTAGAATTCATTGGCTCCACTTACACTCAGCCTGCAGTGTAGAATAACTGCAGTTTCCTGAGTCAGCCAGGACCCAGGATCATGGCTGAAGCTGACATCTGCTGGTAATGACACCTTCCCCATTTATATTTGTGGAGCCACCCTTACTCCACCTTTTTCACCTGGCAGACATCAACTTGTCCTTAAGACATAGTTTAACCATTACCTTTCCCCAAGGGTGGGGGTGGCCACGATGACTGCCATAACCTCGGAGCTCTTATCATGATGATGCTGGCACTTTGTTGAGTTCACTTCTTTCTATCTCTGTCCTCATTGCTGGAATGTGACCAGGTTTTTCACCGCTGCATCCAAAGGGGTTTGAATGGTTCTGGGAGTAAAAGATATTTGTTAAAGAAATGCTTTTTCCAAAAAAATTAGATGACTGAAAATTGCCCAATTCATACTGAAACCCTGATTTGGAACTTGATAGTAAATATTTATAGTTTATCTCAACAAAAATTTTTTCATTGCATATGAGGATATATTATAGTTATAATGCAACTTACTCTGTTTACACTATACAAAACAAAATTTCCACTGTGTTTGTGAAGCTATATAGTGTCTTTTTAATGTCATACTATAAATATTTGCTTAAGTCATACAATGGGCTAGATACTTGTGGAGGTGTTCGGTCATTTTCTGTGCTCTCAAAAGGGTAAAGTTTAAACTAGGTGTTAGCACAATTAGATTTATACAGAAAACTTATCTTCCTACCTGTACCCAAATCACCAGCTCCAGGGGCACAGGGAAGCTCTCCTCACACCTGACAGAGCTCCTCAAACTAAAGCAAGAGCCCAGGACACATCCTCTGTGCCTTGGGGCCACCAGTAATGTTCCTGCCCTGCTGCAGTGTGGCCTCCTCCTCCACTGGACTCTGAGATCCCAGGGCTGAGCAGTTCTCCAGTGAAACACATTTCTTTCTGTGCTGACACCTTTTCCTTTCTAACTCCACCATATCACTTTCCTTTTGGTATTCTATTACATTACTTAAAAGAATATAAGTTTATTATCTTACAGTTCTGGAGGTTAGAAGTCTGAAAAGAGTCTCACTGGGCTAACATCCAAGGGTAGGCAGGGCTGTGTTCCCTTCTGGAGGCCGTAGGGGACCATCAGTTTCCCTGCCTTTCCGGCTTCTAGGGCCTGCCCACATTCTTTGGCTCATGGCCTCTTCCTCCATCTTCAAAGCCAGAAACTACAGGGTGAATCGCTCTCACACTGCTTTACTCTGCTCTCCTTTTCTGCCTTTCTCTTCTACTTTTAAGGATCACATTGTGATTACATGTGGCCCACCTAAATAATTCATAATAATCTCTTCATCTCAAGGTCCTTTACTTAACATCTGTGAAGTGCCTTTTGCTAAGGTAACATATTTACAGAGTCTGGTGTTTAAGATACGGACATCTTTATGGGGAAGATGGCATTATTCTGCCCACCACATCTACCATTTCTATGATTATTGCCATTTTCACTCAGATATATATAGCAACTGATGATTCTCCAATGAAGTCATTAATTTAATAGATATAGATTACTTTGGCTATAAAGATGAGTTAAAATGTCTCTGTTTACATCTAATATAAAATATACACAGCCAAGCCAACAGTTGTAAAACCATGTGAAATCTGATATCTGAAAAGATATAAAGGTATAAAGAGATCAGAGAGGAAACACTGCTCAAATGGTCTCTGAATGAGACTGGAGATTGGAAATTGACTGACTGGAAGGCTCCTGGCAGGGGGAGCTTGGAGACAGTCTTGAAGAATGTCTGAATTTGCCACATAGACAACAGGGAAGAGAACGCGCTAGATAGAACAGCAAATGCGAAAGCCCTGGACTGTGAGAAAGTATGTGTGCTTTGACAGCTGTGGTTAACTTGGTGTCACTGGAGCGCTGCTGTCCGGTGGCACTTCCTGTGACGATGGGACTATTCTGTGTCTGTGCTGTCTATCACCGTTGCCACTAACCACATGCCACATGTGGCTATTGAACACTTGAGATGTGTGTAGTTGAGAACAGGACTGAATGTTATCTTTTGTTTTATCATGATTAATTTGAATCTAAATAGCCACATGTGGCTAGTGACTGCCATATTATCAGCACAGCTGTAGAACATAGAGTACCTCTGAGCGGGTGATGGGAGAGACGAAGCTGGAGGGGTGTTGGGGGTTGTCAGCACAGCTGTAGAGCATGGATGACCTCTGAGGGGGTGTTGGAAAGGACAAAGCTGGAGGGGTGAGTGGGGTTGGATTACACCAGGCTTTTGCTTGTTTGTCTGCTATGCAGGGAGTTGTGCATTTGTCTCCTGGAGATGTGATTTTTCAGGCTGTGTTCCATGGTCATTGATTCTATACAGGTTACCCAGGGCTGCTGCTGAGGCTGGCAGGGGGATGGGAAAGGGTCAGGAAGACTGAGTAGCTGGGGGGAGGTCTGCTCCCTGCCCCCCATCAACTCATCTCATGAGTTCCCTTCAGCTGAACAGCTCCACGACATCAGTTTAATATGTTGGGCTTTTGTTGTATAGTATTACAGAGGGAAAATGACTGCTTTGGGGGATGGCGAGAAATAGAATGATAGAGATTTGCATTTCTAATAGGTCATTCTGGCTAGAGGTCAGCTCAAAACTGTAAGGAAGAGACTGGAGAGACAGAGAAAAGAAGTGGGAGTCTGTCTTAATAGTCCCGACAACAGACCGTTGGCTATCCAAATCATCAGTACACCAGAGAGGAGCCTGCGGACTCTCAACATGAGAAATCCAATCCAGAGTCCTGGGTAGGGCCCGTTCTGCATTTTTAACAATTCACCACCTTATTCTTATGTGCCCTGGAATTGGAAACCCATGTATCTCAAGATTTTTTGCACAAACTGCAGCCAATAGGGTAAGCCAAAAACTTAGATCAGAGTAGAGGTTTTGTGACTCCAAGAACCAAAATGATTTCAGATGCCTGGTCATCCTCAACCTCGTGGACACTCCTGCGTTCACTGGAGAAACAGCAGCAGGACTTGCTCTGAGCCCAGGGAAGCAGGGTAACAGATTTGATCCCCTTGTGGAGTGTGGAATAAGGGCACTGCCCTTGATGGTGGTAGTGAAACCAACTTGTCTGCTGGTAAGCACATGAGTAAGAGCCCTAGAAGCACTGAGGGGTGATGAACTTGACAGGGAAGCAGAAATCCTGCAAAGGCTGGGCTGGAAAGTTGCCAAGGAAGTATGTGTCATGATTGTTAGTGTGACTTTATCTTAGTCCATTCCTGCTGGTATAACAAAATACCTTAGGCTGGGTGTGGTGGCTCATGCCTGTAATCCCAGCACTTTGGGAGGCCGAGGCAGATAGGTCAGATGCAGAACTCCCTGCATAGCAAACAAACAAGCAAAAGCCTGGTGTAATCCAACCCCACTCACCCCTCCAGCTTCGTCTCTCCCATCACCCCCTCAGAGGTCATCTATGCTCTACAGCTGTGCTGACAACCCCCACTCACCTCTCCAAAGGCAGGAGTTTGAGACCAGTCTGGCCAACATGGTGAAACCCCATCTCTAGTCAAAATACAAAAAAAAAATTAGCTGGGCCTGGTGGTGCACACCTGTAATCCCAGCTACTTGGGAGGCTGAAGCAGGAGAATTGCTTGAACCCAGGAGGTGGTGGCTGCAGTGAGCCAAGATGGCACCACTGTGCTCCAGCCTGGGCAACAGAGTGACACTGTCTCAACAAAACAAGTTATAAGTTAGATTAGGTAAACAAGTTACCTAGATTGGGTAACTTATAATCAATAGAAATTGATTTCTCACAGTTCTGGAGACTGGGAAGTCCAAGATCAAAGTGCCAGCAAATCTGATGTCCAGCGAGGCTTGTACCATCCTGCTGAGGTGGAGCCCTCCTGCCTTAATCACCACCCAAATGCCCTACCTTCTAATACTGTTTCATTGGAGATTAAATTGCAACATTGAATTTGGAGAGACACAGACATTCAAACTCTGGCTGACTTCATCTACATCTCCAGCTGGTGAGGTCTGGAAGAAGTCAGGTTACACATATAGATGAGAAAGCTGAGGCTCAGAGGCTATAGGTCTATTGTATGAAAGGAAAATAAAAACTTGCGACCTCAATTCACTATGCCAAGAGAAAAAATTAAGCTGAAAACCGACTCATGTAAGCGCCCGCCATTCCTTTTGTTCCTAAGCAGATAGCTACAGGTAAAAGCTTAAATATCTTCACTCTGTGTTTGAGACAAGGTAATAGAGTCTGGATGCAGGGAACCTAATGACTTCCTAGAACTAAGCACTTCCATCCAATGGAAATGCTTCAGCTGTGACAGAAAATGTTCTCTCCATTTACATAGGGCGTACACTGAGTAAATGACTTTGTAACTTTACTTCATCCTCTTCATTTACATAGGGTGTAAACCAAGTAACCTCTAGAGGGCATTTAAACCCCAGAATATTCTGTAATGGGGCTCTTGAGCCCCTATGCTCAGGCCTGCTCCCACACTGCGGAGTGTACTTTCATTTTCAGTAAGCCTCTGCTTTTGATGCTTCATTCTTTCCTTGCTTTATTTGTGCATTTTGTCCAGTTCTTTGCTTCTGGACACCCTCCACTGGTAACATATTCACCTTATCTTGTGTAAAGTGTGGATTCACTGAGTGCAAGACAAGTACATAATTGATTATTCCACTACCTGATCCTTTTGTTTTGCAATATGTGGATTCAGTCATGTGACCATACACTCCCTATTCCTCCTCCAGTTTGCTTTTCCCCCTTAAATTATTGAAGCCCTCAAAATCATCTTTGAAGAAAAGCACAGATATGTCTCCTGGGTGCGTCCTCAACCTTGGCAAAATAAACTACTAAATTGATTGACTTGTCTCAGATACTTTTTGGTTTATAGTTGTTATATGTTGTCTAAGGTAACTCAGCTCTTCAGTGGCATTCAAACCCAGGTGTGCCTAACTTCAAAATGTGAGGTTTTGCTGCATTATGGTGAATGATGGATATCAAAACTTTTCTGATGGCTTTGATACTAGTTGGAGAGGCCAGGCGCGGTGGCTCACACCTGTAATCTCAGCACTTTGGGAGGCCGAGGCGGGTGGATCACCTGAGGTCAGGAGTTTGAGACCAGCCTGGGGCCAGGAGTTTGAGACCAGCCTGGTCAACATGGTGCAACCCCATCTCTATTTAAAACACAAAAAAATCAGTTGGGCGTGATGGTGGGTGCCGGTAGTCCCACGTACTTGGGAGGCTGAGGCAGGAGAATCATTTGAACCCAGGAGGCGGAGGCTGCAGTGAGCCAAGATTGCACTACTGCACTGCAGCCTGGGCAGCAGAGTGAAACTCTGTATAAAAAACAAAACAAAACAAAGGAAATAGAGAACAGAACATTCTCCAGTTATGGCCTCATTGTTTTGTTTGCTCTTGGCCAAGTTTCCACTGACCTAACTCAGTAAACTTTTACAGCTGAGTTCAACATAGTGTTTCCATATGGGTGTGGACAAGAGATTTATTCATTGTTGATAGAGAATTGAGTACAGATATGCTTTGCTTAAAGTATTTTCACTGTTTTTTCTCATGATATTCTTGGAAGTCATCTATTAATGCAGTTCTTACATAAAAGGAAGAGATAGCGAAAAGGATATAGAGCCAGGAAATCAATTATTTCCCTCAAACGCTTCAGACAATTTAAATGCTCAAATATAGAGCTACTTATGAGTTTTGCAATGTAGCAAATCAAAGGGATAATTCTCAAAGCCTTGTGTTTTCAGTGATGAGAAGCAAAGCCTTTTCAAGTCTATGTAAATAATTGACCACTTCCTTGAAAAAGTTTTAAGATTTCTCTAGAGACAAGGGGAATCATATCAAGTGGCCTGAATACACTGGTTTTGAATAAGCAAATAGCTCAAGGAAAGATGGTGGTTTTACTTAAGTGAAAAAAAAAAGGAAGAAGTTATCAAGAATGAGCCTTGCCAAAAAATTATCAAAAACTAAGACGGCAAGATTTTCTTTGTAGGATTATGAAATGTTCTGAAATTAGTCTAGAATTAGATGGTTCAAAAACTCAGTGAATTTATGAAAAAACGCTGAATTTTACACTTTAACAGGGTGAATTTTATGTTATGTTAACTATTTTTCGGTAAAGGTCTTATTAAATGAAATTGTAATAAGAGGATGTAAGAATATTTAGTCACAAAATATACATATATACCACACAAATTTGAAATGCTTTTAGCTAAAATATTAAAAGACAAACAAATCACTTTGGAACCCAAATTTGTTGTCTGAAAGTTTTTTTTTTTTTTTTTTTGAGACAGAGTCTAGCTTTGTTACTAGGCTGGAGTGCAGTGCGGTGTGATCTCGGCTCACTGCAACCTCCTTCTCTCAGGTTCAAGCAACTCTCTTGCCTCAAACTCCCAAGTAGCTGGGACTACAGGTGCATACCACCAAGCCCAGCTAATTTTTGTATTTTTAGTAAAGACAAGGTTTCTCTATATTGGCCAGGATGGTCTCAATCTCTTGACCTCGTGATCCACCTGCCTCAGCTTCCCAAAGTGTGAAAGATTTTTTTAAATCTTAAAGAGAAAGAAATGAAGACTAGGAAATTATGAGTGAAAAAAAAAATAAACTAACTTGGGTGATATAACTAGAAATAGCACATAAATGAAAGAATTTCAGAAGAACAAAATATACACATTTTAAAAGTAGTATGGAAATGCAAGATACCCAGAATAATCCAAATAATCCTTTAAAAGAAGGACAAAGTTAGAGGACTCACATTTACTTCAAAACTTACTACAAAGTTACAGTAGTCAAAACAGCATGGTACTGATGTAATGATAGACACATAGATCAATGGAAAACAGTCAGCCAGCCTATATATGCAAGACAGTATGTAGGGTATTCTAGAAAATTAAAAATAGAACTACCATATGATCCAGCAATCCCACTACTGGGTGTATATCCAAAGAAATTGAAATTGGAATTTCAAAGAGCATTGGTACTCCCATTCATTGCAGCATTATTCACAATAACCAAGATAATAAATTAACCTAAATATTCATCATTGATAAATGGGTAAAGAAAATATGTTGTGTGTATACAGTGGAATATCATTTAGCCTTAAGAAAGACGGAAATCCTGACATTTATGACAACACGCATAAACCTAGAGGACTTTATGCTAAGTGAAATAAGCTAGACACAGAAAGACAAGTACTATTTGATGCCACTTATATAAGGAATCTAAAATAGCTAAACCTGTAGAAGAAGAGAGTGGAATGGTGGCTGTCAGGAGATGGGGAGAAGGGGATATAAGGAGATATTAGCCAAAAGTTACAAAGTTTCAGTTATAAAAGACAATTAAGTCCTAGAGAGCAAATGTACAGCATAATACCTATAGTTATAACACTGCAGTATATACTTAAAGATTTGCTAAGGGAGTAGATATTATGTTTTATCACATTGTACATATACACACACATGCACACACACATGCACAAATAATTATAAATATAGAGGGTGGGAGGAAACTTTTTGGAGATAGATGATGAATATGTTTAGATGTGATACTGATTTCACAGATGTATATTTAGCTTCAAACTTATCAAGTTGCATATATTAAGTATGTACAGATTTTTGTAGGTCAGTCATACTCCAATAAAATTTTTTTTTAAAAAACCTGCGTACACACGCATACACATATATGTGTATGTATATATGTATTTAAATATATATGTATATAAATTTATTTTAGATAAGATTGCCAATAATTCCAATGGGGAAAAGAAGCCTTTCAAAACATTCCAAACATGCTGCTGGGACAACTGGATCTCTACATGAAAAGAATTCACTTGAACTATTATTTCACACTACGTTAAAACAATTATCAATTATTTTGGGACTGAAAGCAACTAAGAAGCAGCAAGTGGAAAAAGCGCTCCCTGTCCTTCCCTTTTCTGCCTAAAGCTAGGATATAAGTTGTCCTTTACGGGAGACAGCTCTAGACTCTTTCTTGGCCCAGAGAAGGCACCAGAGGAATCACAAACAAACGTGACTTCATTAGTTTACTCCCATATATTTATTTTCCCACTGTTTCCTACCCCGGAAGTAAACTGCCTTTCTTTGTCCTGTCATTTCTCTCTAAATTTATTGTTTTTTTTGGTTGAAGATGCTATATAAACCAGAGTTCTAAGCAACTGCTTTCGTTACTTTTCATTGAGGTTTCTCCTGCATGGTGTTCACTGTACATGTTAATATCCTTGTTTGTTTTTCTCTTGTTAATCTACTTTGTTACAGGGGCTCCTTTCAACTAAGAACTTACACAGGGACAGGTAATCTTTAGTTTCCCTGACAATTGAAATGAAAGAGCTAAAATTACAGAACTCTTAAAAGAAAACTTAAGATTTGCTATGGTTTGAATGTTCCTCCAAAACTCATGGTGAATGCCATTGAGGTGGTATTAAGAGGTAAGACCATTGTTTTTTTTTTTTTTTTTTTTTTTTTTTTTCAGACAGAGTCTTGCTTTGCTGCCAGGCTGAAGTGCAGTGGTGTGATCTCAGCCCACCCAAAGAACAACCTCTGCCCCCTGGGTTCAAGTGTTTCTCCTGCCTCAGCCTCCCAAGTAGCTGGGACTACTGGTGTGTGCCAACCACACCCAGCTAATTTTTGTATTTTTAGTAGAGATGGGGTTTCACCATGTTGGCCAGGATGGCCTCAGTCTCTTGATTTCATGATCCACCCACCTCAGACTCCCAAAGTACTGGGATTACAGGTGTGAGCCACTGCACTCGGCCAAGGTAAGACCTTTAAGAGGTAATTAGATCATGAGTGTTCTGCCCTAGTGAATGGATTAATGCTGTTATCAGAGCAGTGGGTTAGTTACTGAAGGAGTGGACTCCAGGACAAGTTTGACCTCCATCTTCTCCCTGTTTCATGTGTTCACCTGCCTTTCTGCTTTCCACCATGATATGATGCAATAGGAAGGTCCTCACCAGCTGGCTAAGCAGATGCTACACCATGCCTTTGGACTTAATAGCCTTCAAAACTGTGAGCCAAATAAACCTCTTTCGTGTATAAATTACCTGGTCTGTGATATTCTGTTATAACAGCAGAAAATAGACTAAGACAAGATTAAATCTTTGTGAACTTGGGCTAATCAATGATTTGTTAATTATGACAATCATATATCAGATAAGAGATTTTAATCCAGAATATATAAAGAACTCTTATAACTTAACAATGAAAAGATAAATAACACAATTTTAAAAGGGCAAAAGCATTTGAATAGATATTTCTCCAAAGAAGATATATAAATGGCCAATGAACACATGAAAAGATGCTCAACATGTTTTCATCATTAGGGAAATGCAAATCAAAACTATATTCACTAGGATAGCTATAGTAATAAAAAAAGGAACAACAGCAAGTGGTGAGGATGTGGAGAAAATGGAATCCTCATATATTGTTGGTGGGTGTGTAAATGATGCAACCACCGTGGAAAGAAGTTTGACAGCTTCTCATCAGGTTAAGCATGGTGGTACCACAGGAGCCAGAAATTCTACTCTTAACCATATATGTCCAAGAGAGATGGAAATTTAAGTCCACACAAAAATTTATACATCCATTTTCATGGCAGCATCATTCAAAATGGCCAAATATTTGAAACAACCCAAATGTTCATCATTTGATAAATGAATCAACAAAATGAGATCTATCTATACAATGAAATAGGATTTGGCAACAGAAGAAAGAAGGAAGTAGTGATGCAGGCTACAGTGTGGGTGATCCTTTTAAATACTAAATTAAAAAGTCATAAAAGATCACATATTGCATGATTTTATTTATAGGAAATGTCTAGAGTAGGCAAATCTATGGAGACAGAAAGTACATTCATGGGTGCCTAGGACCAAGGAGGGGAGAGAGAATGGGCAGTGATGGCTGTTGGGTTTTTGGAGGAGGAGTGGTGATGAAAATATTCTAAAGTTGGATTATAGAGATGTTTGCACAAATATATTAATAGATGTTAAAACATTGAATTGTATATGTTAAATAATTAAATTTTATGGTATGTGGCATATCTCAAGAAAGATGTTTTTTAAAATACTTCAGGAAAATGGACATACATACAAATTATGCTACTAGTTCACTTTCCAGAATCACATAAATTAAAACTCCTATGACTTGTAAATTTTCTAGATCCTAGGCCAGATGATCACAAGCCTATTCTTAACTAGGAATTTCCTTGGCACACGTCAGGGGAAAAAACCCTTGGCTGGGTGGGGAGCTTTAGAAACCCCGAGAGACAAGTACTGTCTTTTAATAAACAAAACTGGTGGAGGAATTAATTATTCGTTCAGAAGTACAGGCTTTTTGCTAGACAGAAATATCTAAAGCTTAATACTTAGTAAAGGAAATTAAGAACAGAGATTTTTTTTTTTTCATAGTGGAAACCTTGTTAAGGTTACCAAGGCTTGCAGGAGATAACACCAGGGCATGCGTGTGTTTGGCAGATGCTGAGAGTCTGCTATTTGCCAGAAGGTGTTAGACGCTGGAAAGAAATGTTTAAAAGGCTGAGTCCCTTCCCTAAGGGAGCTTATGGTCTAGGGAAGAGACACAAACGCATTTCATATCACAGGTTAAGTGCTACGGGGAGAGTATGCAAGGAAACTAAGGGACAGTGAGGAGAGTTGGCCACCCCGGCTGGGAGACCAGAGATGCCCCCTCAGAGGAGTTTCTAGGAGAGGATCAGGGCTGGGGCACGTGTGGGACTTCAAAGCACAGCCGTCTGGGATGTGCACTCAGAAAGAAGAAAACCTCAGGGGACAAGGAGAGCCAATGTCTAAAAAACCACACAAAAGGCTATTCTCTTCTGTTATCCTATGTTTGTTTCTTTGAGGAAGGAACTATGTAAGAGGTAACATATTAGAGCTTGAGAAGGAAATGCCTTTGATTCAGTGCAATTTCTTTCCTAGCAATTGTAGTCTCCAAAGACTGCTAAAAATGTAGAGGAGAAGCAAAGGGAGTCTTCATCTTTTCTTTTTTTTCATCTCTTCACATCAGGTAAATTAAACCAAAATTCATCATCATAGGAGCAGCACTTCTTTTTTTAACCTCACATAAATGTTTACATTTTCTTTAAAAACCATTTGTTTCTCATTCACATAAATGGAGAAAGAAGTGTGATAAAACCCCACATTCCTTCTATCTTAGTCTGTTTTGTGTTGCTATGAAGGCGTACCTGTGGCTTGGTGATTTGTAAAGAAAGAGGTTCGGTTAGATCGTGTTCTGCAGGCTGTGCAAGAAGCATGGTGCTGGCATCTGCTCTGCTTCTGGTGAGGGCTTTTGTGCTGCATCAAAAGATGGTGCAGAAGGTCACATGGCAGGCAGGCAGGTGCAAAAAGGGATCAAACCTGAGGAACCTCCTGGCTTTAGAACAACCCTCTCCCTTGGGAACGAATCCATCCCCTCAAAGCCAATTCAGTCTCAGGACAGCACGAGAACTTACTCACTACCCCGGGAACAGTACCAAACCATTCATAAGGGCTCGACTCCATAACCCAAACTCCTCCCACTACACCCCGCATCCCAACATCACCTGAGGATCAAATTTCAAAATAATATTGATGGGAGACATACAAGTCATATCCAATCCATAGCAGCAGGCATCCAACTTAAAAATAATCAACATTTTGCCCACTTGAATCACCTATTTGCCCCTTTTTTTGTTGAAGAATTTTAAAGCAAGTCCCAGGCAAAATGGCATTTCCCACCTAATATTTCAATGTGTCCCTAAAAGAGGAAAATATAACCAGTTACCTCTATCACACCTAAATTCAATACAATAATTCATTAATATCATCTAATTCCTAGTTCATATTCAAAGTTCACTGACTGTTTAATAGGCATCTTTTTAACATGATTTTTTCCAAGTCGAGATCCGAATGAGACTCACATGTTACATTCAGTTGTCACACCCCCTCGTCTTCTTACATCTGTAGCAAGCCCCTCGCCCATCTTCTTTTCCCTTGCCATTGACTTACTGAAAAAAACTGATATAATTGTCCCATAGATTGTTCCGCATTCTAGGTTTGTCTGATTACCTCCTCACGAAGACAGTGTCATTTAGCCAGCTCTTTTCCCCCCATCTTGCACCTAAATTAGAAGTTAGTACTAAAAGCTAACTTATCACCTTAATTTATTTAATGAAATTCAGGGTCAATTTTTGGCAAAAGTAAGTTCTGTGAACTCATATTGTGTGACATCAAGAACCACTTAATGTCCTATTTTGATTGATTCTAAAATTGGTCACTGGGTTCAGGTGACAGCTTGATCTTTTCATTAGCAAGTAGAATTTCCCACCTTTAGAACTGTAAAATAAACCATGGCTTTTATTTTAACATGCTGTAAATTTCCATAACTCCATCAAACTGCCATTTAATGGTTTCGGAACTTGTGGTTTGTTGTCAGAATCAATTATTTCACTAGTAGTTGCTAAATGGCTACTTTCTAATTATGTCATTCTTTTTAGATTTATTATCTGGGATTCTTCTGTAAATAATAATTTATAAAATCCTTTCCCTTGTAAATTACAGCTATTGGGTTACCTTGAAATGTGGTTCATACAGGAAAATTGAGATAAATGCTTACTCTTCTGTGTTGGCAGTTTTCAAAATAATTAGTTTCTACTATAGCTGTCTCCGGTGGTGATCAGTAAAATATTTTATAAATAGACATCTGCTGGAGATACTACCAGTCCAGCTCTAGGTCACCACAATAAAACAAATATGGTGATAAAGTGAGTTACACAATTTTTTGGTTTCTGGGTGCATATAAAAGTTATGTTTACATGATATTGTAGTCTATTAAGTATGCAAGTATTATGTCTAAAAAAGCAGTGTACATACCTTCGTTAAAAAATAAGGGAAAAGACTTTATTTCTAAAAAATGCTACCCAGCATCTGAGCGTTTACTGAGTTGTAATCCTTTTGCTATGGAGGGTCTTGCCTCAGTGTTGATGGCTGCTAACTGATCAGGGTGGTGGTTGCTGAAGTTTGGGGTGACTGTGGCAATTTCTTAAAATAAAACACAATGAAGTTTTCTACATCAATAGATTCTTCCTTTCACAAAAGATTTCTCTGCAGTACGTGATGCTGTGTGGTAGCATTTTTACCAACAGAACTTCTTTCAAAATTGGAGTCAATCCTCTCAAACCCTGCTGTTGCTTTATCAAGCAAGTATATGTAATATTCTAAATTCTTTGTTGACCTTTCAACAATATGCAGTGTCTTCACCAAGAGTAGATTCTATCTCAAGAAAATACTTTGCCCATTTGTAAGAAGCAACTCCTCATTCATTCAAGCTTTATCATGAGATTGCAGCAATTTGGTCATATCTACAAGCTTTTTCTAATTCTAGTTCTCTTGCCGTTTCCACCACATCTCCAGTTACTTCTTCCACTGAAGTCTTGAACTCCTCAAAATCATCCATGACAGTTGACATCAACTTCTTCCAAACGCCTGTTAATGTGATATTTTGACCTTTACTATGAACCATAAATGTCCTTAACGGCATCAGAAATGGGGAATCCTTTCTAGGTTTTCAATGGACTTTCCCCAGATCCATCAGAGGAGTAACTATTTATGGCAGCTATAGCCTTATGAAATGTGTTTCTTAAGTAATAAGATTTGGAAGTTGAACTTACTCCTTAATTCATGGGCTACAGAATAGATGTGTTGAACAACATTCATCTCATTGTACATCTCTGTCAGCGTTCTTGAGTGACTAGGTGCACTGAGCAGTAATATTTGGAAAGGAATCTTTTTTTTCTGAGCAGTAAATCTCAATCGTGGACTTAAAATATTCAGCAAACCATGCTATACACAGATGTGTTATCATCCAGGTTTTGTTGTTCCACTTAAAGAGTGCAGGAAGAGCAGATTTGGCATAATTCTTCCTCGAGTTTTCAAAATGACAAATGAGCATTCGCTACAATGTTAGGTCACTAGCTGCAACAGTCCCTATCAAGAGAGTCAGCTATTGCTTGAAGCTTTGAAGTCAGGCACTGACTTTTCTTCTCCAGCTGTGAAAGTTCTGGAGAGCATCTTTTTCTAATATAAAGCTGTTTTTTTCCACAGACAATGTGTTTCTTGTAGCTGCCTTCATCAATGATTTTAGCCAGCTTTTCTGGATAACGCTGTAGCTTCTCCATCAGCACTTACTTTTTCACCTTGTACTTTTATGTTATGGAGATGGCTTCCTTCCTTAAGTCTCATGAGCCAACCTCTGTTAGTTCCGACTTTTCTTCTGCCGCTTCCTCATCTCTTTCAGCCTTCATAGAATTGAATAAAGGTAGGGCCTTGCTCTGGATTAGGTTTTTGCTTAAGGGAATGTGGTGCCTGGCTTGATCTTCTATTCAGGCCACTCAAACTTTTTCAATACCAGCAATAAGGCCGTTTTACTTATCATTTGTGCATTCACCTGAGTAGCACTTTTACATTCCTTCAAGAACTTTTCATTTGCATTCACAACTTGGCTGTTGTACAAAGGTTAAGTTTGGCACAAAGGAAAAGTTCTTGGAAATTAGAAGTGCAGCTTTGCTATCTTGGTTTTCTACATGCCTTCCATGCTAAACGTAATCATTTCTAGCATTTGATTTAAAGTGAGAGACGTGTGACTTCTATTTTCACTGGAACACATAGAGCCCATTGTAGAGTTACTAACTGACTAAATTTCAATATTATTGTGTCTCAGAGAATAGGGAGACCTGAGGAGCAGGACAGAGATGGGGAATTGCTGGTTGGTAGAGCAGAGATGATAAAACATACAATTATTAAGTTCATCATCATAGATGAACGTAGTTTATGGCACCCCCCAAAAATTGCAGTAATACCATCAAAGATCACTGATCACAGATCACCATAATAGATAAAATATGAAAAAGTTTGAAATATTGTGATAATTGCCAAAATGTGACACAGAGGCTTGAAGTAAGCCCCTGTTGTTGGAAAATTGGCACCAAAAGACTTGCTTGGCACACAGTTGCCACAAAACATCACTTCATAAAAAACATAATATCTGCAAAGAATCATAAAGTGAAGTAGAGTAAAATAAAATGTACCTTTATTCAATGTTTTTCAACCAGTTGCAGTCATTGTTTTTACATCCTCAGATGCCACATCATTTGACAATGGAACACCCTTCAAGTGGATTCGTATGTTCTGCTGATATTTTCCTTGCTTTCTGGCATAAGCATGTCACAGAACCCCAAATTCAGGCCCATGTACCTAGCATGCAGCTGAGGCCAAACACTGACACAAAGGTGCTTAGAGATAGAGAAGGGTTTATTTGATTTGCCCAAAAGAGATGGGAGGGCAAAAATCTCTCAAATCCACCTTAACGAAAAGAATAGGCAGGGAGTTTTTATTTGGCTGGAGAGTAAAGGGTGGGGAATTTCAGGGAATCCAGGTAAAAAGTCTATGTTTCTTCAGTCTGAGATAACACCTTGAACAATCAGACCTCTGGGCATCAGCAGCTGGTCGCAACATCGCTCAAGGCATTCATTCTTTCTGCAAATGTTTTCGTGACACTGAAGTGATCTCCTCCTGCTTGGCACAGAAACAGTACATCTACAGTTTATAATTATATCATGGGAATAAGGAATCCTGGGCAAAAAGGAAGTGGTTAACTTGTGCAAGCAAGCAGTAGCCTAATCAGAATTTTCATTATTTCAGATACTGAAAAATGCTGGGGTGCTAAAATCTCAAGTGGCCCAATGGCAATTTGTCCCGGGCTCATGCTTTGCCCTTGACTTAAAATCAGCTATTTCTCTTAAAGTCAGAATTTCTCATTCTTTTTAATGAGAAGTGATTTTTAGAGACATAATCTACTTGATATGCGTGCTCATCAGCATCGCATTGTCTGTCAGTGCTTCTAAACATTTCAGCTGACAGAGCTAAGAAATATATGTTTTTAAAATTAAAAAAAATCTTTTCAGAGTTTAATTTTTTTCTTGTTTCTAGTGGGGTTGGACATAGTAATATTTTAAATTCAGATTAACATTACAAGGTTTCTACTTGACTTCTTTAATTTATTTTGTTGTTTTTCTTTTCTCTTACATAGAAAATCTTGGTTCCTACCAACATCAAGATAGTTACCTACTTGCTTTGTCTTATTACATATATACACTAGTTAAAAAATATAAAAACCAAATAAAAATTACTCAGCCAAGTTAAAACAATGTTACAGTTCTTTTTGCCCTCCAAAATTTATCCTACTGAGACGTTATAGTTAACGTGCTTTGAAAGTAACCTGATATAATTCTTTTTTCTGTATGGTCATGTTACCAACTTGACGATATTTCGTTAATGTGTTAACTTCAGTTTATTTTTATGTTGGGGCTTGATTGTTTTCTTTTTAGATTAATTTTATTTTTTGAAAATGTAAAACAGGCCCATAGAAGGGCACAGCACACACTGGGGCCTATCGGTGGTGGGGGGAAGGTGAGAGGGGGGAGTGGATCAGGAAAATAATGGGTATTGGTCTTAACATCTGGATGAGGAAATAATCTGTCCAACAAAACCTCGTAACACAAGTTTACCTATGTAACAAACCTGCACGTGCACCCCTGAACTTAAAAATAAAAGTTAAAAAAAGAAAATGTAGAACATTTATAAGATTCCAAATGTAAAAGGCTTGTATACTTCTGAAGTCCTATACAACACACTGTTCAGAAAAGTCTTGCTTCTGTCACTAACTCTTCCCTCTATTTTCTCTCTCTCCTCCTATATGTCATCATTTTCAAATATATTTAATGTAACTTTCTGGTGTCTCATTTTGAAAATATAAACATGTATGTGTGTGCTTATGCATATTCTTAAATGAAAAAAGCAAGGTAAGTTTTGTAGCATGCTATAATGCTAACTTTCATGTGGGAAAAGAGGAAAATACTATATTTTTTATGATCAAAATGAATAATACTACTCCTTTCTCAGTTCCCTAAATCAGCAATGATCAAGGTTGCAATAGAAGGTGAAGCAAATAAGTTGAAGTAACTGTTGTTAATTCAAACAAAAGATTCATCCTGCATTAATTATCTGAACGATTTGAATTTGTGTTGCAATCTATATTTCTATTTGTTTTCTGCTCCTAAAATTGAGTTTCTAATTACCATAACCAATACTATATGTACTTCACGTTTTTATAATTCTTGAAATATTTTAGACAAATTTACTTTCTCTTTACCTCAGTTTCCCAATGATGGATTGGACTACAGGTGACCTTTTAAGTTGTCTTTCTGCTTTAACATTGTTCTAAGAGAGCTGTCTTCACCCTTGTAACAGCTTCTGTAATCCACTAGATGTCAGTGCAACATAGCAGCCTATTTTGGGACATTTAAACTTCTACATCCTACATTTAAAACCAGGAGAAAATTAGAAAATTTTATTGATCTGTTATTTATTTTTGTTAAAAGTAAAAAGTAAAATACTCTCTTCAAAAAGACAATACATAATCCTGTTTTAGCTAAAAGAATATAAACAGCTCCAGTAGAATTAATATTTTTCAGAAGTATCATTTTTCTAGTCCTTAAATTTAAAAATTCAGTTTTCAAATCAACATGTATTGATTATTCCCTATAACAGTAGTGATATACAAAATTGAAAGTAAATTGTTCAGTCACTAAATAACATTGTAAGATTTGGTATATTTAGGAGAGAGAAACAAAATGTGTTTAATATAATCACAGATAATGGTGATAATTGCCAAAATAGTATGATGTTTAGAGCTAAATTGTTTCTTTAGTATGAAATCATTTATTAAATTATTAATTTAATAATCTTCTTGATTTTTAAATCCCTCATGAAAAATTTAGAATTAATCTGCAAACAAAAATGACATTATTTCTCCTCCTTGGAAAAAAAAGGAATGAAATAAATAAATTTTAATATAGAATGATGTTATGTTTAAATCACAAAATTGGAAAGGGTGATTTATTTTTTCATTAAAACTTCAAACGTCTCAGGGAGAGGAAATTACTGGCGTTGCAAAGTTGTCTTGTTTTTTTAAATTCTACCTTTTGCTTTTGTACCATTATAAATGATATCCGTAACGTGTTTGGATTTCAAATGCATTCTTTATCTCTCTTTCTTTCTCTCTCAGCATGAAGTTTTTCCTATCCAGGGATGATGAAAACTAGGAAATGCACAACAGTAGGAGGAATAATGTGAGCCCTGTTTCAGTTCCCTAAATCAGCCAGGATCGGGGTTGCAATTGAAGGTAAGGCAAATAAATTGAGATAACTGTTGATAATTCAAATGAAAGATTCATGTTGCATTAATAACCTGAACTGTTTGTGTTTATGTTGTAATCTCAAAAGTAGACTGCTAAGAAAGTTTTCAATTTAAAATTATTTATTTCCATCAAAGTCAGAATAGTAACCTATACCCAGTAAGATTAGTTTCTATCTGCTTCAACAAATTGAAGTCTGTATTTTACATTTTTTCTTTGTGAAATCATTACTAAAACTGCCACCAATTTAACAAAATGACATATTCTACTCTAGAATTACACTGTTGCTTGAACTTTAGGGTACAGACATGGCTTTTACCTAGCAATAATGTTGTAGAACACTGTATCTTTCCTCATGGAAGACATAATACACAACACTCCTAGGAATTTTGCATCATTTTCTGCCAATTAGCTTGTAAGGCGTTTCTAGGAGGTCACGGGAAGATTCGGAGGTGTTAAGCTTTTTCTTAAAAGCGTGTGATCTCTATATGGTTTTCTTTTAAATTTATCTTTGGTGCACTTTGAACAAGCTAAAGGTGTGATACTGACAACTTCCAGCACTAATACAGAAAGAAAGATATCTATTCTTTAGTGATTTCCTTCTGCAGTGAATTCCTTCTTTGGGGAAAGGCTTTTTGGCATCATCAACCTTGACGTTTGCAGGAGAAAGCCACCTGAGCGGCATGCCTTTCAAAGAGTGGAAGTGGAGAGAGGGTGACCAAGCCAGGTAGAGACCATTCCAGGGCAGGTGGCCATGGTGTCTGTGCAGGATCCAAGCAGCAGCCTAATAAAAATTCGTTTAAAACGAAAACTACAATAAAACCCTGTAGTAGTACCAATTCTACATAAAATGACATTGCTGCTTGCATTTATACCTTACTGGTCTGCAAAGAATTTGAGGTGTCAGGCAGGGCGTGGTGGCTCGTGCCTGTAATCCCAGCACTTTGGGAGACTGAGGCAAACGGATCACAAGGTCAAGAGATGGAGACCATCCTGGCTGACATGGTGAAACCCCATCTCTACTAAAAATACGAAAATTAGCCGGGCATGGTGGCGTGCATCTGTAGTCCCAGCTACTCGGGAGGCTGAGGCAGGAGAGTAGCTTAAACCCGGGAGGCGAAGATTACAGTGATCCAAGATCACACCAGTGCACTCCAGCCTGGCAACAGAGTGAGACTCCATCTCAATCAATCAATCAGTCAATCAAAGAATTTGAGGTATCAAAAGATGAAGAAAAATGAACAGTGGGAAGGAAGTCAATAGACAGGGAAACATTACATCAATATTAAGCTTTATGAAAATTCTTTTAATACAAGGAGGAAAAGTAATGGCTATCCATTCGGCAGCCTCAGCTACCAAATTACCTTAGCACAAAGAATTAATGTAAACATATGGGAGAGGGCTATTTAAACCTGATTTGATGTGTTTACCTTGATATTATATCTATACCTATGTATATATGTATATATAATAGCAAAATATCTATATCAATGTCTGTATCAATTTATTCTTTATCTAGCTATATCACCTTGTTATCTCAATAATTTAGAAGTTGTTATATCTTTTTTACAAATGAAAATAAATTTTATAATTATGAAAAGAATACATTTTTGTTTCAGGACATTTGGAAAATAAAATAAAATTCAATTTAATTTAAGCCTAACAGCATTTTGGGTTATTCCCGTTTGTTTAATATTTATTTATTTTAATAATTATACAAATATAAGTCAGAGTCTTGAATTTTCATTTAACATTATATCATGACAAATTTCCAAGGGATTAAATATGCTTTGGGAGCATCTTTATAATGACTGTGTAATATTCTGTCAAATATACAAATTATGTAACTATTTACCTACCATTGGATATGATTACTGCAGATGTTTCATCATTATAAATAATATTGTAGTGAACATCTTTGCATATACATCTGTCAACCTATGTCTAATTCTGGTATTTCTTTAGAAGCAGAATTACTTAAGAACTATGAAATTTTTTGAGATAATTGTCAATTTTCTTTCCTAAAATTAAGATCAATTTACATTCTTACAAATAATGGATAAGAGCCTGTATTAGTTGACAATTAACATTGAAAACATATTTTGTCAATTGTACAAATTATAAATCATATGTTATTGTATTTTTATTGCATTTTTCTTTATTAGTGAGTCTGGTCATTTAAAAATATATTTATTGCAATTAATATTCTCCCAATTAAGAATTGTCTGTTTATGTTCTTCTTTATTAGAATATTGGTAATTTTTAGAAATTAAGAATACAAATTCTTGTCAAAATTATTTCTATCCAATGAAAGATTCACTTTTAAATTCTATTAATCATGTAATCTCTTTCATTGCCTTTATCTTAGAAAATCCTTTCTCACCTTCATATCAGTTAAAAATACATATCTGTTTTCATCCAGTATTTTGGAATTTCATTTTTTATACTAAAGTCTTTAATGAATTCTTTAGTACAGTATAAATTGAATGCTTATCTTAATTGTTTTTGAAATACGTAATTTTCTAAAGTTTTGTTGAGTAAGTAAATCATCTCCATTTTGTATTTTTTTTTTACAATATACCAGTTTCTTATATTTTAGGATTTTTTTCAAACTGTTTTGTTCTATTGTCTATCTCTTAATTTTTCATCAATATCATACAATTTATATTGTAATAGTTATAACATTTTTAAACACATCATTCCTTTCTTGCTTGGTTTCAGGTATTACTGAGCTATTCTTGCTTGTTAATTCTTCCAGAATAATTTTGGGAAGTGTCTCTCATCTCAGATAAAATCTCATTTTCATGTTATTTTTTATTTGTTTTTCATTAACACATGAGAGTTAATTTAGGAGGAATTACAGTCTTGTTTGAGCCAGGAATTTTTTTTAACTTATCATTTATTATTCCTCTCTAAAAGTGTATAGTTTTCTAGAAATAGAACCTGCTCCATATCTTATAGGGTTATTTCTGGGTAGTTTATGTCATCCCATGGCTATTGGTTTTTGTATGTTTATTTTGTATCCATTCACTCCAGTGAACTAAGGCTGTTAATTGTGGGGGATGACCTGGGATATATAGTACCATATGCAAATAATAAGAATTGCTGATGTAAATTATTAAGGCCTGTTGAAGGTAGATTTTGATAATATACTCAAAACATGATTTAATTTTCTCACTAAGCAGGAATGCCCACTAGTTTTTTATTTATGAATTTACATTTTATTGTTAGATCTAAGAGTTAATAAAATGATTTTATTCTTATATAAAATATTTTTATTTGAATATCATTAAAGTAGATTAATAAATCTGAAATTTTTAAACAGTAAAATGTACCTACATATGTTTTTGATGTCGCAATACCCAAAGCACTAGAAATGAAATGTTATATCTAATAAAATAACATTAAAATTACACATAAAATAAATCACATTTGTATGCTGCATTATCATGATCTTCCATAAGTAAAATACAAATTAGTTCTGCATTTAGTTAAGAAAACCTTTGCTAACTAGATAATTTTTTAAGAAGCAATTTTTCTTCATTTGAAACCTTTGGCAACATAGCCCACATACTTTACTTTGGCAGAAAGGTTCTTAATAGTGTTAACACAAACTTAACCCTGTACCAGTACAAACATTATGATTACATTTTGAACTAAAATAATCTAATTAAAAAACACTATCTGAAATAAAACAAATCACCTCTGCTTTACAGTGTAGTTACATTTACTTTAGATGTATGTGGGGAAAATACATACTAGGAAATTTACAATCGAAATGAAATATGTTTCTAACTTGTAACTTGTATTTAAAAATAGTAGTTTGATATGTTTAATCATAGAACATTAACTATTTAAATTTTTATTTTAACATATATTCATAACTAGAGTTTGTATTATGCAAAATTGACATTTTCTGACAAAAATATAAAATACTGAATTTTGTATTTAATTAATATTATCCTAAGGACAAATAATGAAATTCATTGACTGAAAATAAATTTGTTAAGCTTTTAAAACATGAAAAACATGAACAACATTCAGAGAGATTAAATTAATTGATGCAAAAGAATATACATTCAGAAATAATTTTATATCATTTCTCAAAGAACTACATGAGATAGAGATCTCTAATAACATAATAAAAATAATTTCCTAGATGTATTTATGCTAGAATAAACTGAAATTGATTCATGAATATAATTTAACAATTAAAATATCTGTATCCTTGAACAATGTGAAAATGATAAGGCTTGATTCTTATTCTTCTCATTGCTTCATCCTTACACTTTATGTAGCTAAAATGTTTTCATGCACATTATCATCATATTTTGTCATCTTAAACAGTGTCAGTAAAATGCATTGTTGTTTATTTAAAACAGAAAATATTTTTATGTAGGTGTATTTTCTGGTACAAAATATATTTTTTAATATTTCCAGTAAAGTATCTTAAGGGATTTCCAATCTCTTGATCATCGGGGTTTTGGTCACTAATATCACTACTAATTCACTAGGGCTAATAATTTAAAAAAACAAAACTGCATTTGTCATGCTCTAAATAAAACAAAGCTCTGAGCTTATTTGCACAAAGACACAGAGCCAATTAATTGGACTTCTGCATGGAGATACTTCACAAAACTGTAAATCTCATAGATAAAACCATACAGGTGCTACATTTAGTTTTAGCAATTATTAACAACATAAAGTAGGTAATTTTAAGTGATTTTCATTTTGAATAGCAACTACATGACCATCTATAGTTTACATATAGCATACCACATATAATAACATATGAGATACACTGAGTTAAAATTTATCTTAACATATGAATATCTAAAAAACCCTCTGATTTTATTATATAGAGAAAAAGCCAGAGTTCTTATTTTAATTAAAATACATTCAATGAGGAAAACCAAAACCAAAACTCCAATTACATTTAAATTCAATACCATCGATTTAAACATATGTCACTATGTTTAAGATTTATTTTTAAGATGTTTTAATTACTGAGAAAGGTTTTTGTAGTCAGTTATGTTCATGGAATTGTAAAAGTAAATTATTTTTAACATAACCTGCTCTTAATTTAATCTATGGCTCAAGAATTTCAACATATTCAAGTTTAAAAATAAATAAAAATTTCATTTTTCTATATTGACTTTAAAAGAATCTGACAAGGTTTTGCTTGCTTTTTTGTTGCGTTTTCATTCATTTATTTGTAAGCAATTTTTGTTCCAAAGGGTTATTAGAAAGGTAGTGAACTTTACTTGCCAATTAATTTATAACAACACATGACTTTTAATAAATTAAATGGAACACACCCAATGCAGAGTAGTACTGTAGAAAGAGCTCAGTCCTTTGGAACAGAGATCTGAGGTCTGGATGGGCTGAGAGACTTTGGACCAGTCACTTAATCTGTTGGAGCCTCTACTTCCATGTGAATTACTGACCTTTTATTGTCCTTGAACAAAAGCATAACATTAAGCTAATACGATCATTTTGTCTTTTCCTGAGAATTTTGAAATAAATGGCCAATTAATGAGTGTACCCTTAGCTAAGCGTCTGCATTGTCATTCTTCGGAGAGACTGGATGGATTATTCAATGGGAAGGCTTGCCGTAATCACAGTTTATCAACCTCTTCGCTAAAGGATTTTGGAGTCCTGGAATTGTCCATGGTTTGGAGGGTTTTTCAGATGCTTGAGAGTTACTTTGAAGAAAGGTAGAGAGGGAAGGATTGACAGTGCTAGCTTAGTCTCAGAACTAATTTCCCTGGTTCGTGTCTACATGAACAAGGACTGATTGAAGGCACTTAG
Source organism: Sapajus apella (assembly GCF_009761245.1). Lineage (NCBI taxonomy): Eukaryota > Metazoa > Chordata > Mammalia > Primates > Cebidae > Sapajus > Sapajus apella. Next base: position 12,813,769 of record NW_022436946.1, on the reverse strand, counting down.
AATCTTTGTGGGAAAAATAAGGCTAATTCCATCTGGAAGGCTGACCTGAGCCTGGCGGTGTAAGTGGATAACAAGCTAAAAAAAAAAAGCAAGAAATACAGGACTCAAATGTTTGTTTAGATGGAAAGACCTGTTTATATTTCAACTTTTTATCGTTTAATAACTTCCTGGTTGTTTTAGTATGCTGAAGAGCAAGGATTTTGATCCATTAAATTATTTTTTCTACCTAAAGTCTTCCAAATCTAACAGCTTGTGAGTAGAATGTATAATGTTTGCTCATAAAATCAGCCATGAATTTTAAACAAATTAACCCTTAAACTTCCTGACATCCCCAAAGTCCATCGTGTATATTAGAGAGTATTGTCCATCACTACTTCTCTGAAATGCACAGTTCCCTGGGGAAAAAGTCTAAATTTGAACTCCTACAGAACCTTCATTGCACTGTCATTTTAATTAAGTGGCATCAACTCTTGGAAATTATGCTGGATAATTTCTTTCTCTCTTAAAAATGATTTTAATGATATTAATTTAGAGAACGCCTGTTTGGGTCTTAGCTATTTTCCCTGCTACAATTTCCCTCTCAAATACAAATTGAGTCTCACATAGTGTTTGTTTTACAATGATCGGGGTCTTGAGCCTTCCAGAACCTGTTTTGTAGAATCACTAAATGGAGTTCTTGTATAGACTTAAAATGCATGTTCAGGACATGCAAATGAATTGTAGTCCAATTATGCGCTGAAAAAAGCAGCCCTAAATATCCTGTTAATGAACTGCATTCAGGCACTAAAAGACATTTCATCATGATGGGATTATAAAGATCCTGCCCTTAATTATGAGTTGTAAAAGCCACTTTCAGGTAGAAATAAAGAGGGTAACAGTTGTTCAATTAGAGGTGAACATTCATCTAGGAGAGGAAAAAAGCCTTTCTGTGATAAGACCCAGAAATCTTGTTTTTCTGCTAATGCGATTTCATACATTTTTGTTGCACGGTGGGCTGAGCAGCATTCCTGGTCTGTTGCCTCGGATGGGAATTGTTCAATACCATGTCACACATAGCTGTGCCCCGAGTCATCATGCTGAGCAGTGAACTGATCCCATGGTCCTCGTGACAGTTTCTGGAGAAAGCAGGCCCATGCTGATTCATTCTCAGTCTCCTCTTCCCATCCCTGTCTCCAGCCTAGCATCCTTTTCACGTTTATTCATGAGCTCATCACTCGGGGCAAAAAAAAAAATTATTTGCATTATCACATTACATTTAAAAGCTATAAATTACGCAGAACTATAAATACTGCCTTCTGATAAACACCATAAAATCTGTGTGTGTTTGTGCACATGCACGCGTGAAATGTCGTTCGGATTTTCTCCCCACTCACTGCATCTTATAACTCTTCAGTCTTTAGCATTCTGAAATCTAGCAGTTAAAACAGTGGTAATTTAAATGCAAAAGAAAGGATTTAGAATTGTGGTAAACAAACTGCGATTCTGTGTTAACTATGGCACTGGGCTCATTCCACAATAAAAGTGTTGCAATATAGCATATCTGGAAGTTGAAAAACAGAAGATGATTTTTGTTCTGTGCTGTTCAACAGATGCATATACAACTGAACTGAAACATATATTTTTAAAACCATTGTTGCCTCTCTAGAATATTTGTAAAATGCTTAATAGACAGACCAGACTTTAAAGCATTAAAAAAATTCTATTGGTCAAATATTTTCAGAAACTGAAGAGGTGATAATTTGAGAAGAGCCTAAAACCTTTTCTCAGTTTGACTACACAAGGTTATGATTCCCTATCTCCTTTCTCGTTGTAAAAAAGAAATTCCTGTACATCAAGTCTGTGACTCTGACATGCACACAGACTTGAACTTGCAGAGAATCTTTGCATCCTGGGCATCCAGCGGCTCCGGGCACTGGAGGTGCTGCTGTTCAGGAGGTAAGTGTTGTCTGCTGGCTTATTGTGTCTTTAGAGCAGCCGAGTCAGGGGTGAGGGTGGGGGTGACTCAGGTTAGGGTTGACTCAGGTTGGGGTTGGCACAAAGTTCTTTCCCCCAGGTGCAGTACACACTGTGTGCTAGCTTGATTTATTCATTCTGATCTATCATGAGCCAAAATATGAACACAACATTAGGAAGATTATAAGCCAATGTCCTCTTTTAAAACAAACATAATCATATCCTTTTTTGGGTGTTTACTGTATTAGTCCATTCTCATGCTGCTATAAAGAACTGCCCGAGACTGGGTAATTTATGAGGAAAGAGGTTTAATTGACTCACAGTTCCACATTGCTGGGGAAGCCTCATAAAACTTACAATCACGGTGGAAGGCAAAGGAGAAGCAGGCACCTTCTTCACAGGGCAGCAAAACCAAGTGACTACAAGGAAGGAAAATCCCAGATGCTTATAAAACCATCAGATCTCATGAGAACTCACTATCATGAGAACATCATGAGGGAAACTTCCCCCATGATTCAATTACCTCCACCTGGTGCCCACCCTTGACATGTGGGGATTATGGGAATTACAGTTCAAGATGAGATTTGGGTGGGAACGTAAAGTCTAACCATATCATCTTATTTTACAGAAAATCTTCCTTAAATCCAACTAGAATGCTTTCTACCTCATTTTAAACCCGTTTCTTCTGGCCTGTCCATAAGCAAAGATCAAGAACAAATCTAGATCAAGTTGTATTAAAGGGAATCTCGCTTTGCATTTAGAGGGGGAGGGGGAGAGGGAGGTATGAGTCTCAGTCCATAACAAGCATACAGGAAGCTTATCTGTAAATGCAGTGGATTTCATGGAAAATGCCCTGTTCCTTTCTGTAATAGAAATTAAATTTGGTCAATTACAGGTATCCCCTACTTCCTTTAGTATTGTGTCACATTTTGTTTTTCTCCCATGCTCGGAAAACCTTCCCCATGCCGACGCCATTCTGAGCAGTAGGATATCCTTTCCACACCAGTGTCATGCTGGGCCTGGGGGAAACGTTCAGGGATACTCTCTATACACACCCAGCTGACCTTTCTGTTCCTGCATCTTCCTGGTTACAGGAATCCTAGGGCCTGAGGCTCCAGTCCTGGGCTTTGCTGAGGGAAGGCACAGGTCCTCTATGAGCTCAGTTTCCAAATCCCCCCAAGGTTGGAATGGTGAGGCCTATCCCCATCTCAGATCACTCACACTCCCTGATGTCCCTCCCCTTTTCTAGACCCAGGGGTCTTCCCAGAGTCTTTTCAAGACCTGAGAATTTGAACCTCAAAAGCCAGAGGATATGTGATTTCTTCCATGAGGTAATAAGAAAGAAAGGCACCTTTAAGCTAACTCAATGAAGAAGCACTGGGAATAAATGAAATGCAGGATACACAATTATTATTGTGGCACTTTTTGGTAGATGAAACCAACCAATTCCCTTTGTCTTTTCTCTGTCAGACTTCTTTCCAAAAATGTCATCATTTACTAGTTCTTTTTTGGGTGGGGGAACAGGGTCTTGCTCTATCGTCCAGGCTGGAGTGCAGTGGTGTGATCTTGGCTCACTGTAACCTCTCCCTCCCTGGCTCTAGCCATCCTCCCACTGCGGCCTCCCGAGTAGCTGGGACTACAGGCACACAGCCCCACATATGGCTAATTTTTAAATTTTCTTTAGACACAGCATTTCACTGTGTTGCTGAGGCTGGTCTCAAACTCCCTGGGCTCAAGTAATCCTCTTGCCAGGGCCTCCCAAAGTTCTGGGATTACAGGCATGAGCCACCATGCCCAGCTTGATTGTTCTTGATACCTTCACTACTGAGTTCAGAAAGAAGCAGGGTTGCTGTCAAGGGGATGTGCACTTACCGTGAAGGAGGAACGGATGTGGAGAATGCAGAGTGAACACAGCAAGAACCATGACCATGGGTGGTGTGTCCGAGACAGAGTGTGTGGGTGAGGGACAGGGATGGCCGGAGGAGAGTCTTTGGGTGGGCCTGCAGCTGGCACCCAAGAGCCTTCTGTGCTGCAGTAAGGAGTTTCAGACTTGTCCTGGAGAGGACAGGGCCAGTGAAGGTTTCTGCAGAGGGGACAAGATGAAATTTGTATGGGGCACCCCAGTTTGTTCACTGTGCAGATGGGGAGCTGGGGTGCAAAATGGGAGGCAGCTAAGAGTCCTTCTTGGTCTGTTCATTGATCTAAGCCTGTGGCTGTTGGAATGGAGGTGAAGGGACAGATTTGAGGGATGAGGTAAAGGAGGAAATGCAGTGAATGAAGTAGAGAAGGAGGGAGGGATGCCTCTCTCTGGAACTTTCCTGGTTCCTAGCTTCCTAGGGCTTGAGGTATTAGGCCTGGTTCTAGGGCAAACAACTCGAGCTCCTAGGGACACAAAAGGCAGCACCCAGGTACCATGAAATCATAAGAGGGACGTCAGCAGAGATTTTCCTTCCCGTTTCCTCCTTCCTTGTCCACTTTGCTCTTCCTCCGTTGCAAGTGGTATCTTTTTATCCCAGGGGAAGAATGATATAGCTGAAATAATACTTGTGATTTCTGAAAGTTCTTGCCTTTCAAAAGTTTCAACCTAGACTGTCCCAGGACATAATGTTTGTTTATAAAGATTAGATTTAGACCAATATGTCATGATCAAGCAGGTTTCTGGCACAGGTGTGGCACAGGTATAGTTAGGAATACTTGGTCTCGAAGACAGAGTTGGAAGGGGACTAATGGGTGCTGGGAGTTGTGTTCTCAGAATCAGCTCTGCTCTCTGACTGCCCAGATACCTCCCCTTCCTGTCCCAGGCTGAGGCCTGGAGATGAGTCCCTGGAGAGATGAGGGTGGGGGGTGGGGGGTGGGAGGGCAGTCCAGGATCAGGGAGCCCTTAATGCTTGCTTTCAAGGTGAAGCCCAGAGAGGGGGCAAGTCATGCAGATTTTTCCCTCTATTTAGCATGGAGTGGGCTGGGGCGGTGAGAGATGGCTACGTGGGCTCTAGACAGGTAGGACAGCATCATGAAATTTCCCTACACCCTGCCTCGGATGGGGAGAGACCATATGTGCCCAGAATTCCCTGGGTGGGTGCTCTCTCTGCATACTCTTCTCTTATGGAAAGTTGAGGTGGGCAGGTGGGGGACAGGGAGGCTGAAATCAGGGAGGTTACATGGAATTGACATCAATTGAAATTAACTTTAGTTATAGAAGACAGGGAAAATCATATTTCCTGAACACTTGAATTTGTGGCACCCAGGGACTGAGAACCCAGCAAAGTGTTCATCAGAAATGACAAGAAACACAGTACCTGGGACACTGGGAGGGAGCAGCTGGATTAGCAGGAAGGCGGACAGTGGAGCCAAGCAAGATTCTGGAGGTGTTGCCATGACTTCTCCAGCATGTGCAGAGCACCGAGACCGTTCAGACAGCTCCCATTTCTGGTTTGAGCAACAGGAGCGGACATGTGGTCCTCACCAACATAGGAAAGAACAAGAGGCAGAGCCGATGTGCAGATGAGAAGAGAAGTCAGTTTTGAACATGTTGAATGATGACAAGCTAATCTGGAACCTGTTGAATTTGAAGAGTCCAAGTGGGGCTGGCTTGCAGTATTCACAGGTTGGAAACCGAGTAGAGAGGTGTGTACATGCAGTGTAGTGTTGAGTTATTAACACAGAAGCCAGGCGGATGCACCAGATGATCCAGGAGAGTGCAGAGATGGCTGGAGATGTCCTCCAGGATGTCTCCAAGGACAGGACCGGAGGCCACCAGAGGAATTGTTGGAAGACGAGGAGCCTACAAAAGTGGCTGAAAAACAGTGGACAGAAGAGTAGAAGGAAAATAAGACATTTGGTTTCTGAAAGCAAAAAAGGGGGAAAGGGGATTTTGATAAAATGGGGAGTGCTGGGTGTGGTGGCATGCTCATATAGCTCAGCTACGTGGGGGCTGAGGCAGAAGGATTGCTTGAGCCCAGGAGTTCAAAATTCAGCCTGGGAAACATAGTGAGACCCCATATCTAAAAAAAGTACTCTCCCTCTCTCTATATAGTGTGTATATACACACACACACACACACACACGTGTGTGTATACATATGTGTAGTGTATATATATGTGTGTGTGTATATATGTGTGTGCATATATTGTGTAGTGTAATATGTGTGTGTATATATGTGTGTGTGTATCTGTGTGTATGTGTATATATGTGTGTATATGCATGTGTATATATGTGTGTATATGTGTGTGTATATATATGTGTGTAGTGCATATATATGTGTGTGTATATATGTGTGTGTATATGTGTGTGTATATATGTGCAGTGTATATATGTGTGTAGTGCATATATATGTGTAGTGTATATATGAGCAGTGTATATATGTGTCTAGTGCATATACATGTGTAGTGTACATATGTGTGTGTATATATGTGTGCATGTATATATGTGTGTGTATATGTGTGTAGTGCATACGTGTGTGTGTATATATGTGTGTATGTATATATGTGTGTAGTGTATATGTATATATATATATTTGGAAAATGGCTAACACTGTTAAATTTGGCCACTTTCACTGCTTCTACCATCATCCCTCTGACCTGTGCCACTACTTTCTCTGGTGTCACTTAACGTCATCACAGAACTCACACTTGCTCCCTATGGAATATTTTTCCTACACCTGCCAGAGTGAAAAATACAAAACAGATGATGTTCACTTCTCTGTAAGTAACCAAAGCCGTCTAACGGCACACATGGTTTGATATGACCTGCCCCTTCCCGCCCCGCCCCCTCCCTGCCCTCCTCTCTGTGCTCTCCTCAGCATTCACTCTGCTGCAGTTGCACTGGCTTCCTTCTGTGGCTGGAGCGCGCCAGGCCTGTTCCTGCCTCAGGGCCTTTACACTTGCTCTTCCTCTGCTTAGGACTTGCTGCCTCCATAGATCGTTATGACCTGTATCCTCCTCTCCTTCAAGATTTTACACACATGTCATCTTCCCTAAACATCTATTTAGAATCGAAGCCCCCAGCTGGGTGCGGTGACCCATGTCTATAATCCCAGCACTTGGGGAAGCTGAGACGGATAAATCACCTGAGGTCAGGAGATCGAGACCAGCCTGGCCAATATGGTGAAACCCCATCTCTTCTAAAAATACAAAATATCAGCCGGGCATGGTGGTGCACCTGTAATCCCAGCCACTCAGGAGGCTGAGGCAGGAGAATTGCTTGAACCCAGGAGGTAGAGGTTGCAGTGAGTCGCAGTTGTGCCACTGCACTTCAGCCTGGGCAACAAGGGTGAAACTCCATCTCAAGAAAAAAAAAAAACTGAAGCCCCCTACCCTCATCTCCACCCCACCATTCTCTAACTCCTTTCATGGTTTATTTTTCTTCTTGGCACATAATAAGGCCTGAAGGAGTATTTGTTGAATAGATACAATGCTGCCTATGGTCAGCAGAGTAAACATGCCCAAGCATCTGTTGTATTTAGTCAAAAGAAATCATGATATTCTGTTGAGAGCAGTTTCAGAGGACTTGCTTGGCAAAGGAGAGTTTTCAAAGTATTGGAGTGGAAATAGGTGTTGAGAAAAGAGAAACACTGAGTTTTGACTACTATTTGTCACAGTTTGACTGACTGTGACAGAAAGGAGAGAGTCATAGTCGTCATTAAAGATGGTTTTTTTTTTTTTTCTTTTGAGATGGAGTCTTGCTCTTGTCACTCAGGCTGGAGTGTAATGGCATAATCTTGGCTCACTACAACCTGTGCCTTCTGGGTTCAAGTGATTTTCCTGCCTCAGCCTCCCAAGGAGGCTGGGATTACAGGCACTTGCCACCACGCCCTGCTAATTTTTGTATTTTTAGTAGAGACGGGGTTTGTCATGTTGGCCAGGCTGGTCTCAAACTCCTGACTTTGAGATCTGCCTCCCTCGGCCTCCCAAAGTGCTGGGATTACAGGCGTGAGCCACTGCACCCGGCCTAAAGAAGAATTTCTTAAACTATCCGGAGAGACTCACACAATTTCGTAGATAGATTGAGGGACACAAGCTTATGCTGGTTGGGTTTGGGAGGAGACATGGAAGAAAGTAATTAGGGCGGAAGGGAGGTCTCCAAGGGACCTGGGTTTGGAGCACTGAGAGACAGTTGGCCTTCTTCCGCTCTTCTCCCAAGGCTGGAAAAGGAGGGAAGACGGAAATGGAGATGCGCAGAAAAGCTTCGCGGGGAAAGGTTGTGATGTCCTGGGTAGAGGTGTTTTTATTTTTTCTGTGTAGTAGTGGCAGGCGCAGGATGCAGAAAGATCTTTGGAAGAACTGAAAACCACATCTGGATCTTCTAGTGCCTCAGTGATGACATTTCCCCCAGCTGCATATGCAGCCTTGGAGTGGGAGCCGAGAAGTCAGATCCGAAGTCAAAGCTTTGCTGGGCAGTTCCAATGGAGAAGAATGGTAATGGGAAAGGAAAACGAGGACTTTGACAAGCTTATGATTTTCTCGTTCAGCTGAAAATAGGCATATATTTCCTCTTTATAAGTAAGCAGAACTTGTGGGTGACTGAGCACCCAGTTCTGACTCTGGAAGAAGCCAGCAGTGATCTTTGGGTCCTTTTCTCTCGTTTTCAAGAGGAACGTCCTTTTCTACGCAACATGTAATAATGGAAAACCGAATGTGAGCAATATGTAAATTTTTTTTCATCATCAGTTTGAGAGAGAACATTAAATCAACCTTGATAGACTGTTTGTTAGAATTGCGCTTTACCTGGCGGGGCGCAGTGCCTCACGCCTGGAATTCCAGCACTTTGGGAGACCTGGGTGAGTGGATCACCTGAGGTCAGGAGTTTGAGACCAGCCTGATCAACATGGTGAAACCCTGTCTCTAATAAAAATACAAAAAATTAGCTGGGCATGGTGTCAGGCACCTGTAATCCCAGCTACTTGGGAGGCTGAGGCAGGAGAATTGCTTGAACCTAGGAGATACCTACTGTGCTTCTGCCTGGGTGACAGTGAGGGACTCTGCCTCAAAAAAAAAAAAAATAGAATTGTGCTTTAACTTCTTCTCATCCTTCAGTATGGGCATCAGCTGCAAGTAGTTTCATGAAGAATGACAGTGACACTGTATGAGGCCACAAGGGCACCTGCTGACTATGACAAGGTGATGGAAAGAAAGAGACTGGGACATGGATGAACCTGGAAACCATCATTCTCAGCAAACTGACAGAAGAGCAGAAGATCAAACACCGCATGTTCTCACTCATAGGCGAGTGTTGAACAATGAGAACACATGGACACAGGGAGGGGAGCACTACACACTGGGGTCAGTTGGGGGGAAATAGGGAAGGGACGGTGGGGGGTGGGGAGCTGGGGAGAGATAGCAAGGGGAGAGATGCCAGATGTAGGTGATGGGGAGGAAGGCAGCAAATCACACTGCCACGTGTGTACCTATGCAACAATCTTGCATGTTCTTCACATGTACCCCAAAACCTAAAATGCAATAAAATAAATAAATGGGGGGGAAAAAAAAAGAGACTGACCGTAAACAAATTCAGGGGAGGCAGGGTGACGAGCTTCAGCCAGAAGAAATTTTGTGCCCTGGCAGTAATGTGCTCTGTCTTACAGCAGCTAATCCTGAATTGAAAGACAAGCTAAACATGACTAAGAATGCAAGAGATAGATCATTTTTTAATTTAAAAAATTTGCCGTAATCTGGGTGTGATGGTTCATGCTTGTAATCCCAGTGACGTGGGAGGCTGAAGCAGGAAGAATGCTTGAGGCCGGGAGTTTGAGACTAGCCTGGGCAACATAGCAAGACCCCATCTGCAAAAAATAAAAAATTGTTCTGGGTGTGGTCGCACATGCCTATAAGTCCTAGCTACGCCTGAGGTTGAAGTGGGAGGATTGCTTGAGCCCACAAGTTCAAGGCAGCAGTGAGCCATGATCACGCCAGTGTACTCCAGGCTGGGTAACAAAGCGAGACCCCAAGTCTAAAAAAAAAAAAAAGAAAGCCACACAAAAAATTTACCATACCCCTCAATTGTGTCATAATATACTTTTCCATCTGCACTGGTGTTCCATAATCTACACCAGCAGAAAACACACTGCTAACTTTCTATATAGAATCAGACTGTGTTTGCGTACTTATCTTTGTATATCTATCTATCATCTATCTATCTATCTATCTATCTATCTATCTATCTATCTATCTATCTATTTATCTATCTATCTATCACCTATCCTATTTAGTTAGAATTCAGGCCACAATTTTAAAAACACACGATTAAAAGCGGCAAATGCATAACTGGCATCACAGATCTAGCATTTAGAGCTGTTGGAAATTTAATATAGCTCTGAGTTTTCTAGCAGTCATATAAATATATTTTTCATTCGGAAGTATTTATAGTCTTTTGCAGAGTAACATGTACCTCAATCCTAACTTTAGAAAGGAATATATTTATGTCTTTATAAATGGGTATTAAGACAATACTTTTTTGTTTGTCTTTACTGTTTCGCTACAGGGCAGAAACTGTTTAGCCAGTCTTAAGTCCGTAAATGAATTTTTTTACAATATTAGAGTAAAATGATTTCTGCATATTGTTTTGTGAAGCACTATCTTTGGAAATAAGAATAGAGTGTGAGATCCTAGAATCATGGAAGATCTAGAATAATAATATTAATGACCAGCACTCTCCTAGCCCTTATGCATCAGCCATATGTAATTAGCATTTTACATATGTTATTTCATGTAATAATCAAATCAACCATATAGTGGAAGCACTATTAATATCACCTTAATTTCTTGTTGAAAAAAACAAGAGGTCAGAAACTGACACAAGGTATACTTATTAAGGAATGGAGTCAGAATTTGATCCCAGACAGGCTGTTCCCTGGTCCTGCACTCTCACCCACTACAGTGTACCCTTTCACCCTCAAATATTCATGTGCTGCCTAACACACTGGGTCATAATCAGTTCATAGTTTAATTCATTCACAAAGGCCTTCAATGCAGTACATTGGAGGGACTATCTGAACTATTCTACTATGAAGCTATTTTGTGATTTTATGCATTCAGGGTCATCGCCTCTTCTTATAGTGTTGGACTGGCTCAAAGGTGTCCATAAGAGGGCCAATATTTTATGCAAATCTTTCATCTACTTAAATATTGGAAAGCTAGTATTCATCCTGTCTGAAGTGCCAGAAAGTGTGAAGTCACAATTTGTTTTTTTAAATTAAGGGGAAATATAGCCAATCAAAAAGTTTAAGTTAAAGTGTCAAAAGTTAGCATTTTGTAGAAAGATTGCTAAATGAATCAGAAAATTGTCAGTTTATCTGATTGAGTAGAGTTATTTTGTCATTCATTTAAATTTAGAAAATTATTGTATTAGTTGGATTTCTTTCCAGTGAAAATAACCGAAACTTAACTTGTGTCACTGTAAGCATGAATAGGAACTTGCTGGAAGGATACTGGGGGTGACTCATAGGACTGAATGAAGAACTGAACAACGGGGCCTTGGAAAGATCAGGGTCTATGCAAATCACAGGCTAGAACACCTTCAGGACTCAGTGTTTCTCTGTGCATGGTGGTTTAATTTTTTCAGCTTTCTCTGATGGTGGGAGAGCTTTTCTAGAATCTCATATATATATATAAAAATTTATATATATATGATTTTTATATGTATGTGTGTATATATATATATATGTGTGTGTGTGTATATATATATATATATATATATGTATATAAATCTCACTCAGGGAAAAAGAGAAAACATTCCTCTTGTAGCTTCAATGAGAAAATTCCATCGGAAGGATTATGATGGGCCTCACTTAGGTCATCCACTCAAACCTAGACAAATCTCTACAGTCATGTGAAGTAGACAGCATTACAGACTCAGCCTGGTCATGTGTCAATACCTGATGTCAGGGGTCGACAGTCTGAGATAAGATGTCCTACCACAACTACATGATCAGAATGGTCTAAAAGAATTGAAAGTACCTGTGTTAATCTGTCTTCCCCACAAAGACTGCTAATACTGGGAGGGCGGTGACAGGGTGGGCCTGGTTCCCCAGAGCCTGGATGAAGTGACTGAAGTCATGAAGACATTTCCACTGGATAGGAGTGTCTAATTGAATAGTGGAAAGAAAAAATATTTCCATTCATTCAGAAAACACTGAAGGCCTACTGTGTGCCAAGCATTGCTCAGCAGTCAACTAAGCAGATGAAAATCCTGTTCCCCTGGGGTCTTCATGCTGGCACGCTCCCTCCTCCTACCCAATTATTGCTAGAAACTACGGAGGAGGAAATAAAGTGAAGGGTAGGGAACCAGCACATCTGAAGCAGTCATCACAGACCCATGAAGAAAGGGCTGTGAGACTGGGAGGGAGGGGGAAGGGGACCAGGCAGGGCAGGACCCCAGGACAGACTGGAGGGTGGTCCTGAGCTGGCCACCTGGGAAGAGTGAACTTCCTGACTAAGCCAAAGGAACTACCCATGAGGGTGTGGGATGAGACAAGTTTCCCATTATTTATCTCTGTCCTTCCATTCCCAAAAAAACCATAAGTAGAGAAGGTCCCCTCCTCCCAAGAGCTTCACAAGGTGGTTTTAGTGGAATGTACTTGAGAGTAAATATCAGAAGACTTGGGTTCTAGTGTAAATTCCATTGCTGATAGTTTACTGGTGTGTAATATGAGTTCAGTTTGCATAATCTCTCAGGTCTCTCTCAGCTCTTTATGGCTGTGTAGCCCACTAGAAGCAGAAATATTCCATTTTGTGTGCATACATTTCCTAGACCTAATCTCACATCTTTGCCTGATGCTTACCAACAGAAAAACCAAATAAAGCATTATTCTACTTATAATAGAATGCCTCATAATCCTATATATTGTTGAAATACCTCCATGAAATTTTTTTTTTATTATTACTCAAACTTCATGGCATGAAAAGTCAAACTAATTTTTGATTCTGAAACCAAATCCACCAATTGCCAATTTTTCTTCAACATAACAACCACATCTTCTTTGCCTGTTATAACTGTGTCTTAGTTTGTATTTGAAATGTTAACTTATCCATGAAGTTCTTAATATTCCCAGTCAGAATGAACTTTTTCATTTGTCTTCTCTCAGCACTTGTTTTGCCCCTCCACTGACTCACTTGGCATACTCTCACTTGTACTAGGTGTGTGTGTGTGTGTGTATGTGTCAGGGGAACAAACATATCTTCGACAAATGATTTTGAGTTATTTGAGGGTAGGACTTGTATCTGACTCGTCTTTCTATCCAAACAATTGACACAGCACTTTGCATAAAGTAAATGCCTAACACTTGTTTGTGGGGATGCTTTTACCTGCCCTCTGACACGTGCCAATTGTGCTGGCTCCTGCAACTCTTCAACTGCCTAAATTCCTGGGAAACTCAGCTAATAGTGATTAAAACACATAGATTGCAGAAAGAAGATGAGATAAAACACGCAGATTGTCTGGGTCTTGGAAAGGAGCTATTACAGATGGAATTGACATTGGCAAAACACCAAATAACATAAAAATGTGGTAGAATTGATTAATTCTGCCCAGTAAATAAACAAAGTTAATTTACCTTCTCAGTTAGTCACATGTCTATGACTCCTGGCCCAGGTAGGGGTGGAGGCTGGCAGGCTGCTCATGTCATAGGATGGGGCCATTTGATTGGAGAGGCCCGAGCATAGCTTTCCTGCATATGTCCAATACTACCTGAAAGTACCTACCATGCAGAATCGACCCCATCTGCAAGAATTCCGGTCTCTCTGCTTGGAAGAGGGGAAATACGCTCCTTTTGATTCTGCTTTTATTTGTTGGGTGTGGGAGGGAGAGCAAGAGTAGGAAATGCATAGCATCACAGAGGTCAGCTGCTCTTCTTTGGTTAGTAAATAAAGGGGGGGGTCCCCAATCAGAGGCTCCAGGTAGCCATGCCAGAATGTACTCTTGGTGTTGGATCCACCATTTATCTTTCCAGGACTGGATTCGTTTCTTAGTTAGTGGCTCTTTGGTATAATTTCCAGGCCAGATCAGTGAAATTGCAAACCACTTGGGTGGGTTTTGTATTCCAGGGGATGTGGGGGTTAGTACAAAGTGAAGTCGAGAGAAGTCTAAGATGAATAAAAAATAGTTGTTATCTTCAGCATTGGTTATAGACCAGGAAAAGATGGGCATGTCCACACTAGTGTGGGAAGTGGTTTGTGTGGGCTGAGTGCAGGATTGAGCCAATTTCCAACTTCCACATTTGCAGAATTCTAAGCCTTTTCCTTTCAGCTGTTTGTTGAACCCACGGCTAATGAGCTCCAGAAGAGCATGTAGAGCACACACTCATATGACAGGGTTTCTGCTTTTAAGGAGTTTACAAGCATATTGTCGAGAAAAAAATTAACCCCACGAAACAAATATTAAATTTAAATTTAAAGTGTTTTCTTATAGGATAGCAACATTAGGTATAATCGATTTTCACTTACAAAGAAAAAAAATTGGTATAGGCATGAGTAATTAAAGATGTCAAGGAGGAGTAGGACTTGAGGAGGATCCAAAGAAAGTGAGAGCTTACAGAGTGGGAGTATCGCAGGAGGTAGTTGATCCACCAGCATTATAATTACATAAAGTCATTTCTACGATCATGTGACAACCATGTTCTCAAGAAGCCTTGTGTATTCTCAAATGTCTTACAAACTATTTATTAGGGGTTGAGTAGAAGGGGACTAGAAAGTAGAGAGTTTCAGAAGCCCATTAAAAAAGTTATTTGTCAAGTCAGGAGCAGTGGCACATGCCTGTAATCCCAGCTACTCAGGAAGCTGAGGAATAGAAGTGTTTTAGATTGCTTTGAATTTTGGAATATTTTAATATGCTTCAAATGAGATATCTTGGGATGGGACCCAAGTCTAAACACAAAATTCACTTGTGTTTCATATACATCTGATATAGTTTTGCTGAGTCCCCACCCAAATCTCATCTTGAATTGTAACTCCCACGATTCCCATGTGTTGTGGGAAGAACCTGTGGGAGGTGATTGAATTATGGGGGCAGGTCTTTTCTGTGCTGTTCTCATGATAGTGAGTCTCACAAGATCTGATGGTTTTAAAAATGGGAGTTTCCCTGCACAAGCTCTCTCTCTTTGCCTGCTGCCATCCACATAAGATGTGACTTCCTCCTCCTTGCTTTCCACCACGATTATGAGGCCTCTCCAGCCATGTGGAACTGTAAGTCCAATTAAACCTCTTTCTTTTGTAGATTGCCCAGTATCAGGCATGTCTATATCAGCAGCATGAAAACGGACAAATACAACATGTTATACACATAGCCTAAAGATAATGTTATACAATATTTGTAATAATTTAGAACATGAAACCAACCTTGTTTTTTTTTTTTCAGAGAGCATCTCCCTCTGTTGCCCAGACTGTAGTGCAGTGGCGTGATCTCAGCTCACTGCTGCCTTGACCTCCTGGGCTCAAGCAAGCTTCCCACCTCAGCCTCCTGAATAGCTAGAACTACAGGCACATGTTACCACTCCCAGCCCACCATGCCTGGCTAACTTTTGTATTTTTTGTAGAGACATGATTTCATCATGTTGCCCAGGCTGGTCTTGAACCCCTGAGCTCAAGTGATCAGCCTGCCTTGGTGGAATTACAGGTGTGAGGTGCCACTCCTGGCCCAAACAAAGCTTTGATTGCATTTTGACTACAACCTGTCACATGAGGCTAGGTGTGGGAAATTTCTATTTGTGGTATCATTGCTGCTGCTCAGAAAGTTTCTGATTTTGGAGTCTTTCAGATTTTTGGATTAAGGATGGTCAACCTCATGTAGCATAGCTTCCATGCCTTAACTAGTCCCCTAGGCACCCAAACAAAGTAGCTGTGTGTTCCTGGACAGCTATTTTTCAGGTGCACAGTGCTAATAACTGACTCACATTCTAACCAATAGGCATAGAATGAAATTAATGCAATAATCAATGGCATTGTGAAAATTTAAGCTGTAGGGGAATGGCCATGTTTGAACCTTACCGGACTTCTAAGTGATTTCAAATATATAATCTTGTTGTGTTTCCATTCACTGACTACCAGTGGTAGGGAGGCAGACTTCTAAGATGGCCACAGTTGATTTCTGCCTCCTAATATTCACGTCTTATGTGATCCCCTCTTGTTGAGTGTGGGCTGGATCTAGAGACTTGCCTCTAACCAAAAACATATGGCAAAAATCATGAGATGTATGTCACTTCTGTGACTAGATTACAAAAGATTGTGACTTTTGTCTTCCCAGCAGTTTCTTATTGGTGTTGATGAGTTAATTGCCCTGTTGGACAGGCCCATGTGGCAAGGAACTGAAGGCAGCCTCTGACCAACAGTCAGAGAGAAACTGAGGGATCCTCAGTACTGTAACTGGACAGGAACTGAATTTTCCCAACAGTCATGTAACTGAAGGACTGCAGGGAATTTCACTCCAAAATATGGCTCCCTGGTATAATGAGTATTTTGAATTAAAAGTTCTTAGAGATCAACAGATGCTGGGAATGACTTTTTCCCTATCTACATAAAGATTGAACAGACCCCACCAAGAAGAACAATTATTTTTCCTTCCTCTCCCTGTTATCACAGTATCTATTTCAGAGAAAAAGACCAAGAAGTAACCAGACCTGATTATACCCCTTCACAAAATATCTATTCCTCAGGCTCATTCCATGTCCAAAGAGAACCATTCATAAGTTAATCTCTGTTTCCCCATCTATTCATCCTCCCAAGTATTCATTCATTCTCCCTAATAATCATTTATTGCCCCTCAACAGAATTACCTATATTTCCATCACTCTCCTCCCCTCTGAAATAAGGCTATATAAGTATTTCAACCCCACTGGGATATTGAGTAATCATTCTTGATTCTCTGTCATGTATATGTTAATAAATTTGTATGCCATTTCTCCCATTAATCTGCCATTATCAGTTGATTTTTTTTCAGCAGCCTTCTGATACCTGTAAACCAAAAATAAAAGCCCCACAGCTGACTGATGGACCTCCTTCTTGGCCAAGGGCATTTCAAAGTTAACCTGAAAAACTAGTTCAGGCCATGATGGAAAGTGGGGGTTGGACACACCTCATTGTACTGTCCTCCCCTTGGAATTCAGGTACAACTGACAATTTGTAGAAAGAGATAAAATGCCAGTCTTGCTCTAGTATAGTATCACATGACATTCAGCATACCTTGAAGGAAATCAAAGCATTTTACCCCAAAATATATTTCTTTGACATGTCTTGATATGGCTTTTTCTTATGGGGAAAAGCTGTTTCTTATGGGGAAAATCTCCATTCTGTACAGAATCCTCTTCCTTTCCTGGGTCTTTTCCCCAATCCAGAATAAAATTAACAAAGTGTCTGGCATTCTTTTATGTCTGATAAGAGCTCTGAAGCTTGCTACCTGGGGGCTTCATCTGCATAATAAAAACCTTGGTCTTCAGATAATAACCTAACTTTTTCAACCAATTGCTAACCAGAAAAGCTATGACTCCACCTATGACCTGGAAGTCCCTGCTTCAAGTTGTTTCACCTTTCTGGACTGAGCTAATGTACAACTTACATGTATTGGTTGATGTCTGCCCATAGCTGCTGTCCCCCTAAAATTAGTAAAACCAAGCTGTAACCCAGCCACCTTGGGTGCATATTCTCAGGACCTCCTAGGGCTGTGTCATGGGTCATGGTCCTCATATTTAGCTCAGAATAAATCCCTTCAAGTATTTTACAGAGTGTGACTCCTTTGGCTAACACAGCAAAGGGGAAGTTTTCCCTTCACCTCTACATATGTGAACTTGAAAGTGAATCTTTCCCCAGTTGACCCTTCAGATTGTCTTGATTGCCACCTGTGAGGGAGCCTAAAGCAGAAGATTTAGACGTGTCCTGAAATCCAGTAAAAACTGTGATGTGATAAATGTGTGTTGTTTTAGACTCATTTGTTTTGTAGAAATAGACCCTGTGATATGGCAGGGGTTAGTCATATCTCCACTTTAAGACCAGACAAATATGGCTCAGAGACAGTAAGTGACTAGTGTTGGGTAGTGCAGAGTGGCTGAACTGAACACTTGTAATCCTCAGCCTGGTGATGTGACATTGATCACCCTCACTATTACTCCTCCACATGAGTGCGGTACATACGGACTGTCAGGCCGTGTCAATCTTTCTTCTTACTCGTCTCTTTCATCTTTATGCACCAGTGCTCAGTCCAAGCCAATTTGCACTAAGTATATCTTTCTCTATTACACCATAGTAATCTATAATTGTGAGGAGGAAAAATCCTGGGAAGCTGTGGAGGGATTAAGCTCACCTCCCCTTGTTTGGGGGATAACTAAGCCCCATGCATTTATGCTATCAGAACACAGTGGGGAGGCAGGAAGCGTGGAGACCATGACCAGGCTCAGATCCTAGCTATGTCACTTAGTGACTATTTGAAATGTTACGAAATGCCTCTGGATATCTGTTTCTATACCTGAAAAATGAAAGTAACACAACTCTCTCTCTTAAGATGTTATGAATATTAAGTCAGGTAACACGTAAACTTCTGATGTGCAAACATTCAAATGTTACTCTCCCCTTGCTGCTGTCTATCCTTAAGGTGGCCAGAGGTGTCCGTGCATCTAGGTCTTCTGACAAACACATGCATATTGGACAAGGCTGAGCTTTTAACATTCATAATATAATTTTTTTTTTTACTTATATGCCTTCTAAGTTTATCTTTTATCCCTATCAGGTAATTATTCAAATCAGTTAAAACTGGATAAATATCTGTTGTAAACCAAAAATAAAATTCTAGGGCTCCCCAGCCATCTGAATGGACTTCCTTCTTGGCCAGGGTACTCTTAAAATGTAACCTGAGAGATTGGTTCAGGCCATAATAAGAAGTGGGGGTCAGACATGCCTCATTACACCTCTCTGGCTTTTACAACAACATAGACCTTAAGTCTGATATGAAACATCTGCAATCTATTCTCTCTGAAGCCTGCTACGCTTCATCTTTATGATAAAACTGATCTCCACAACCTCTTATTGCAACACAGGCATTTCCTTTCTAGTGATTCCTGGCATTTAGATAAATGCAACCAACTGTCAACCAGAAAGTTTTAAATCTACCTATCACCTGAAAGCACCCCTCCCTTTTGAGTTGTCCTGCCTGGACTGGACTGAGCCAATGTACATCTTAAATGTGTTTGATTGAAGTCTCATGTCTTCCTACAATGTGTAAAATCAAGCTGCACTCTGACTGCCTTGGGCAAACATTCTCGGGACCTCCTGAGGGCTGTGTCATGGGCCATAGTCTGTCATGTTTAGCTCACAATAAATTTCCTCAAACATTTATAGAGTTTGACTCTTTTCATGGACACTATGAACCAAATATCTCTAATATTCAAGGAGTATACAAAGTCCTCTGTGGCATGTTGGTGAATCCTATGGAAAATGAACATCTTGCTTTAAGTAGAAGTATAGAATGCGCTGATTAAAGCTATGGGCTCTAAAGTCAGGTTTCTCAGGTTAAGTCCTCTGCCAAATTTAGCTGTGTGACCTAGGGGTTTGTATTTGAAAAATGACTCTAATAATAGGGCCTGTTCATGAGTTTGAGAGGAGAAGGTGAAGATTAAATAATTTCAACCTTGTTATGTGTGCAGCACAGAGCCTTCAGCATAGCAAGCGTTTTATAAATATTAGGCCTTGCCAGTTTCACTGAGAGTTTTGGAGAGGAATAAACAAGTAACTTCTGATATTACCTAAGGCTGAAGCCCACAAAAGCACACTTGTGAAGGGAAGTTTCATTGTGTAACATGTATTCAGGGTACATATTTTACTATTTCACATGGGGGTAAAATTTACTGATCTAGGCAGATTTTAATAGGTCTGGCTGGAATTAATTAGACACTAAGTCCTTGTTGAAATCATATGTTACCATATTGTGAATAGATTTGAGAATCGAATGTATTTAAAAGCCTTGCCCACAAACTTCTGATTCCTGTGTAGCCAACCAAATTCATCAAGAAACAAGTATGTTTTAAAAATCCAATTTGTGAGAAATAGCTCCTTTTCCATTTTCTTTGTTTCTGAGAGACAGGGATGAGAAGTGCTGATGAAAGTATTTCTTTAATGTAAGTGTTTCTTTTATCATGGAAAGGAAATATTGAGTTATTCCTGTCATTCCCCTCGAACTATGAGCTCTGTAGCTCTCTAAGGAAGGAATCCTGTAGCTTTTCCTGAGATGCTGGGTCTGCCCAGCAGGGAGAGTGAAATAGATTAAGTCTGCAGTGCAGCCCTTTGTCAAGGGCCAGCCCCTGGCCTTGGGAACTGACTGGCGACAGTTTGCAAATGTATGTGCTTGGTGGGAAGCCTGCAGTTCCCTTTGTTCTTGAACCACAGGAGGCCTGATAGGGAAGCCGGAGGGTGTCATCCCTGACTACCCGAACAGGAACTTGATGAGTAACTTTTCAGACAATATCAAACACGAACATTCAGTGTTTAACCAGTTCTTTCTCCAGATACAAATAATAACTTGTTCTACATGCTTTCCTGCAAACCTGCTGCTCAAACAGCCAAGTGAAAATACAGATCTTGGACCAGGTTTGAAGCCTGAGTTTTTCAGGGAATGAAAAACTGTTACCATCCAACTTTTATTTCTCTTTCCTGGTTTTCTTTAAACCCCTGTGGAAAGTCATCAAATCAAAACTAATGAGAGGGTTCTGGACATGCTGAACTCAGTATTGCAAGTTGGCACACCTTGGAATACTGAATGTTTTAAGCTGAGGGAAACTGAGAACACTGCAGAAGCAGGAAGGCCTCCTTAAAGTTCTCCACCCTTCTTTTCTGAAGCAGACTAGGAAAGAATTGTCTTACCATCCTCTGAAGCAGGTCATAAGACCCTCATTCGAGATGTATCTTTTCTGTACCCAGAGGAAAGGGACATCTGTATCTGTGAAGACACAGGGACATTGGGAAGAATTTCAACAATAGGCCTTGCTTTGATTATACCCATTGTTTCCTCTAATCATACTTCCTCATGACTGTTCACTTTTCATTAAACCTAAGAATAAAAATACACAAGTTTACCTGCTTCTTTGATCTTCATTTCCAAAGGCTCCTGTGTCACGTAAAGCTTCTATTAAATAAATTTGTACACTTTTCTCTTGTTAATCTGTCTTTTGTTACAGGGGCCTCAGCCATGAACCTAAGATAGGAAGAAAAGCTACTTCTTTTGCCCTATACTATTCTTTTTACTTGTATTCAGTATGACTAGGAATTATAGACTTTTTCTATCAATTTTTTTCATATATGTGCTTGCCTCTGTCTAAAAGCTTAGGAAGTATAATTATGGAAAAGAGAGCGACCAGGCGTGGTGACTCACGCCTGTAATCACAGCACTTTGGGAGAACGAGGCAGGCGGACACAAGATCAGGAGTTCAAGACCAGCCCGGCCAACATGGTGAAACCCCGTCTCTACTAAAAATACGAAAATTAGCCATGTGTGCTTGTGGGCATCCGTAGTCCCAGCTACTCGGGAGGCTGAGACAGGAGAATCATTTGAACCTGGGAGGCAGAGGCTGCAGTGAGCCGAGATCACGCCACTGCACTCCAGCCTGGATGAAAGAGTGAAGCTCCATCAAAAAAAAAAAAAAAAAAAAAAAAGAGATAAATCTGTCTCCCATCATGCTGGAGGATATATCTTTTACAACACAGATGACCCCTAGAAGAGTAACTTTTTGTGCTTATTCTAAATCTAGTTTGTTTTTAACCTAGTTGTAAGTGAAGCTCATTTCTTTTTCAAGCCCCACTGAGGTAGACATTACAAGTGTTCATCCGTCTCTGGCTATTTTCTAATTCTGGGTTTATGGAGTGATACACTTTCACACCCTCTTGAATTTAGGCTCCGCCACATAATTTTCTTAGGCCAGTGAAATGTGAATGGAAGTGACACTTGTAGAAAATGTTGAGAGGAAACTTTTCCGCTATCATTTTAGGTTTGGATTGTTGGGGCCCTGTGAGTTAACAGACAGTAGAGAAATTAACAGGATAAAAGATGTGGTTAATTAATGTCAGGTCTCCATATGTAAGCCTAGAGCCTGAAAGTCTGCAGTCCTGCTTGCCTCAGCTGAGGTCTCCCACTCCCTGCCTGCGTTGGCCATTGTCCCTGGTTGCCCAGTGGAGCTTCCCCAGACAAGCTCCTCACACAACCCTGCCATCTTAACTGTTCTTATAATAATGTACATACCTCTCACCCAACCCTACCATCTTAACTGTTCTTATGATAATATAAATACCGCTCACCCAACCCTGCCATTGTAACTGAACTTGTGGTCATGTATACTCCTTGCCTCTACCCCCCACCACTGTAACTGAACTTACTCTGCAACACCCCCACCTCCCAAAAAACTACCCAAACCTATAGAACCAACTCCTATCCCACTGCCCTTTGCTAATGCCCTTTTCGGCCTTAGCCCACCTGCACCCAGCTGAATAAAGAGTCATGTTGCTCACACAAAGCCTATTTGGAAGGTCTCTTCATTCAAAGAGCACGTTTTTCAACAATTAACCTTGTCCGTGTATACTGGGGAGTACTTTAGTAACAAGTAAATCAGTAAATCCTCTTCAGTAATGCGTAAATATGATGAATGCTTTTCTTGATTATATATCTTTCTCATGCTAAAATATTCATTTTTCAAAAAAATGTTATTATCATGTAAATAACATGACTCATTTTCTTCAGGGATTTATGAAAGATGTCTACCTATTTGTAGGCTTTTTCTCATATTGTGAGTACGCAAAGGTAAGGGGTTATACACCTATTTATTTAACAGCAAACAAAGGAGGGGGAGTTTAGGACCTCAGTGAGAAAGAATGGAAGTTTCTATTGGGCTTTTTCATGCTAATGGGAAGCTGAATTCATACTTCCTAATACTTAAAGGTGAGTCTTCTGCCAAACAGATAACTCCCTCAATGGACAGGGGTGACTATTTCTCCTATTTCAGCTGTATTTTCTTGGGTGTATCTGCTTTAGGACCTCAGTGAGAAAGTATGGAAGTTTCTATTGGGTTTTTTTCATGCTAATGGGAAGCTGAATTCATACTTCCTAATAGTTAAAGGTGAGTCTTCTGCCAAACAGATAACTCCCTCAATGGACAGGGGTGACTATTTCTCCTATTTCAGCTGTATTTTCTTGGGTGTATCTGCTTAAGTTTAGATAATGTTTCCTTCTGTGACTGATGATTGTTCACATGTTGCTAGTTTAAAGTAATGTTAATCTCTTCAAAATATTTCATTGCTAGGGCAAGACTCTCTGAGCCCTCTCTCCCTGAAATGATCATGGCAGCACATATTGTTGTGTAGATGCTGAGCCATCATTGAAGGCACAGAAATCCTGGAGAATCGCCTGAGCTATCGACTCCATATAGGCACAAAATAAACCTTGGTTAGTTTAAGCCTCTGCAATGTGTTGTTTGTGTAAAGGAAAAGAAATACCTTTCTTCCACCCATTTCTATGTTCATGGCTGATACCCCTATGACAAAAGACTGGGTTAGTATACAAATTTATTTCATGTCAGTTTTACATCACATGAGAGCCTTCAGAAATGAGGACTCAAAGAACCAGAGAATCCTGTGTATGTTTATGCTTAGGCTTGCTGGAGTGGACAGTCAGTCGTGCAGGAGTTGGATTGCTCAAGGGAATATGATTGAATGGCAATCCATTGGGGGAAATTAGCAAGGCCTGCTTGTTCAGCTTCTTGTTGGAGTCCCTGTATCTTCAAGAATAAGCATGTTCGTTTCCTCTGGGGAAAGGAAGGGTACCTCTGGAATGAAGGTTTTATGACCTGCTTCAATTGGAAGAAGGGCAAAGGGAACATGAGACTCACCTTTCTGCTTCTGCTGTTTTCTCCAGTGCCAAGCTACCATATTTTTGGGTAGTGTGTCCAGAATCCTATCACCAGATTTTTTAAAACGTTCTTAGTGATGATCTTGCTAGCTTTGGCGAATCTGTAGGGGTCAATTGAGGCAGCAGCCTCAATTCTTGCTTCCGCAGAAGAAAGAATTTGACTGAGGGTCATGAGGCAGAAGAAGAGACTGAGGCAAGTTTTAGAGCAGGAGTGAAAGTTTATTAAAAAGCTTTAGAGCAGGAATGAAAGGAAATAAATTACACTTGGAAGGGAGGCAAGCCGGTGACTTGCAAGATCAAGTGCATGCCTGGTTTGACCTTTGACGTGGGATTTTATATGTTGGCATGCTTCCGGGGGCTCCCTTCCCTTCTGCCCGGATTCTTCCCCTGGGGGGGCTGCCTGCCTGCACAGCGGCCTGCTAGCGCTTGGGAGGGGAGCATGAGCAGTGTGTTTCCTGGAGTTGTACACGTGCTCACTTGAAGCGTCCTTCCCTTACCAGTGGAATGTCCCACGGAGGTCATATACCGGTTAAACTGCATTTTGCGTCTTTTTTTTTTTTTTTTTTTTTTTTTAGAGGCAAAATGCAGTTTAACCGGTATATGACCTCTGGTATATTCGTTCTGTTGATCATGCTGGAGTGCAATGGCACGATCTC
>NW_022436946.1:12700471-12789202 GCF_009761245.1 Sapajus apella | reverse complement strand
TTTTTTTTTTTTTTTTTTTTTTTTGAGACAGAGTTTCACTCTTGTTACCCAGGCTGGAGTGCAATGGCGCGAATCTCGGCTCACCGCAACCTCCGCCTCCTAGGTTCAGGCAATTCTCCTTCCTCAGCCTCCTGAGTAGCTGGGATTACAGGCACGCGCCACCATGCCCAGCTAATTTTTTGTATTTTTAGTAGAGACGGGGTTTCACCATGTTGAACAGGATGGTCTCGATCTCTTGACCTCATGATCCACCCGCCTCGGCCTCCCAAAGTGCTGGGATTACAGGCGTGAGCCACCGCGCCTGGCCCTAATTTTTGTATTTTTAATAGAGACGGGATTTCAGCGTCTTGGCCAGGTTGGTCTTAAACTCCTGACCTGGTGATCCACCTGCTTTGGCCTCCCAAAGTGTTGGGATTACAGGCATAAGCCACCGTGCCCGCGCGTTTTGCCTCTTAATGTTCATGTCTGGGCCCACTTGCCCAACGCCTGAGATATTATCGGGAAGATGCTGATTACCAGTTTCAGGTGCTCCTGTTTATTGGGAGATGGGGCCTTTCCCTGGTGCTGGCTGTGACCAATTGTTATTTTAGAGAGACAATCAACAACCGGCTGACCATCCCCTGAGGATTGCCTGACATTCCTGGTGGTGGTGGGGGTGTCTCCTACCTTCCTCACGTCTGGCTAGCTACATATTGTAACAATATGATGAATGCTTTTCTTGATTATGTATCTTTCTCACGCTAAAATATTCATTTTTAAAATAAATGCTATTATGTAAATAATGTTACCCATTTTTCTTCAAGGAGTTATGAAAGATGTCTATCCATTTGTAAGCTTTTTCTCATATTACATTTTTTTTCTTTCTTTTTTTTTTTTGAGACGGAGTTTCGCTCTTGTTACCCAGGCTGCAGTGCAATGGCGCTCCCACCGCAACCTCCGCCTCCTGGGTTCAGGCAATTCTCCTGCCTCAGCCTCCTGAGTAGCTGGGATTACAGGCATGCGCCACCATGCCCAGCTAATTTTTTTGTATTTTTTAGTAGAGACGGGGTTTCACCATATTGACCAGGATGGGCTGGATCTCTTGACCTCGTGATCCACCCGCCTCGGCCTCCCAAAGTGCTGGGATTACAGGCTTGAGCCACCGCGCCCAGCCTCATATTACATATTTTAAAGTGCTTTATTGATATGTGGGTGTAATAAGTCCTTATTCTACTGGTAACCTTTGTTCACTTTTTTATATATTGGGAGTAAGCATGCCCTACCTGGAATAGGCCTTGCTATTTCCCACTAGAGATTTGTTTCTTAGCCTTAAAGTCTTGGCTCCTCTGAGCCTTCTGTTCAATTGTGAATGAGCTCGGTGCAACTGCACTATTCATTAACTCTTTCCTTTCACAGATGATTTTTGGAATGCTCACTATGTGTCAGGCATTGCATTAGACTTATTTAAAAAAATTTTATTGGGAAGCTATTAGGCTGAGATGGCCTAACATCAGCACCTCTGGTTTCCACGTAAGCAAACCAAAACCTAAGGCAATGTAATTGTAAAATGAAACTTAAACTTTACCAGTCAGGAACTGCCAACTAACTCCTAATTAGGGACTTTACCAATCAGGAACTGCCAGCTAGCCTCTAACTGGGTCTTTACCAATCAGGAATCACCAATTTATCTTTTCCAAACAGGAACTGCCAACTCATCACCAGCTAAGGACTTCACCAATTAGAAACTGCCAACTCACGTTTAACTAGGGCCCAGTCACACATTTCTTTGTCTTGCTTCTGAGAACACCTGATTAAAGTTTTCCCCCCCATGTTTTTTGGTGAAGCTCCAAACCTCCTGTGGTCTTTAGCTGCTTGATTCATGAATCAGTTTGCTCAAATAAACTCTTTACAATTTTAGTTTGCCTATCTTTTAACACGCTATTGCTTATCTGTGAATAAAGACAGACTCTCTGACCTTGAGTCCCTCATAATTTAGGCACAGAGACCAATGTGTCAGCTGGTAATAGCAATACAAAATGGTAAGTTCAAAAGTCAGTGACAGGAGTTTGCACAGGGTGCATGGAAGGGCAAAGGATTAGCAACTACTTTAATATTGGGTGTATGGTTTGTCTGTGTCCCCACCCAAGCCTCATCTTGAATTGTAGTTCCCATAATCCCCATGCATCATGGGAGGGACCAGGAGGAAGGTAATTTAATCATGAGGGTGGTTACCCTCATGCTGTTCTCATGATAGCAAGTGAGTTCTCACAAAATCTGCTGGTTTTAAAAGAGACTTTTTCTCTTTTTGCTCAGCACTTCTCCTTGCTGCCACCATGTGAAGAAGGATGTGTTTGCTTCCCCTTCTGCCATGATTGTAAGTTTCCTGTGGCTTCCCCAGCCATGCTGAATGAGTCAATTAAACCTCTTTCCTTTATAAATTACCCAGTCTCAGGTATGTCTTTATTAGTAGCATGAGAATAGACTAATACACTGAAGGCATGTACACGGAAGCTTTCTTAGAGATGATACCTGTCTGAAACCATTAGTAAAGAGAGCAAGGCTAGGACTGGGCAGGAAGAGTAAACTCTTTGGCCTTGATGAATGTACCATGTTAGTGTGGGGATAAGGCTGTGGGATGAGGGCACAAGGAATGATAGTAGAGGGAAGATTGTGTAGAGACACATTTTGCAAAGTCCATAAATCGTCAAAGACATGACCTAAAAAGATTAAACAGAATGGTAGATAATATGTATTCTTTCTGGGTCGGAGTGGGGGTGCTAAAGGGTAAGGAGAAAAAGAGGGGGTACGAACCCTCAGAGATATCTTTTCTCTTCTGAATGGTTACAGCAAAACACTGTTTTTGAGTTCAGTGTGCTGGTCAGCATCTGGGTGAGTAGTATGTGTAGCTTTCCAGGCTTCTGTTGTTTGGAGGTTTATGGTAAGGATTTTACTGTTGGATGGGAATCAGAGTTACTGCAAACTGATTCTGACACTTGACTCAGTAGAGCCACCTGGCTATGCCAGTGTGTTGCACACAAATGGCTGTAGTCACCTGGCTCTGGCAGTAAAGGTATGTTGAAAGGCAGTTCTCCATGGATCTCTCTCATTTCTTACACCTTGTGAGCAGAACTCATAGAGCTCTGATTCTTTTCAAGGATGTTTGCATAGTAAACAGTCTTGGAAAATAGAGGTAAGAGCTTTCTCCTGAACAGAGGGCAGGTTTGTTTACTGGTCCAGTATAATAATATCTCTCTCTAGGGCAAAGAGAGCGATATATATATATATATATATTTAATGGGCAGGTTTGTTTATAGCCCATTATGGGAAAACAGAGTTTTCCTAAACTGGGATTCCTTAGCTATTGAAACTGAATTCAGGTTCAGCTGTTCACTGCTTGAAAAGCCAGACAAGGGAAGTGAGGGTTGGTGGGAGAAAAGCAGGCCTCTTCAAGTGCTAGAAGCTAGAGGAAATGGTCAGACTCAACTCTCAAAAAACCATCTCTAACTCTCAGTCTGGCTAAAGGGGTTTTAAGGGGAAAGGTGGCATGGAAACTATGCACCAGCATGGTGCAGCATGCAAGTCTGCTTGTCATTTTCTGGTGATGTTTTTCGGTAAGGGACCACCCAGAGGCCTTGCTGCCATCATCTTTGCGGGGGTCAGGTTATGGATTAACTGCACACCAGTTTCTTTTTGGAAGGGAGAAAATTGCAACTGCTATCTCCAAGTTGTGCCTAGATTACTTCAATATTGGTTTCTGGAATTCTCAAGCAAGCAATTATGTGGAACAAAGAACAAAAGGAGGGAAGGTTATTTTAGAGTAAACTAGCAAGCTGGCTATACTAGTTACACTATGATGCAAACCTCCTTCATGTATTGACCCAGCCCACCTTCATTACCCCAGTGAAACTTAGCAGAACAAGGAATTAATGTAAACACGAAAACTCATGCTACCCATTGTGTTGGGAGTAACAAAGTCCTTTGTGTCTAACCCTGAGTCTCGTGGCTTTTGCAATCATCCATGAAATTGTGGCAGGATAAATTGTTAGCTTGCATGTTGGTAAATAGCTTAGGTCCTTCACAGTTCTTGACAGGCAGGACACTGGGGCGAGACTCCAGATTGCATCAGCATCCTGATAAGGTTGCCTTTGAACAGTACACTTGGAGTTAGGCATTATCCAGGTAGAACAGAGCTAATAGTTTCTGCTTGATCCATATTGACAATGAATTTGACAAGTTTCTATCACACAACTAATTCAGAAAGTCAATGTTCATGGAAATGATTATACAGGGGACTATAATTTTATTTATAGTACATAAAAGTTGAAAAATATAGGGACATAAACAAAATATCTAATTCAATTCCATTTTAATTCCTTTTGGACCACTTTTCATCCACTTCCATTCAAAGTTTGGATGATGGGAAAAATAAATAAGGTGATCATTAATGTGCATGTGGATTTTCCACTTTATTTTTCATACTATAAAGTGACATGATAGGTTGAATTGAGCCTGGGCTTGAGATTTGTTGAAAGTAGATTTTCCTTTATCATCAACAGTCATTTAAAATATACTAAAGAGAATATACAACACTGGGATTTATGGGACGTGGCTTGAGTTGCTACACTTTGCCTTGGTGGAAATTCCAGTCCTATGAGAGACCCTGGAATGAAATACATCTTAGTTTGCTGGAGGGATGCCAGAACATTTTGGTTAAGAGCACAGATAATGAAGATAAACTGCCCATGTTTGAATTCTGGCTGTATGTCTACGGCCATACCACCCTGAATCTGCCCGATCTCATCTGAATTCTGGCTTTATCATTTACTAGCTGTGTGATCTTAAGTAAGTTGCTTAACTTTTCTAAGCCTCAGTGTTCTCTTTTGTAAGATGGGGATAATGGGACCTACCTGACAGGGTTTTCCTGAGAAGTAAATGAGTATATACACATGTATAGTTGTGCGTAGAATTCTATGGTACCTGGCACATATATGTACTGTGTTTGGTATTTTTTATATACATTTATATTATTGATACATAAATGAAGACTAGTATTTCATATCATAAAACTGAGAATGAGATCTGGAATAACCATTATTTGAATTTTTCCCTCCCCTCTAAAAAAAAGTTAACTTGCTTAAAAATAATTACCTGTATGGATTTGTCTGCAAATAGTCATTACTCTAATTAGTTCTTGCAGGATATGTTGGACCAAATAGATACAGCAGATACTTAGTTCTCCTTTACAGAGGTAATGGTTTCTAACCCTAACAATTCATCGTTCCAAACATCTGAGTGCCTATTATGTGCAAAGTTACATATTGGCCATCTTTTAGCTCAAAAATGGAAACCAGAATTCCTCTTTCCCAAGGTGGGTCGTAGAAACCAGAACCTCTTTCTTCCAAAGCAAGTCATAAAACCTATAAAGGTCACTCTCTCCCTTGAAAACTCTCATTCTAGAGGGGTCCTGCCTCACACCCAGAAGTAAAGAAGGCCACACAGAAAGGCCAAAAAGAATCTGACCAGTCAGACCTCGTGGGGCTCTGCCCTCAGCCTGTAGATCACACCCTTTGGTCCAATCACACTTCTGCATGGCTACGCATGCTTCACTGATCCTAAGCATAAAAACAGATGGTTTTCACAGGGTCTTTGGGTCTTCAACTCTGAAGTTTCCCACGTCACATAAAAGTTTCGCTAAATAAATTTGATAGGCTTTTCTCTTGCTAATCGGTCTTTTGTTACAGAAATGTCGACAGTGCTGGGTGAGGAAAGGTGTCACATCATTCTGCCCATGCAAGTTCCTGGAGTGTTGGGTTGATAGTTGAAGTCATTATTCCGTTCTGCATAGGTAGTGACCTTCTCTCCTGTACCCCCTGCATTTTAGACTACCTGTTTTTACTTATCTTAGCTTTATCTTTCGTGGGTAGATGAAGGGTCAGCATGTTCTTATTTATTTTTAGAATTTGAGTTTGAGGAACCCTGGGATCAGAAACCTATTTTTTTTTCGTTTTGCAGCTTAACTTCCTCTTGGGTCTCATATAGTTTAGTTTATTTTCTAACATGAACTTCCTTCCTTTCTGCATGACAGTGTCTGAATTTGCAGGACTCTGTACCCAAAAAATATTGGTAACTGATTGGTAATCTACGATTTTAGTTATTTTGCAATCAAACTTAGCACCACTTGCATTTACAGACCCTCCACGATAGGCCTGGTATGACAGTACTAACGACACATTGTTTTTCTGAATGTTTATTATGTGCTGGACGTTTTGTAAGCAAAATCTCATTTAATAATGTTAAACTGTACTTAAAGCATCTAGTTATTTAGGAGTCACATAGCTTTAAAAATAGTCCAGTTGTCAAATCCAATAGTTATGAGCATTACTTATCATATTTTATGCTGGGTTAGGTCAAAAGGAAATGTAGATATTGCTTATCCTAGTATTTTTTTCCAAGGCAAAGTGTAGCTACTTAGACCAAACTGTAAAGTTTAATTATGTTGTCACATAGAGCAAGGATTAAGGCATTAAATATTTGGGATTTCTATTCATATTTAAAAAGTCAAGGAAAATTACATTTCTTGACCCTTTATTTTGTGCATTTTAATTAGGCAGAAAGTAATTTTAACTAAATATTTTTCTTTATCAGGAAAAGTCTTGTTTAAAAAGAGAGCCTTCTCTCTATCTCTGTCAATATCAATATTAATATATAAAAGGACACCATACCCAGACACCTCTCCCAAGGCTCCCAAAGCCCCTTCTATAACTCAGCCTATGGGTTTACCCCTTAATGTTCTGCAGTACTGGTGGGGCCTGGTTTGGTGTTTCCAAACTGTGAGGTGCTTTGACAACCATCCAATCGCATTTCTTCGTTTTACAGATTGTGAAATGAAGGCCCAGAGAGATAAAATGAACCTAAGCCAAGTCATTGAGGAATAGGAAAGGGTAGTGTCAAATCACACTGCTAGAAAAAAAATCTTCCTTCATAATTAATTTTGAAAACTCCATGTCTAATCTGGAACTAAATATACCCTGTAAAAGAAAATTCCTTGAATACCATGGATAATGCACCCTCATATCTAACAACGTTTTTTAGTCAGAACTGTCATTCTTGAGTGTAATAACCTCTTTTCATGCAAATTAAGCTTATTTCCACTTGTTAGATGCTTAATAGAGATGGATGATAGTCGCTTTAGTAATTATAATCACACACATATGTATTAAAATATTTGTCAGTGTTAACTTATGCTCCATTATTTTCTTTGTACTTGTGAAAGAATTCAACATTTAGCATTTTCTAACATAAGTCTTTGCTACCCGTCCCCAGTTACTGAGACAGAAATCTTGATATCGTGATTTGCTCCTCTGTATTTTTCACTTTTACCTCTAGTAAATTACCAAGGCCTGTTTGGTTTTATTTCTTCCGTAGCCCTCAAATCTCCCAATCTCAATGTCACTGCTCTAATTTATGCCACAATCATTTCTCACCTGGATTATCATATGTCACGATAATTGCTGGTTGATTAGTCAGCAATTATTGTGACAACCGGCAATTCTAAAATCTTAGTTGTTTAATGAACATTTATTTCCTGTTTGTGTTACATGAAGACAGCAGGTTAACCGCAGGCGTGGCTGGGCTGGGCAGGGCTTGTCTGAGTTTAGCCAGGCTTGCCTGACTTTGTCTGGGCTCCACACCCTTTCTTGTTCCGAGACTCAGGCTGAAGGAGCAGTTCCTGTTTGAGGCTAACTAGCCTCATGGCCAAGGGCAGAAGCTCAAGAAGGGCAGAGCCACACCACATACACTTACAGCTTCTGCTGGGAGGTTGGCGTATGTCAAGTCCACGAAGAGTCTGTTGGCCAAAGTGAGTCCTGCAGCCGAGCTCATAGTTGTTAGGATAGAACAGTATATTATACCCACAGGAGAGTGTGCTCAGAGTCAGGAGGGAGTAAACAATCACAAACAAATAATGGAGTCTATCACAGTTGGCTGCCCGCCTACCATTGTGTTTCTCTCCAATTCAGCCTCCACGCTAACTCACAAACAGGATCAGGTGATACTCAACAGCCTCAGAATTAAGTCCAATCTCCTGACCACGGCTTCAAGGCTCATGTTAGTCTGGCTCCTTTATAACTAATGCTACTCTCATCCCTCTCCATTCCCCATCTGAAACCCTATCCTCTAGGCAAGGGAAACCTGTATTAATTCCCACGATAAGCCACAAGTCATATCTCTCCATGATTAGGGTCTCGGCTCATATTCTTTCCCCTCTTGGGAACACTCCTACCCACATTTCACCTGGCTCACTTCTGCAGGTCCATCAATGCTTTCCTGACTCTTCAAACGGAGTTCAGAACTTGTTTTATCTTTTCCCAGAGTATCCTCTGCCCCTCCATCAATACTTACTCCACTGAATTTTAACTGGCTGATTATGTATTACATACACTGAAAACTCCCTGGGATGGACATGATTTCTGGGGTATTGCACCCCAGTCTTTGGCACAATAACTTATGTAGCAATTGTTAAATTCATGAAAAAATGATTTTTTTTCTGCATCATGTTATTGCCATATATGTAAAGTTAACCTGATTATAGTACTTTCTCAAAAACTTTCAAATCATTTTCTCATGCAATGAGGAAATTGCATTTAGGGATTTTGCATTTTATTCTTATGTGACTATATCTAGTCTATATGTCGTAGCGCTACTGGTTTTGCCACTTTGGGGGAATATGTTACAGCTTTGGATTTCCGACTCTGCGCTGCAGTACATGAACAACGCATGTTGCAATGATTTCGAAATTGAAGTAATATTGCATATACTTATGTACACTAAAGCTGAACATGTAATGAAGTGCCTACAAATAGGTTTTTTAAAAAAAGTTTCATTATTTTTTTCATTTCTGATCATTGTGAATTGACTTTTAACTTTTTTTCCTCTACCATGCCCCAAGGAAAAAAAGTTGCTAATTAATAGATTTTCTATTAGTTGAAACAGGGAGAAAATATTAGTTTGAATTGTCTAAGTTTATCCAGTTAGATTGTGACAAGCTAGGATAAAAACTAGTCTTTTAATTTTCTATCCAGTGTACTGTCCACTTTTCTCTGTCTTTGTTTTTCTTTTCTTTTTTTTTTTGCCTGCATAGATATCACTCAGTTCTCTTTCAAGGAAATTTCTAAGTAAATTTACTATTTGTTAAAAAAAAAGCATGTTGTTAATTTATTATTATTATTATTTTTTGATTCATAGGGAAGAGACACAAAGGCTTTCTTTGCAAGGCAGAATTTTTCTTATATTTAATTATGCAAAATATTTGTGGACTGAATTGTCAAATAAACATTCAATTCCTCATTCGTTCATTCATTAGGACTTTATTAAGAGCTGGGGTGAAAGAGGATTTAGTAACCTCTTCAGAGAAATAAACCTTGAGACAGAAATAGAATCTTCTAGAAGAGGAGAAGAAAGAACAGCGTCCTTGGCCCAGACAGTCCTAGAAAACAGCAACCTGAGCATTGCTGTGCATGGTGGCTCCTGCATGTAATCCTGGCCTCCCAAGTAGCTGGGATGGCTTAAGGGAGATGGCTTAAGTACGGGAGTTGAGTCCAGCCTAAGCAACATAGTGTGGGTCTGTCTCTAAAATAAATAATAATAATAATAACCTAAGCATCCTTCTGAATGATTCTTATTTCTCTAATATCATAGAACTATGCAGACAGCTCTTCATGAGAAGGTCTTGACTTCAGTACAATGATTTTTATTATTGGCCATCTTCAGCCTGCTCCTATACAGACTATAAATTTCTGGGCAGTGGAAATCATCTCTCTTTCATCTTGGATTACCTAGCACCTAGCACAATGCCTTGAACATAGCAGGCACTCAAAATGCTCGCGAGGCACGTGCCTAAGTTTTAAAATGGCTGCTTTAGATAACTGGGTCACTTTGCTGCTCTGAGACTGACGGACATTAACTGGTAAACAGATCATCATTGCTTGAATCTCCTCTCTTGCGCATTCTGGAGACACCACTTCTATCAGCTGTTCTTTACTTCCCTACTCACCTCCTCTCCTCACCTCTTTTTCTGTACTTCTTTTTAACTGTTGCTGCTCCTATTAATTAAGCCATTTGAAAATGAGAGCTTGCTTTCGTGATTGGGCAGCATCTGTGACCCTAAAGGAACTCCTGATTCAATCCTTCATATGAATACTTAATAACACAGTTGAGGATAACCTTCTACTTGCACACTAGATATGCACCAGAATTTAATCTTATTTTCTCCATTTCCTACAATATAAAAGTCAAGTCCCTTACCAAGACTTTCATTTCAGACACCTCAGATCCCATGGCCCCTGTTGGGGTTCACGACTCACTATCCCAAAATATGGAACCTTGACATATTGGGTATTTTTTTTTTTTTGAGACAAAGCCTCGCTCTGTTGCCCAGGCTGACGCAGTCTTGGCTCACTGTAACCTCTGCCTCCCTGGTTCAAGCAATTCTCCTGCCTCTGCCTCCCAAGTAGCTAGGATTACAGGCATGCATCACCACACCCAGCTAATTTTTTGTATTTTTGGTAGAGATGGGGTTTTACCATGTTGGCTAGCCTGGTCTCGAACTCCTGACCTCAGACAATCCACCTGCCTCAGCCTCCCAAAGCGCTGAGATTGCAGGCGTGAGCCATCACGCCCAGCCTGGCATATTGGGTATTTTAAGCTGAAGTAATTTGAGAAAACCACGGAAGTGGGAAATTCACTCTCACATGCTTCCCCCCGCCCCACCTCTGCCCTTCTTCCTGTCATAAAACCTGGGGAGGATATTCTGGCCCTCCCCTAAAGAAGGTCGTAAGACTCTCATGTGAGAGGTATACTCCTTACACCCGGAGGACAGGAATATCCTGCTCTCTGAAGATGAAGGGTCACAGAGAAGACTCTGAACAAACAGGCCTTTTCCCAGTTAATGGTAACAAACTTCTTCCAGTTTATTACCATCAGATGTTACTCCTTTTGCCCTGTCATATTTCTTCATGACTGCCCCTACTTCATCAAACCTACCATAAAAAAAATTCAAGTTGAACTGTTTCTTCAGGTCTTCACTTCCTTATGAAGGCCCCTGTGTCATATAAATTTTATATTAAACACATTTCTCTGCTTTTCTTTCATTACTTTTTTTTTTTCCTGAGACAGTGTCTTGCTCTGTCATCTAGGCTGGGGTGCAGTGGTGCAATCATGGCTTACTGCAGCCTTGACCTGCCAGGATCAAGCAATCCTCCTACCTCAGCCTCCTGAGTAGCTTGGAGAACAGGTACATGACATCATATGTGGCTTATTTTTTGTAGAGATAGCGTCTTCCTATGTTGCCCAGGCTGGTCTCAAACTCCTGGGCTGAAGCAGTCCTCCCACTTTGGCCTCCCAAAATGTTGGGATTACACATGTGAGCCACTGTGCCCAGCCTCTTTTGTTAATCTTAATTTTGTTATAGGGCCGCAGCCATTAACCTAGAATAAGTAGAAGGAAAGACATATTTTTCCTCCTGTCCACCCTCTACATTTCCTGGACCCTTTCCCTCACCTTTCTCCAAAGATCACAGATTTTAGCTACTTATGGCTTTTTCCCTTTCTTCAGACGCCTTCTGCTCTTCCACATCTCTGAACTTGGTTTTTGTTGATCACTTTGCTAGAAAGCAGTTCCCTTCTTTGCCTCTTCTAGCAAAATCCTACTCCTCTTTCAAGGATCTACTTTATGAAGAGGTCACTACTTCTGTCTCTAACTCTCATAATTGCCAGATGAATGAATGAATGAATGAATGAATGAATGATTTACTTGACAGTTCAGATTTGTTCCACATGAATTTACTACCTCTCTTCTATAACTCTGTTTTTAAAACTTGTTTTGATTTGATACTCCTGATAAATTAATTAATTTGATTTATCTTTTTCCTATTCTAGCTTGGGATCCCCTTCAGTAATTCTTGAGTCAATTTTTTTTAATATCATGATGAGGATATAATAATATATTATTTTGCAGATATTCTTCATTTTTCCCCATATGAAGACTGCTGGTTTAAACAATTTATAAGCCCAGTGCTGGCCGAGGCTCGAGTCTTTTATTTATTTTTATGTACATTTAGGTTTCTACCGTCTTAAGACTCAAAGCCTAAAATGGGCACTAGTCTCTTTGACGAGTCTTAATATGACACATATCCCTGTTATAGCGTGCATTTCAAAAAAATACAGAATGGATTTCTTTTTAAGTGCAGTGGGTCATTATTATGGAAAATAAGACAAAAAATCATATTGTATCTTCTAAGAAAATTGGGTGAGAGGAGGAAATTACCATCTGACTTCCAGTTCATCAGAAAAGCTTAACGATTCACTAGAACTGTTGGGAATTCTCAGTTCCACTGCAGAAGTGTTACGCTTTAGCTCAGAGCCACCGCTGTGGTCTGCCTCCCAGCTCCATTGCTTGGCAGCTACGTGACTGGAGCAAGTGGTAACCTTCCCGTGCCTCAGTTTCCTTATTTGTAAGATTGGGAGTAATAACAGTGTGCACATCACGGGTTCTTAGGAGAACTAAGGGAGTTAATATTTGTAAAGCCCTTAGAACAGTGCTGCACACATGGTTAAGTACTGTGAAGTGTTATTTCTGCTTTAGAATTTCTTCCATTTTTTTTTTTTTATTTTGGAGGAAAAAAATGCTTGTTCTGGCTCTTTTGGGTTTCTATTGGAGGAATTAGAAAACAGTACAAGGCTTTGACATTCAAAATAGAACACCGTCAATTTCATCCCTGTCGCCCCGCCCCTCCCCCTCACAACTATTTGAGGATGCTGCCCTCTCATGGTCACTCAGAACGGCATCTGTAGCTCAACCAGTTTGAATTATATCAGAAATTTGTCTCCACCTTCCTTTTACTTAAAGGTTCATTTGTCAGAAGTTAAAGCATTACCCTCTGTACATTACTCAAAGCGTATCTGCTAATAACAGAAGCAAATGTGGATTTCAAAAATTTGAATGACAAATATAATTGCTATTTGAATGACTAGAAATGACTAGAAAATGATGTATGAAATTACAAAATGTATTGCCTTAAGTCTTTTTAATGACATGTTTGAAAATGAGATAAATAATGGCTAAGTTCATGAGGATAAAGAGGAGATCTCTTTGACAGCAAATTAAACATTCGTGTTAGAAAATATATTTCATATTAAAATTTAGATTTTTATATTACGATTTTATTATCTTGGCAAAATATTTTCCAGAAGTAAAGAGACAAAAATTATAGTCATTAACATGACTTATGCATGTGCAGAAAGTCTATTAATATTACAGATTTTATGTTTTTCATGATCAAATTTTCTTTAGTCAATGCCCCAACCGCCTAAACCCTGTTTCCTCGGGAATCTCATATACAGACATTTATTTTCAAGTGAAATTGTGAAAAATTCTTCCTGCCAATTCTTTTGATAACTTACATAACTCTGGAGTGCAGTTTGAGGCAGGCAGCTCGCCTCTGCTGGGTGAACCATTATGCAATTCCCAGCACCAAGAGAGGAACATCAGAAGATCCGTGACTATTTATTTACACATTTGTTATCGTTTCTACTCGAGAATAAAAAATGAGTTTGAACTCTAAAAGCTCAGTCTGCAGGAAGCCCCATCAGTCTCTCCACACTTCTGCTGTCTTTCCTATTGTAGGCAGAACATTATTCAAACCACAGGCTCCAAACTCCCAGGTAACTGAAGCCAGCAGGAAGCTCTGTTTGATATCAAGTATGTTCTTTATCAACCTTTTTGTTGCGATGGGAAGAAATGAACTAACTTTACTTTTATCTTGCCCTGTTTTAACATAGCCCAGTAGGTGAATGCTTTATTGGTATGCTTTGGCCAAAGTCTTTGATATATACTGATTTTGTGGTCATAAACTTTCCATATTAAAAACATTTTTAATGGTTTTCCATCTACCCATATTAACCATAAAGTTTCAAATGTTCACGTGCTTTTATTAAAAGTATATTTAAAATTCTGCTGATAGGAGTCACCACATGGAAAACGCAACTTGATTTTCCTTATTAGATGCTGGGAGACAGAAGCCCTTCTGCCATCAGACAGAGAGTCAAACATAACAATGCAATCCTGAACTTTGGGGTCAGCATTATAGACTCTGCTGAGCTCTCAGTCTCCATGCTTTTTTGTATTAGAAAGACTCATGTAAGATAAGACAATGAATTGCCTTTATTTCTTTCCTCCACAAGTAGTTGGTTTTCAATGGGCAAGCTAGTTTTGCTTTTTCACACACAGGTAAACTATATATTGAATCTACTTTTTGTTCTTTGAAGAATATTATTGTGTCATCTTGTTTGGATTCCGTGTCAGTTTTACAGGGAAGGTACCCGTTTGAGCAAAATAAGAGACATTTAAAGCAGCACACATCTTTAAATGATCTTAAACTTGTGTTTTTATCTTTCCTACATCTTTTTCTGTGATGTACAGTCAATTTTAGATGTTGTTTGTTCCAAATCTCCAGAATTCAAATAATTGAAGGCAAGGAATTCAGATTTTTCCAACTTAGAGAAGAAACTTTCATGAGAAGATTTTATTTTAGACCAACATTTAATGGTTGGTATCTTTTAGTACCTTTTGTGATTTAAAAGCTATACATAGGTTTTTTAGTACCTTTTGTGATTTAAAACTTAGAAATACTTTAAATATCAATTATCTCAGGGCTATCTTTATTCCAGTATTAGAAACAAGGTGTGCATTTAAACACATAATTTTCTCACCCCAGAACCATTGTAACCTTCTCACAGAACTAGTGTACTAAGCAAACCTCCATTTGACATTACTACCAGAATTTTTAAAGACTGTTACTGAAAAGGAATAAATACATGAAAAGACAATTTTATTGTTCTTACTGAAGTTATCATTTTAAACCAGTGTCTCAATCTTGGTGCTACTGACATTTTCAGCTGCATAATTCTTTGTCGTAGGGGGCTGCCTTGGGCCTTCTAGATATTTAGCAGCATCCCTGGCCTCTACCCACCAGGTGCCAGTAACACTCCCTCCACTGTTGTAATAATCAAAATGTTTTCGGACATGTCCAGTGTCCTCTGAGGAGCTTAATTCCTACTCTTATAGTGAACCCCAAGTTTCTCTTCAAAGAATCATTATGTCAGTATGTTCAGCTCTCTTATACTTTAATTCTCTATTTTAAAGTTTAACTTCCTTGTAATTCAATAAACAACCTTCTCCACCGGTTCTAATCTGTAGTTCACATCTGTTCTCCTGGCCTCCCCGACTCCATCCTGACTCATCCCAGTCACCTGCTCTGGTGGCCTTCTTTGACCTAGGTCACTCCTGGCTACCTGCTCTGACCTGCCTGTAACTGTCCTTCCTGCCAAAACACCCACTCTGCCACTCCAGCTGGGACCCTTGCTCTCTTTCAAATAGCCAATCAGGATTAGTCTAGTTTGTGAGGTCTAACCCTAGCCAATAGGGGAACGACACAGCCGTAGGGACAACCCCCATCAGGTGTAAGTACCGCTTCCCCCACTTGTCCAAGCATGCAGCTGCCATTGCTCCATCTGTGAGCCGCACCCTTCTACAGAAATAAAATATCTTGGGTTCAAGTGATTCTCCTGTCTCAGCCTCCATAGTAGCTGGGATTATAGGCACCTACCACCATGCCTGGCTAATTTTTGTATTTTTAATAGACA
Source organism: Sapajus apella (assembly GCF_009761245.1). Taxonomy (NCBI): domain Eukaryota; kingdom Metazoa; phylum Chordata; class Mammalia; order Primates; family Cebidae; genus Sapajus; species Sapajus apella. The sequence continues at coordinate 12,773,525 of NW_022436946.1, read as the reverse complement.
GTTTTGCCATGTTGGCCAGGCTGGTCTTGAATTCCTGACCTCTGGTGATCCACCCACCTTGGCCTCCCAAAGTGCTGGGATTATAGGCGTGAGCCACTGCACCCAGCCAGTGCATCCTTAAAAGGATAATTACACCTGTTTCATAGGTGTTGTGGGTTATATAAGGAACTGAATCGAAAGAAAACTAATTTCTAGATCACTGTCTTTGTGACAGGCATGAGGCAGATGATGTAGTTCATTTACCTCACTACACTACTTACTCCCAATGTTTTACATATAGAGAAATGGTGATGCTGAAAGACGGAAGAACTTTTTCAAGGGCATACTGGTGTCAAGTAGAAAAGTCATCTGTGCTTTCAAGGTACCTAAAGACTTCTCACAGTTCCTGAAACAACGAAAGTTCTCAAGTATTATTTAACCACTTGTCTTCAGGAGGACCAAGGTCTCGTTTGTTGAAGTTTTACTCCATCAAAAATCAAATCTAGCAATGTATTAACCCTGCCCGTCATAATAATCCAAAATACTCCAGTAAATTTAGAATTTTATTCAGAGTCCAATTCCTTCATATCTTCTTAAGATTCATGTTAATCTTAATTTAATTAGTTGTGAGGTTTACAATGATGAGAGTTAGTTAATCGTATTTGCTAAAATGTGCTTATTTCTGTGGCTCCTGGTAACCTTTTCTCACCTGGGTTGCTTTTACGTCTGTGCTTTGTTTTTAATCACTGGCAGAGCAAAAGTGGGCCTGTGAGAGAGTCCTACAGTTCTTTAGGCTGCTGGTAATGAAATTTGGACACAGACCTGGTTTGTAAGGAAACAGGTATAGATAGCAATAAGAATTGAAAGCAAATTATTTTTTCAGATTAAAAAATTTTTTTTCAGGTAGAAAGAGGCATTAAGTAGAAAAATGAGATAAAGCAACAACAATAATTTTTAGAAGAGGGCTGAATTTTTCTCAGAGAGATTTTTAGTTTGATCATTTCTATTGGAACATGTCACAAAAAAAATCCTTGGTATTAGAGACCAAGGCCACAGCAGAGAAAGCAGCTCCGTGGGCTTTCTTAGAGCAGAAGTCTATGTTGGAACAAGGCCCTGATGTCTGCATCTTCACCTTGCCACTGGCGTTCGTCCTGGGCTGGAACCCTTAGGGGATCTCAGGCCCATGTGTTTGCAAACAGGGAAACATATGGAATGATTTCTCCAGTAGCAAATAATTGAACCTATTGGGCCTGTTTAAGTGACAACACGGAGGCCAAATTTTCCACCTGAGGCTTTTTGCCTATTCTACTTCGTCTTCTTGCATTCTTACAGCTCTAGGAACTATGATTTTATTTCTAGAGTTACATAATCCCAGAGGTGGAAGGCCTCTACATGCAAGGCTTAAAACAAAACCAAAAAAACAAAACAAAACTCTTTAAAGGCCATGAGACACTTCAACTTCATTCTGGAAAAAAATCTTACACAGAAAAGAATTGAAAAAGTGGATCCACCCTGGTCGAAGCTGGTGTGCAGGGCTGCAGGTCGCTGGTGTGCCGGGCCCAGCTCCTGTCCTCTCAGACATGCATCGCCTTGAACACCACCTGGGCTCCTGGGGACTCTGTATCCAACCTTAGAAGATAGAAGGCCATTGAGAATGAGGAAATGGCAGCTTGCTAGTTTGAGTGGGACGCCCAGGCCACGTGGTTGGCCTCTAGATGCTCGGTCCCTTTGCATCAAGTCAAGTAGAAGGTCACTGGCCACCAGACCATCTCTGCTGGGATTTCAGACCTCCCCAGGGGGACGGATTGAGCGTTCTGTGTTGTGGTGTGTATAAGACTCTATTCTGGTGGCTTTCATACTGGTAACCAGGGATTCCAAAAATACTTCCCAGGGTTTTGGTTACAGCAGTAAAAAATCCTACCAAGTAGCTTTTAGGAACATTTGATATTTTTTATTTTGAAATTGCCACCTGTCATTGATCTAATTCTTGTGATATTGTTTCTATGCGGCAACATTTGTAATCATATGCCCATCACAGAAAAAGGCTAAGATACAAAAGAATAAACATCACCAAGACATGGAGATCATGTCAGGGTATGATCTTCTAATTTTAAGCTCAAAGAACACTGATGAACATTTTTAATGTATGAAAAACAATTATGCTGTCATTTGCATTGGTAACTATTCAGAGAAAAATTTAATAAGATGGAAAATACACCAAACGAGAGAGGAAAATGTGTAAAAAATTAAAACGACAAACCAAGGTTAATAGGGTGTTGTAAAAACCATTTATGTGTACAAAGATGTAGCCAAATGATATTTCATTTGGGGCTCAATGTACCAGAAAAGAATTTAAATTTTTATAGAAAATCACTTGAAAATATAAAATTGTAATTTTATATTTATATGTACTGTTGTTTTAGAAATGTTGATATTTGTTATCTGTTTTTAACTATCAGTTATTTGTGTTTGAATTTTAAAGGCTATGAATGTAGAATAGTTGTCAGATTTCAAAAGTTCTAAAAGAATTGCCTTAATTTCACATGAAACCTATTGCAATAAATAGTATTTCTGGCTAGGTATAAAAGACATTGGCTTGTTTTCCAATAACATAATAATTCATCTGATTTATGAGCAGGAGCTTAGAGATCAACCACAATATGAAGCAGTTCAATGTTTAAATATTATTTCTCATTTCTCATGTCATATCTGTGATTTAAAACCTATCCTTTTCATATACAAAGTGAGAAGATGTATTTCGAATTACAGCAGTAACCATATACCAATAAAGACATTGCTGAAATTGAAGTGCTGTGTGTTCGTGTGTGTGTGTGTGTGTGCGCGTGTGTGTGTGTGTGTGTGTGTTAGTTGGTGGATGGATTTTGTTTTTTTCTAAACTCTAACATACCCAACATACCAGGGGATTTGGAGAGGCTGATAGAGCAAAATGCCTTGAACATCCCGTGGTGATAGCTCACAGTTCGAGAACCTCATTAACAGCCTGACCGGCCAGCCTGTGGCACCCACAGCGAGTGGCTCTGGCCGTAGCTCTCCGACAGGAGAAGTGGGTTCTTCCAAAAGCAAACAACCTTCGACCCACGGTCTTCATCTGGGCCCATCAGGTCAACCGTTGTTTTACAGAACATCGGCAATTGTCTTTCTCCTTGTGTCAGGAGCCTCTTGAAACATTATACGAGGATAATTAAGTGGTGAATAAGGGTCAATGTGGACAAATAAATCAAACTGATAGTTTGAACACAGACTGATTGAGCAAAAACAAGGAATTCTGCCATGCCTGTTACTGCAGCGCTTGATGTTAACTGACTTTGTAAACATTACATCCAATGGCAGCAAGTGGGAAAGCTTTGTGTGGGATCAAAAGCTGAGCAAAGAGACACGGGATTTAATTGTTCAGCTTTATTTTTGAAATAAAGACATGCAGCGCCTCCATTTAGTTGACTTTAATGGAGCACAAAACCAAACCCATTCTTTAGCATGCTAATTGAGCTAGAAGATGCTTTCCTCTCCTCTAACAGAGATGCAAGAAATACCAGTAGAATCATCAGACTTCTGCAGCAGAAGTTCAGAGTTTAAAAATATGACAGGAAGTTAAGTCCCTCTATCTGATTAGACAAATTAAATATTCAAATAAATATAATATAATCTTATAAATATTTTAAAATCACAGACCACAAGTCTAATGTTCATAGAATAAGAAGCTGTTGTAATCAAATGTATTAGCTTATGAAGGAGATTTTGTCAGGCAGAAGGGCAGCCTAGAAATTCTAAACAGGAAAGAGAGGAAGAGAAAGACAGACAGACCCTTTAAAAAGGCTACTGTGTGTCTACAGGTTTGTTCTAATGGAAAACAATCATTAGAAATGAAATGCGAAGGAGAAATCTATCTTAGTAAGGATAAAGAAGAGTTTTTTTTTAAGCCACAAACATGCATCTTGACTCTTTTATTTGATTATTGAAAATCAAGTTTTCCTGTCAAAATTTCCAGTGAAAATTTCACTTCCCTACCCACCTCTTATGTTGCAGAAATAAATATGTAGTTTAAGCTACAATTTTATGTCATGTTAATGATCTTAGTTGTTATTTTACAGTCTTGTTCTAACTTACCATAATGGCGCTGTGTCAGACAGTGTAGGACGCTGGGTTTAATAATACATCACATATATCTTCATACATGAGCAGCAGCAATCTTTATATGTGATATTTAATAGTCTCACATATAAAGTGACAGAAACTCAGTCTGAAATATAAGCTTATGAAAATATAAGCTATATTTTAATTATAAATTTACAAATGAATGAATTCTATTATAAAGAAAACCATTACTTTATAAAAAATCTTCTTTAATAGAAAATCGATAAAGAGAAATGAGACACTAACTACTTCTACCTCTTCTGTGCATTTCATGTTTTATATTTAGATTGCTTGAAGAAATTAGCAATATGGTAAATAGTAATTGCAAACAGTAATTTATGAGTTTAAAGACATCTAAATGGCATTTGCTTGCAAGCATTGATTGCACATTTATTCCCATATCTGATCATCTGTCTTCATTTTTTACTTTAAATACAAGCGTTAATACCAATATGCTTAGATTAACAATGATAACAGTATTTGTTATTAATGTTGTCCTTGGACTGTGTTAATATAAAAGAACTATCAAGAATAAATTATATGCAGGGAGGTGGCTGTTTGCTGTAGTGCTCCTGGGTTTTTTTTTCCCCCCATAAATATTTTCACATAAAGAATCTAAGAGAAGCTCATCTATGAGCCGCCTACTCTGAGAAAGTGGTCTGAGAAAGGTGTAATGGATTGTGGAGGGAAATGAAGGCAAGCTTACACCATATCCAATCAGCCTTTTTCTGAAAGGTCAGGACATTCTGTCTGGGGCCATTTGTGTTTTTGATTCTGCCGTTTCACTATTCAGTAACACAATGTAACTGTCAGTCTCAACAACAGCTCCTGGATCCGCTGGCTCCACAGCTCTCGGGGTAACATACAATATTTCACATCCACAAAACAATTCAACGTCTGCGTGGGCAAACCATATGATGACCACAGGGAGCAATATGGTCACACCCTACTGGGCACTCTTAAGGGGACTCTGCAAAGAACTATGTCTAAAAAAGAATCAGGCTTTGCTCCTCTGTGCTTTTGCTTACTTGCCAAATAGCATTTTAATGTTTCATTTTTATCAGCAGAAGTCAAATGCAAATGTTCCTCCCTCCGCTCCATTTTGGTAGGGAAAGAGAGCTTTACTGCTATGCAAAACATTTGCAGTCCTGGAGTTAGAAGGGTGATAGATATTAGAAATAATTTAGCACATTCATGATGACCTCGTTGGATTACCCCCATGTGTGTTTTGTTATATTATTTATTTCTCTTCCCAAACAAAATCAGACACCAGCTCAAATTTATAAGTACAAAGCATGGGTTCTGACAGCCTAGGGAGACCAACCAATCAATGCCCTAACATAATTTCTAACCAATGAGATTTGAACTGAGCTCTAGAGAATTAATGCATATGGTACATTTTCCAAGGATTTGGCTTCTAATGCTACTTTTTGACTAGCTGATTGATTTAGGTTACAGTCCAGCTTGTCACTTCACTCAGAAGAAACTTAGATAAAGTATTCACAGAAAATGACAGCAAAGAAAAGAAACAGAAAAGAAAAGAAAAAGCTTATCTTCTAAGGCATGCAGTCTGGTTCCCTCCTGTCCAGTATTTATTCTTATTGCTAGATTTCCAATTATTTTTCTATTCAAGTTTCACCATGAATTTCCAAGTTCATCGTTAATTTTTTGGTGAATTTTTTTTATTCTTATTATTTTTTTGAAACAGAGTCTCGCTCTGTCACGAGGCTGGAGTACAGTGGCGCGATCTCAGTTCACTGCAACCTCCGCCTCCCGGGTTCAAGCGATTCTCCTGCCTCAGCCTCCCCAGTAGTGTGAACTATAGGCCCATACCACCACGCCCAGCTAATTTTTGGAATTTTGGTGGAGATGGGGTTTCACCATCTTGGCCAGGATGGTTTGGATCTCTTGACTTCAGGATCCGCCCACCTTGGCTTCCCAAAGTTCTGGGATTACAGGTGTGCGCCACTGCGCCCGGCCAGTGAATTTATTTTTAAAAAAACTTTCTTGAATTTTTTTAACAGCAAAAATATTTTAAAATGTATTTTCAGGTAATATATGTTACCTTTCCATTCTTCTCAATGTTTTACCCATACTGCTGAAGATTTAAGTTAATGACACTGAATTAACCAGATACATAATTTGTTCTTACCAACTCTCCTAATTATGCTGAGTTTGAGTCATCTTAAAAACCCGATTCTAGTTTTCCAATAATAACACTCATAATGATTATTTAGGTATACATATCTATTCTTATAAGAACATGATGATTATTTTTTTTCTAATTGATTCCAATCTATAATGGAGAGGCCAACAAGACTTAAATGTAATGATTTATTTGCCTCTGGCTTTAGAGTGTATTTTTGCTCAAATAGTATTCTGCTTGAGCAAATTTTCCAAATTTGTTTCTTGTCCTGTTTACTTGATGTTACACTACAATGGATACAACTATCGCCTTAAATATTGATGAGAAGTACCAGTTTCAATGAATCTAGGTTTTAATCTAAATTGACAACTCAATACTTAGTAGAGATAATATCATTAAAGATTATAAAAAAGTTAAAAAAATAAAAAAATTAAAGTAAAAAAATAGAAAAATTAAATGAAGAGGAAATCCACAGTTAATAAACTTCCCTTCCCTACAACAGTCATCGTGATTAAAGGTAAATACCAGGTTGCATTCTTTTGTTATATGGGCCTCTATTATGAATCTAGTAACAGGGGAAAAAAAGAAATATTTTCCTCCTCTACATCACCAGGGTACAGACGACTGGTAATCCTGTAAATCTCTTTTCTGCTTCTCCCTGGGTTCATGACTGTGTAGCTAGAGACTACATTTCCCAGCATTCCTTGCAATTAGATACCACCAAATCCTTTCTGGTACAATGTGAAAGGATCTGATGAGTGTATCCTGGGCCAGGAGCTTTGGGCACTGGGCTGGTTCATCCACATCTTTCTTTTTCTTGCTGGCTGAACTTAGACATGGTCTTAGTCCGGCTTTGACCATGAAAACAATGCCCTGGGGGTGAAAGGATCCTGAGTGTCTGCAACCTGCATGGAGCAGGGCTGTCCCAAGACCTGGGCTGCCACTGCAGCAGGGTTAAGAGAGGGAAATAAATGTCTGCATGTCTGAAATCGCTGTCTTGGGGATCTTTTTGTTACAGCAGCTTAGCATTACTCCAAGGAATACATTCAAATGCATCTCTTTTAAAGAAAATTATAAAAATATATTTCAAAGCCAAATTAGAAATAACATGTGGCTAATCTATATCACAGTTCCCCTTCATGATCCTACACAGTTGGAAGAAGAGTGTATCCATCTAGCAAGTGGGCAACTATCCGTTGCAAAATGCAGAGTCTAAACTCATGTTTGTCAAATATAACTTATAATTTGTTTTCTTATAACTTTTATAATGTAAATGGTTGTCTATATTTTTAGATTTTGTTAAAATGAATCATTTATTTCTAATAATTCTCTATAGGGTCCTGTCAAATAGAAACTTAGCATATTTACTTTGCTGTTTTCAGTGACTAGCTTTTTTCCTCTGGCAAAAAGTTGAAGAAATGCCCCATAATGTTTTTCTGGCCACAGCAGAGATTGTTTTTGTTTTCTATCCAGTCATTCAGGAATCAAGAGGATAAAACTGAAATCATTTTAGACACAACTTTATTTCTTCTCACTTTTCTTATGCCTTGAATCCCCACAAGTTCATTGTCTCTTCTAAGGTTAATTTTAGGAGGCAAAGGGTAAGCAGTGAGGAGTCGAGTGGGCATTGGCCATTTGAAATGGCAGACTTTTTAAAGGTAGTGCACATGAGAATAAATCAAGACCTATGACTGTAATCATGATGGCAAGCATCTCCCCAGACTGAAGGCCCCAGGGCTAATGTCACATCCATCTCCTCCTGACAAACTCCCTGTCCCTACTGTACCTAGTGTCTAAGCAGTAAACATATTTGATCCATTAAAGAGGTTCAACAAACAATGTGTGGTAGGTAGTTGATGTGGATAAGTAATGATGGCATTTGACCACTGCATCGGTTGACTGTATGGACTTAGGTATGGGTATCAGTCTGAGCAGAAAAAGCATTGCTTAGTTTTTATGCCACTGTCCTTGATGGTCTGGCATAGGATGCACCTTCTTTTCTAATCCCAGCCCCAAATCTCTTTCCCAGGGTAAAACATTTTTACATTCCCATCCTCAGTCATTAGTAACATGAACTAACGCTTCTTTTTCACTGATCTTCAACAAAGGCATCAATGAGAGCCTCTTTCCCATATCACAATGGTGTGATGACCACAGGACGTATGTAATGTTTTGTTTTCGATATTTAGAACCAGGAGTTAAGACAACTCATTCCTTCCAGAATTTCTTACTCCTTTCAAACTGCTATCTTCAAGTTCATCCTTAGACTCTGCAATCCCCCTAGCTCTAGCAGTCAGAGCTTTTTCTTGATCTCAAACCCTTTCATTGACATAATGTTTCTAGTTTTACACTATAACATTTTCTTAGCAATAAACTACTGTCTTGATAAAAGTCAAAAGAAATAGATATTTGCTCTACTTAATAAGTCAATTTAGAGAAATAAGTACATTATCAATTAAACAAATGTTATCAAGTTTGGGGGTGAATTTTGTGACAAAATATTACTTTGGGGTTCAGAAAGTCCTAATTCTAATTCACCCTCCTCAGAGCTGGGCACCCAGTGGCCTTGCCTGTTGGCCTTGAGCAGGGATATAAGAAGGAGAGAGGATGGAGTGGTGGTCGCTCTAAGTTCAAACCTCTGTCCCGCAACATACCAGGTGGGTGGGTGAAGTTGAAGAGTTCAATGAATCCTTCCCATCCTTGGCTTCCTTATCTGTGAAAGAGGGATAGTGATTCCTAACTCATGATGTTTCCAGGTGGTATAAATGAGATGCCCTAAGTTAGATGCCTTGCAAAGGGACAGGCAATTAATCTGAGACAAATTCATGCTTCTTCCTGCCAGATTAATTAATGATTCTTGATTCTTAGTAGAATCCTTTGGGGTTTTGTTGTTTTTTGAGGTGAAGTCTTGTTCTGCCACCAGGCTAGAGTGCAATGGCGTGATCTCAGCTCACAGCTGCCTCTGACTCCCGGGTTCAAGCAATTCTCCTGCCTCAGCCTCCCGAGTAGCTGGGACTACAGGCAGGCGCCACCACACCCAGCTAACTTTTTGTATTTTTAGTAGAGATGGGGTTTCATCATGTTGGCCGGGATGGTTTCAATCTCCTGATTTTGTGATCCGCTCACCTCAGCCTCCCAAAGTGTTGGGATTACAGGTGTGAGCCACAGCGTCCGGCCACTCAGTAGAATCCTTTAAGATTGGTTGTCTTTGGCCTTCTCATTTCATTGTTGGAAGCACTGAGTATTAGAAGCTTCCATTTTTTTCATTACATAATCAATAATAATGAAAATAAAAGACTCACATTCACAGTCCAGTTTTCCCTGACCTCTAACCCATGCTATTTATCTAGCTTGTGGTTCCATGAGAGACTGCAGGATCGTGTATTCTCATATAATCTTTCTGATAGGAATTTTTTATTGATGTGAAATCTTTTATTGATAGGAATTTTTTATTGACATGTCTCCCACAAGTCATTGCGCTTTCATTCTCTCCTTGTGTTGTTCTCATATACCCTGTCTGTTTAGAATGACCACAACTCTCTCTGCTTAAATAATCTTTCCGAACTGTCTTTCAATTTGCAACTCACATCTTTCTTCCTTTATGAAGTTCTCCCTAATACTGCACCTGGAATGACCTCAAGTTCCTGTGTGTTCCCAGAATGCTTATTCTCTTTATTACTCATTTGACATTTCACATTTGCTGTCTTCTATTACACTAGTAGAGTGTGGCAGAAACACTCTGGCCTAGGTGTCAGCAGACCTGAGTCCTGGGCCTGACAGCAGGATATCACTTGCTCACTGTAACCTTCGTTTCCTTGTCTGTAAAACCAAAGTAATAATACTCAAGTGGTCTGCTTTGACAACCAAAAGAAATGTTAAAACACTTCACAAGCAATAAAATGCTACAGAGGAGAAGGCATTAGTTTTGTTACAAGCACATATGTTTTACTCTTTCTTCTAAAACACCCAGCACAGTGCCCTAAATACACTATCAATAAAATGAATACATGAACCATCTAGGAATGTGAAGACCTGGATGCTGGTGTCTGTTCTGCCAGCTGTATGACCTTTGGCCTGGCATCTGAATTATGTTCAGTTTTTTTGTAAAGTGAGAAGGTTTGTCCTCAGTTTAGACCAATGAGTCTCAACCCTGGTTGTACATTGGAAACACCAAGGGAGCCTTTAAAAAAAATGCACACACCTGAGTCCGGCTTCAATCCAGATTCTCTGAGAGTGAGGCTCCCACCTAGGTATTAAAATTCTTTGTTTTTAATTTCAAAGCAACTACAAACTTACAGAAAATTTGGAAATACAGAACAAAGACTTTTTTTTTGAACCAGTTAGAGTAAGTTGCCCACCTAACAACCTATTACCCTGAATACATTAGTGTGAATTTCCTGTAAACAAGGACATTATCCTACAGATATACAACATAACCATCGAAATCAGATGATTAACATAGATACATTCAAGATCCTATTCAGGTTTTACCAGTTGTCTCTTGGAAACGGAACTTCTTCAGAACCACACCTTATGTTATGTTGCTATGTCTCTTTTGCTACCTTTAGACTAGATGGTTCCTCAGTATTTCCTCAGTTTTCATGATCTTGACGCTTTTGAAGATTACAGGCCATTTATTTTGTAGAATGTCCTTCATTTTAGGTTTGTCTGATGCCTCCTCATAATTAGATTCAGGTTCCATGATTGACAAGAATATCACAGAGGTGATGCTGGCTCTTCCCATCCAGGAAGTTTGTTCCATTACTGATGAGGTTTACTTGGATAGCTCAACAAGGGCAGTGTCTGCCAGTCTTCTCAACTGGAAAGTTTATCTGTTCCCTCTTTGCAATTAATTAATATCTTATGGGGAGATAATTTGAAACTGTGTAAATATGTTGTGTCTTATCAAACTGTCAAATGTATTAATTTATGTTTTCCATGTTATTTTCCATGTTATTCTATGAGTTTTGTTCCATTACTGTCAATATTTATTTTGGTGCTCAAATTGTGCCCAGTTTGGCCAGGGGGAATCCCATCAGGCTGGCTCCTGTATCCTTGTCACATGCCCCAATCATCCTTTGAGTACATCCTGCTTTCTAGCACCACAAGATATCCCAGGACCCTCTGGTACTTCTTCTGTCCCAACCTTGGAATTGGTGATCTCTCCAAAGGTCCCTGGCTCCCACTGAGAATGGTATGTGAAGGGAAGCACATACTAGATGTGTTCATCACTGTTGGCTTATCATGACTTTTTGGCCCTCTCAGTGAGTCAGTTTAAGAAATATATGAATATTGATATGTGTATACATCACTTTTATATTCATGTTTGTTACTATATATTTTTGAAACCTCGAGTTCGCACTAATTCCAATCCCAATCTAATACTTCAATGAATATTCTAATTTTCTCCCTTTCTATATTTATAACTGCTTCTCATCTTTAGGAGTTTTGCAATTTGAAACAAACACCAACAAGAAAAATCCTGTGGAGATTTTCTTCACTTTCGTCACCCACTAAGCTAATAAATCACAGATTATTAAATGAGATGCTTCTCTTTTTTGAAGCTCTATCATATTAAGATTCTTTAAAAACATATACTTGTGCTCAAACTCACACCTACATACCTTTCAAAAGCTAAGAGATTTTAATAATGCTTTTATACAGGTTTAGGGCACTGTGTCATCCTTCAGAGCCATCTGATTATAATTAAGGTATTGCCTTAATAGAGAAATTTTTTAAAATATCATAGGAATAATGATCTTTCTGTGTTTTAAAACCCAAAACTGGATACATAAATAGATTTGTCTTGTGTCAGGATCAGGGGAGTAGAAGTCCCTCAACAAGATGGGAAGAGTTGTGCACTCAGCAATCCTTGACGAGCACGTGTTGAGCCAGACAACGCCGTGCTGGAACACTGCTCGCCTGATGGACACCCAGAGATGGGATTGTTTGTGTTGGTAAAGCTTGTATCAGTCACATTTGAGAGGAGGCAGCTGCTGTGGATCATGAGAGCCATTTGGAAATGCTTGTATCATGTTAGTTGCACTTTGCTTCACATGTCCTTCGTGTTTTCTATCTTCCTCTTTGGCCAGAAGACTGTATTTCCATCCAGAGATATCACATATTTTATTCACAATATATTCATGATCCATAAAGTTATAAGGCAGTCTAGGATGATCTAAATATTGACCTTTTTGTTGATGTAAGTACACGATATCTTTGGAATACTGAACTGCTAGTGAAAAATACAATTGTGATTGAAAATAAAATGCTCTTTCATGGAATTCTTTGAAACTGTTACAATCATGCATATTTTCCTGGAAGCCAATTTTGCTGTATTCTTTTTAACTAAACACTCTTTACCTTTAATAATTCCATACCATTTAGTGTAACAATTCCAAGTGTCCAGTGTAGTCCGTTTCTGTCTTCTCCCTTAAATCTCTTTCGTTATGGACGGTTGATGCTACATAGTCAATACTATCTTATATAAAGAAGTATTGCTTTACCCACCATGTCCTGGCTGGGCATTCAGTCATGCATTAATTACTAACCTACTATCCCATTCAATCAATCAGTCTATTAATTAATCAATTAGAGTATTTTTAACCCTTTAGCTCTTCTTTTTTTTGGACACAGAGTCTCACTCTGCCACCCAGGCTAGAGTGAAGTGGCACACTCTTGATTCACTTCAACCTCTGTCTCCTGGGTTCGAGTGGTTTTTTTTTTTTTTTTTTTTTTTAAGACAGGGTTTCACCATGTTGGTCAGGCTGGTCTTGAACTCCTGACCTCAGGTGATCCGCCTGCCTTGGCCTCCAAAGTGCTTGGATTACAGGCATGAGCCACCGTGCCTGGCTCGAGTGGTTCTTATGCCATGCTTCAGCCTCCTGAGTAGCTGGGACTATAGGCATGCGCTACCATGCCCGGCTAGTTTTTTGTGTTTTTAATAGAGACAGGGGTTTTTCCATGTTGCCCAGGTTGTTCTGGAACTCCTGAGCTCAGGCAATTCACCTGCCTCAGCCTCCCAGAGTGCTAGGATTACAGGCGTGAGCCACCATGCCCAGCCACCTTTTAGCTTTTCATTAGGTAGAAATTAGCCATGCCTTAAGCCTTCTTTGCAGTTCTAACCCAAATTTTCCTTTTTAAAGGTTAAGGACAAATTGCATAGTATGTATTTATGTTAAGATTTCAGAGTAGATTTTAAAGTTGAATATTGAATGATGAGGCCCTAAAATATCCATAAATTATATGATTGAGTTGGCATAAGCCAGCTGATAACGAGTTGTACTTGTCTTGCTTGCTTAAAATACCTGCGTTTCTCTTGGGGGCGAAGGGAGATTGGAAAAGATATTGAGAGGTTGTCATAGACAATGAATACTCAGTAACATAAGGATATAAACAACTTTTCGAGAGATGGGGCCATTGAAGACCAAATACATCTTAGTCAATAATTGCAAAATGTGGAAAAATTCTTTTACAAAATGAAAGAATGTGCAGAATTTTATCTTAAAAGTATTTATTACAAATGAAACAGGAATGTTATTTCTTTGAGTATTTGTAACAAACCATTTCTCGTTCATATTTAAAATGTTGAAAACAGCTTATCTTTCTATCAAGTTAGTTGAATTATTTAAATGACACAAAATTAAGCCGTTTTGATTGTCAGAATGGTGACACTACAATGAAAACAGCTAGTCTAAGAATTTCATATATTTTAGAAACTTGTAACTGCATTTGAACCATTCTGATTACATTCAAAATAAGACAACGTTCCATTTGAGACTTGAAAAAAGAATTCTATATTTCTATCAAATTTTAAAATATTCTAGACAGTGTCCTTTCTCTGAGGGTATATTCTGACCCATTTAGAAAAGGGGATGTGGAAAAAGTAGCTCTGTTTATAATGAAAATCTCTTTTTTGGGGGTATAAAATCAGTTAAATAAAGAACATTGCATCATGCATGAGAGAATCTTCCCCTGGGTGCATCCATAACGACTACAGAGTGCCATCCACAGACTCTAACAGATGCCCAACAGAGGGGTTCCAGGCCCTAACCTCCCTCTAGTCTCTTGTGTTAATGAGGACTCTTGATGCAGTTTAAGGCACACTAGTGAGCAGCTCTAAATCAGAGCTCGCCCTGTGGAAGGAAAGTTTACAATGGGTACCGAGGCCAGTCAGTTACAATTCCAGATGTGGGGCCTGCACCATGCCTCTGACCAGCATCCATTTCTGCGCTCCACAGCTGGTCCATGTAAATGTGCCATATTGCTGCCCATCTGCTCAGAGAGTGCACAGTGGCACATCTCTCTCTGACAGTGGACCATTTTATTGAATGCTATAAATATTGAAATTCATAGGCATGAAGCAGCAGATTTTTAATGTTACTTAGAGAGACATTTGAGCCACAACCTTTGGCAGAAGCATAGACTGTTAGTATCTCAGTACACTGTGCACCATTTGGTTCAGACTCATGAACAACTTTTCCAGGGATTTCATGGCTCTCCAATCTCAGGTAAAATGGAGTACAGACCCTGAGGGACGGTATTTAGTGTGAATGTCACCCTGCATACAATGTGCATTTGGGATATGGACTTTCCAGCCCTGTGCTGTGTTAAACCATATGTTAATGTTTTTATACTCAGAAAAGATTAGATTGGGGACCAATAAAGTTTCAAAACTACAAATAATAGGCCAACCATTGTGAAACGTGAAGCATTCCTTCAGCTGATTTTTTTCCAAAGTCCCTGCAATTTTCATTTTTGAAATGGTAGGGCTATATTTTGTTATAGGAAACCAGCTTATTCATATTTTATAAGCTAGTATGTGCAAATTTTGTACCAGAGCGTAAACATCCTCGTTAATTTGAAATTACTGGCATGTGATCTGGATAAGAACTAGAATAAAGAAAATTGCTCTGCGGTGTTTCTACCTTTGACCAAAGACTCCCAAGCAAACTTTAAGGCAAAAAGGAAGGAAATCAAAGGCCAGGAATGAAACGTGTGCAGGTTATCGGTACTGTTTTGATTTCTGGGATAATGTTCTTTGTCTTTAATAAACTGTGAAGCCAGGCAAGCTATTTAAGACAAAAATGGACATAGTTTTATATAGAGACAAAAATGGGCACTATTTTCCTTTTCCTTCAGTTCTGCTGTGAAAATGCCCTTCTAGCAATTGTCAGAGATTTAACAACAGAAGCGAATCATTCATTTAGAACAGTAAGTAGCTTGGAAAGGACATGATAATGCTCCCAGTTTGGCATTTGTTTACATCAAAGCTGTTAAGATCAACTAATGTGACAACTATTTAAAAATAAAATACTTTTCCTGCCTAATTGATGTAAAGCACTGAAAATGATCAAAATCCAAACTGAATTTCAATTATTCTCCTGGCACGTACATTTCTCAAGACTGGGATGCTTTTTAGCTTTGTTTCATTTTCATTTTCCAATTGCTCCGTGGTCTTTGTATTTTTTTTTAAAACAGTAACTTGTGTCTTTGTTAGTGAAGTTATAACATTCCAACAATAAGCTGTGTCATTGCTCAAACATTTCCCTGAGTTCCCAATCAGCAGAGTTATGTAAGGTGGCAGGTTAATAAATGCGACACACTGAAATCATTTGTACCAGATTATCTCTCCTTCCAAACTCTGACAGATGCTAGGTCCAGCTGGTAAAAAAAGTTTATAGGCGAGTTGGATCTGGGGTCTTCACACACTCCACAATGTTGGCGACCAATGCTTGTTTTAATGAGTCACGGATTGCCTGTTTATCTTCTGCTCCCTGCTGTTTCTGCATTTTCTCTTCCAGAACAATCCTAGAAACACATGCTGCTACAGACGCTGGAGCAATGTGTGTAGATGTTTGAGCCAAATTATTATAAAGAACTCTTTCTTCTCTGATATTAAAAAAAGGAGAGAGAATTGCACATTGCCCAGCAAATCGTTATCTCAGATGTTCACTGTGACATGCTCAATATGGCCTACCAGAAAAAGTTGGAGACATTTGAAACCTTAACAACTACACAAAATGACACTGTAATTGGCGGGTTTTGTTGTTCATGTTCTGGCTCAGCTAAAACTGCTCTAAACACTTTGTTTAATGATGTTACATTATGACAACACATGGCTTCTATACAGCAAGTCATCATGTTTAACATGCAACTACACAGGAAAAGAAGCAAGTGGCCAGGAAGCAGTACCAGGAGCCACCCTTAGACGTTCTTTTGTCAAATCAAAAACGATTAAGCCTGAAGTCTCCAAAAATGCCACTTCTCACTACAGGCTCATTTAAGTCAGATTCCCAAGCCCACTGGTTTAAGATGACTTCTCAAGAAAAGCCATTGTTTTGAGAGAGAGAGAGAGAGAGAGAGAGACAGAATATTTAATACTGAGTTGAGACTTGAGAATAATACTTAAAAATGAAAGAAACATAGGTACAAAATCATGCCTTAATCAGACCACTCTTTGAAATTCAGATATTTTCTTTGAATTTCAAAAAAATGATTTTAATGTGGTAAGAAAACACACATTCTCCTCCAAATAGAGTTGTTAGTGTTACATTCTTCTCCATTTTAATAAAGTTTTTGGTCATCTCCCAAATGGTTTATCTTTGCTATCTTAGAAATACGCAATGAAAATTAGACACAGCCTCTATCCTCATATATTTTTATTTATAATGACATAGGGAATTGATGGACAAAAATAAATGTTATGCGGACATACATGAAGAAAATGACAGATGTAAAATAGATTTGATGAAAGAGCTTAGTGAAAGATTATGATGATAGATTGAAAAATGTTTGACACCACCTTTGTGGAAGAATTCTTGTCTGATAAACGGATTTGGGACAGTAAGCATTGGACACAATTCTAAAGTTGCATTTGAATGTTTGAAACATTCAGAGAGAAGCCTGGTGAGAATAGAATCTAGGTCTGTGCATGAAGCAAGACATTCTGGCAAGTTGGTCTAAGTATTCTTGAAAAGGCTTGCCGGTCATTGCTAAAAATAATCATTCTTTCTAGAAGAAACAAAAAAAAAAAAACTGATGAGCAGTGTTTTGCACAAGATGACGATGTAGTCTACAACGTTTTGGAGGAGATAGAAGCAGAAAGCTAGGAAATGTGAAGTCACACAAACTTTATGTCACACTTGAACACCATGTCACTATCTCAGAAAATTGGATAGACTTTTCTGCATATCACTCAATGTACTTTACAGAAGCACCCTTGTGATAAACAATCATTGATACTGAATTTAAGAAATATTTAATTTTTAAAATAAATCTGTTCTATTTTAAGTAAACAAGGATTTAACACAATGTCTTTTATTGCCATTTTAGATGTCAAATAATTTAATATCCAATTATTGCTTAAGATTGTTGTACTCACCAGAGGAGCCTGAAATATTGTCTTCTTTCTGTCTCTATCAGGACATTTCTGTCTTGTTTCATTGTTAAGTCACCTTGGTTACCTTGGAAGTAGAGAAACGTAGAGAGGGTACAAAATGCGAACGATCCACCTATTTCCTTACACTTCCGTAAGTTGTACAATAAAAATGTGATTTCTTTTATTCCTTTAACTAATTGATTTAATTTTCATTACAATGGACTGGTGAGTAGAGAGAAAAATATACTATATTTTAGTCTAGATTAGAAAACTCAGTCTCAATAATGGAAACACTTCCTTCCGATGATTCAGTCTCTTGGTAAATGTTCAGAACTCCCATTGCTCCTCCCCAGCATGGCATGTGCATGTGCAAGAAAGAGAGGTCTTCCAGAAAAAGGTAATGGTGGAGCTCATGCTGGAATGGAAGGAGATGTCTGGTTATTCTCCCCTGCTGCCTCTGCCTGCACCCATCTCTTCCTTTGCCTGCCCTTTTCTGTGTCCTGGAATGCTCTATCTATCCCTATAGACTCTATATCCCTGGCTACTTTGCTGGTTGACTTCTGTAGCTTTGGTTAATGGGAGCACCAGCAGGAGCCTGACGTTTGGAAGGTGGGAGGCCGGGGCTTTCCTTCTCTGCTCGCTCCCTGCTTTGGCACCAAGTCTCTGGCATTGCTGTCTGTCCCCGTGATTGCTTTCTCCTTCTCTGCTCCCTTTATCCCCAAAGGTAAGAAGAGCTTCCTGAAGTGCTTAGTCTCTGGGCACTTCAACATCTTTCTTCAACCTAATACGCCGCCTTTCTCTAGGGCTTCTGCTTCAAGAGGGGAGCTTGGAATTCAAGCGTCTCACCATTTGCTTCTCCTTTCTTCCCATAATGCTACTGGGCAAAGAGGCTGGGTTCCTCCCTATGTCTGATTTTGGTGGGATTTTGCCCAGCATCATATCCTTTCTTCTTTTTCCATTTTTCTCTTCTTCCATTTTCCTGGGACTGTAACAACATAAATCCTGATAGAGAATGATGAGGCAGGAGGTAAAAATACATCAATTTAATATTTTCAGAACATTAAGCTATCCAGAAGATCAGATAGTAGAGAAAGAACTTTAGTCAGCAGACCAGAAGGAAAGATTCTAGCACTGAAACTGGAGCAAAGAAATACAATTATTTCTGCTCAAATGCAATGTATGTGTTCCTGAAGAGCCTCATGTGCTATAAAATTACAAGACACATGCTAAAAATAACATGGCTCATGGGAAAAACAGGTGTGGGGCAGATTTCTAAAAAGCCATACAAATTGTAATCAGAGCATTAGCAAGCCCAGTAACAATTCCAACAAGAATACCCGTAGAGTTAAATGTCCACTGGCCACACTGCGTCACAGTCAGCTGATCCTCTGTGGCCTTACCCTCTAGGCTGCTGCTTCCTCCTTTGACATACCTCATCAGAATAAATAATCAGATTCAAAATGTGTATTTCCTCATGAACCAAAAAAATTTTTAAACACAGATGGAAATTCTTCAGTTTCTTCAGCTGTGCTGTCAGCTTCCCAGATAGATTTTTGAAACATAGATTTGTTTAAGGAATTTTTCATTATACATTTTATTAAGTCTGTGGTTTACATTAGTGCTCACTCTTTGTGCTGTGCATTCTATGAACCTTGACACATGTGTGATGACATATATCACCATTACAGGATCATACAGAAAAAATAATTTCACTGCCCTAAAAATTCCCTGTGCTAAACCTGTTCATCCTTCATCCCCCGCGAACCCCTGGCAACCACTGATCTTTTTCCTGCCTCCACAGTTTTGCCTTTTCCAGAACGTCATATGTGGAGGTTGAAATCGTATAGTAGGTGGCCTTTTCAGATCGGCTTCTTTTGCCTAGTCATATGCCTTTCCGTGTGTTTTTGTGCTGCCATAGCTCATTTCATTGTCTAGATGTACCGCAGTTTGTGTATTCACCTCTTGAAGGACATCTTGGTTGATGCCCTTCAAATATGTTTTGGCAATTATGCATAAAGCTGCTATAAACATTCAGGCACAGACTGTTTAACATGAAAACCATAGGGACTTCATGGACTACTCCTTGCACTTAAAATTTTGCTTCTATCAGATTCTCAGTTTTTTTCTTATGATTTTCAAATACTGGTGAAACAAATTGCGAGGAAGTTTGTCCTTGACTGTGTTCAGAGCATTAAAGTTTGGGGAACTTTGCATATGAATGTCTTCTACGTTTTACTGACCATATGCCTTAAGTCAGACTTAAGTATTCTTCAGCATATGGAAGAATTATGTGGTATTGAACCTCCCTATACCTTCACAGTGGGCTACTTCTTACCTTTTATCTTCCCTGACTCAAGCATACAAAGTACAGTAACAATCTCAGATTCCTTGAGTGATTTGGTGGCTTCTACGCGTATAAGTCTTCTGTGTTTAATTTTCTAAAGCCACAACATCCTTTGTTCCACTCTTTGGCCCACACATCATTATCTTAGCAGCTATTTTTTTATATTTTAATTTTGTGTGTTTCACTTTAACCATCTCTGTGTATTTGAATTACTTGTTAATGTGGGGCAACTATAGAAGAAATGAGAGGCTTTGCCCTTAGCTTAAAATCTAGATGATGGGATGATAGGTGCAGCAAACCACCATGGCACATGTATACCCATGAAAGAAACCTGCACATTCTGCCCATGTATCCTGGAACTTAAAGTAAAATAAAATTAAAAAAAGGAGACTTTGCCTCTGAACTTGGAGATGACACCATTCGCCAGAGACAGATAAGTCACCATGGTCATCTGAACAGTGGGTGAGAACATCTGGAACACCTGGAGTAGGATAGGCAGGAAGTAGACACTCAACATGTTTTAAATGGTTGTTACAATTATTGTTACTATTGCTACTTATGGAGCATTTTCCCTGAGGCCAACTCTGTGTCATTTTTTTTTTCTGATCCTCCTAACCATCCTATAAGATATAAATTATTTCCATTTTTTGAGAGGCAAACTGACTCAGACAAGCAAGTCACATGCATGGCTAGCCAATGGCAGAACTGGAGCCTGTCCTTATGTCTGCTTGCTTCTAAGGATGGTGCTCTTTCCATTGTTCAACTCATCTGAGCAGCCCTTCTTCCAGAAGGATGTGTGGTCACTGTTTCTGGGCAGTGTGAGGGTCCGGCACGTTCTCCTTTGCTCTGTGCCATTGTATCTGCAGTGTGAGCCCAGGACCGAGATGGAGCTCTGGAGCCAGGGCACAACGTGGGCCGGGGGCTGCATCTCACCAGGGCTGTCTCCTTCCGCACCTGATTTTGACTCAAACCACTGGGAAGTGTCAATAGTTAGTCAAAGGCCTTCAACTTTATGTCAGTTGTATGGTAGTCTAAACAATGGATTCCATCTTTCTACAGCCATGCTGTATAAATATGGCCAAGTTATTCCACTATACGTAAAAGATGGTTGTGCTATACGCAAATGATGCACTTTATATTTGTATAAAAGGCAATCTGTCAAAATGTTCAGTGCTGTTCAATGAAGACAGAATTTTGAGTGTTTATTTCTTTCTGCTTTTTTATGTTTTCACAATCACACAAAAATACCTGTTTTGATACATATTTGAGAAGTAGTAAAATAGAATGGAATAATACAGACACTTTAGTCAGGCAAATTGGGTTAAAATCTGAGTTCTGTGACAGTAGAGTAATTCATTAGATTCTATGAACTTTAGCTTTCTCAGCCTTAAAAAGAAGAGAATATCTAGTCCTTATAGGATTTTTGTGAAGATTGAACGTGAGAATGTGTATAAAGTTCTTAGCATAATGCCTGCCGCACATTAACCATAATAACCAGTATTTACAGAATGTTCCTGTGTACCAGACACTTAACTCATTCTATGCTCACTTACAATACAAGAGTCCCTGTCTTACAGGGAATCGTTGTCAGCCTTCCCCCTCAGGTTTGGAAGCCAAGGAGCTAAGAGGTCACTTGTGGTACCTAAGCAGTAAGAGGTGGTGGAGTGGGAACAGAACGGAGAACATTTGGCCCCCAAAGTTTCTCTCTTAATCACAATGCAGCAATGCTCTCAATGATAATGTTCTCAGTAATATTCCTCTCAGTGATAGACACCTAGTGAGTGCTGGTATTCACAGCCCTCTTTCCTTATTAGCCAGATGATCTGTTTCTGTGGATCACTCATTTTTGGTATAGTTAGTATTTAAAAGTCAAAGAAACACACAGAACCTCCTTTAAAAAAAAAATTGCTTCAGTGTGACATCTCTCACGAAGAAGAGTTGAAAAGTAATTAATCATTCCTCCTTCTGTTTTTAACAATTTTCTTTAATTCCTTCTGCACATGTCTCCCATATAAATAGGTAGTATCTGATCTCTATGGGAAGGCACTTAACACATTTTCATTGCAATTAGTTTTACTAAAGTAAAATCACCATGTTACATGGCAAGAAAGAATGAGTCATTTGTTATTAATGGGGAAAACAAAATGCTCATTAACATTGTCAGTGTTTAAAAATACCCGTGTTTAGACTACTGACTGATTCAATGTGCTGGGGTTTAATATAAGAAATAAGAAGGACAAGCATTTTCAATAATCTTGTAATTATTTATAGAAAATTTAATTTTTTTTCGTTTCAGCATGAGAAAATGACAGATGCCAAAAACACCAACTTACCAACTTTATGTCTATTGGTTTCAAAAGACAATGGGTGTCATACATCATTTAGATAACATTTGACAGGGAAGGGAGTCCATCCTCCTTACTGTGTATTTAAGAAAAATGTGTTCTAGGTATTGCACTACATTCTCTTAAAGCAACCATCATTAACGTAGATGTTGACTTTTTTCTGAACAGTACTCTTATGAAAAAGGCTGAGAGTTTTACATTAACACAAGAATAATTATTTATAGCCATTCCCCATGGCTATGTTGTCTTTTTATTTAGCTGTTTTAACAGTATGCTAATGACAGGAAGAAAACATACATATAAAATATTGTAAGCATCAGGACTTGGTAGGAGAGAGTAAGTTTGGCTCCTGACCATGAAATTTCATTCTGTGGTTGCCTTCTTAATGGCATCCCTTGAGGTCAGTGGCTTTGAATTCTCCCAATTGTATGGGGTCACTCTGGCAGCACTGACCAAGTAGAAAATATTCAGCTAGAGAACACAATAGCAGAAGTCACCCTTTAAGTGTCCTGCCTTCTATGTCATGCAATTGACTCCAAGGCTCCCCACTAAGATGTCACTGTTTGACCAGTTTGCTTTAAAACAGCTTAATTAGCTGAAAGGAAAGCTGTGTCTGAGCATGTTTGTGAGCAAAAAACAAAAAGCTCTCTCTTTTCAGAAGGCTCATGCTCTATCTTGTCGGAAATTTTTGGTTCTGAAACAAAACAACATTCCTTTCATACACAATCAAGTCCCTGACAACAAATTTTTCTCTGGATGGGAAAATATCTGGCTTGAAGCTATCTCCATGTGGACATTTTTGTTGGTGTTCTTATACATCTAGGTTTGTGTTGAGACCCACAGTCATATAGGGCATGAGTAGGGGAATTCTTACCAAATCCATTTGAGTTTATTTCCTTTACCCAGCAAGGAGATACTGCTTTTCTTGCATAAGGGCTAGTGGGCTTTCTGATTAAAATCTATTGAACTTTGTAATAATGTCAGAACATCAAAATAACTTAAGTGCTAACATCAAAAACGATCTCATTCCACTTAGTTCATTTGCTTCTCAGTAAACTTTCTTTTTTAAAGTTCCAAAGAAACAACTCAGATTTAATTCCTGGAATGACACAGCAAGAAAATCTTTGTCATCATACCTTAAAATATTCCTAATTCACCATACCTTAAAATATTCCTAATTCACCATAACTTAAAATATTCCTAATTCAACATGGACTTCTTGCACAAATGCACGCACACCACCTGCTATTCTCTGGGCGTAGAGCCCTGCAGTGAACATGGGAAGGTATATCTAGGACCCATCTTAAGTTGTTTAAATGCAAGAGCAAATTCCCTGGCTGAGAGAGAATGACACTAGTTCTTATTTGCATGTATTGCTGTGGCAAAACCCATCTGAGACACAGGAAACCGGTGTTTTCATTTGTCAAGGCAAATTGACAAGGAATTGTTTTCATCTTGATGGGGCTGATGAAAGCATCTACAGAAATCTTGAACCCATGTAAAGGGGTGCCACAGGCAAGCCAGGGAATTGTTCCAGAAAAGAGAGAACCACCTGTCCCTTTACTACAGCATTTCAGAAAGCTTTGTGGAATTTTTTAAGTCACAGAAGAAAATTCCCATGCCCCAAACAATACCCAACTGTAAAAACCAAATACTTCCAACAATTAACCACTGCAATATGGCCTGCCTGCTCATCCAATTTCTTCCACAGTCTCTTGTCTCGATGCTGATTACTCAATGAGCACATACATTTCCAGTCAACTCAGTTTATTTTCACAACTTCTAAGTTACAACGAGCACCAAATTCCAACCAAAGTACATTTTTAAAAATTGTTCTGAGCTCCACAATTTGGTATCTCTGTAAAATTGTGTGCGCGCGTGCGTGCGTGTGTGTGTGTGAGTGTGTATTGCCAACCTATCTCAAGACCACCTAAATTGTGGCTTGCAAAAACTCAAAAATGATGACACCCTCCCTAAAGTAACATTGGATTTTAAATTGCAATCGTAACTTCATTTTTTTAATGAAGAGAAGGATGACTAAATTAGGGAAAAGTCTATAATTAGGAATATAAATCTTCCACTGATTTCTGGAGGTCACCAGATGAACCAATGCAGCCTTCAGACACATCTGCTGTTTTGGCAACTGCTCCCTTTTTCGAGGCTGCTCATTGGCTCCCGCTAATCATATGCGAGGCCTCCTGGAAGCGATTCGTGCCTCTCCCGGCTGAAGCCGGGCAGGGCCTGGAATGAAGCTGCATTGCTCAGCTCCAAGCTACCACATTGAACTGTGTGCCACCTTCCAGAGGCCAACAGGCCGGGTGGTGGAGAGGGAGTGCGATGTAGCTGCAGGGTGGGCAGCTAACAATAACCTTTCGAAGCGCAGGAGCACGTTTTCCAGAGCCCCTGGAAGGCTGCAGGCAGACTGCTGGAAGGAGCTGGTATTTTCAGGAGAGGGGTTTGTGCCCACAAGGTGGCATCACTGGTGCCAACTTCAGACAGAGGCCCTGGTCTAATCTTTGGAGGTGATGTGCTGTGAGGGTAGATCAGGGTGAAGACAGAAAAACCATTGCATGAAATAATTCACACTTTAATGAAGTTGATTCTTTTAATACACAAAAACAGCAGTGAGGAGAATGGCAAATAGCATTGCTTTCTCTCTGGCTCAAGTGCCTTGGATAGAACTGGCTATGAATTAGTAATAATAGACACTGGACACACATCTGTCATGGAACACACCGTCTAATAAATGATTGTGATTGTAAACTGTTGAGTTTCTTAACGGCTAACAGAGTAAGGCACTTCCTGGGTTCCAGGCTGAGCTTAGATTCTGCATCTGCAAGTTCTGAACTGGGAACCTGAATAATAACATACTTTTTTCCATTTGTAAAAAGCTGCAAAATACTGTCTGCATCTTTAATAATCAATGCAGGCTTGGAAGAGTATAATTCAGGTGCAAGATTCTCCTGTTCATGACTGGTTTCTTGCTTTTTGGATTCTGATAAATTCCCTTTCCATTACATAATGATAGTTTCACCTTATCTGTGAAACTTTCTTCTGGTTAGGTAAGATCAGCCTGACTTGAGTTACGCAGATACAGGATATGAGTATAGTCCTATAGAAAACAGTTCCACATTAAAGTACTCTAAAGTGAACAAAATCCTTTGCTATAGGTTACTTCCATTTTGGTAACTGATAATCGTGTTTTATGTTTATAATTTGATGTCATCTTGCATTTAAAAAGGTACATGTCTGCTTTATGGAGCGGCTTGGTCTTGACGGAAGCTGGCCACTTTACACACTTGCCCAGCTCTGGAGGCAGAGCGGAGGCAGGCTGGGGTCACACTTGGGAGCACACTGGCTTTGGGAAGGAGCCTGGGGAAGGGGTGCTGAGAAGGGGGCTGAGTGCGGCGGGGAAAGTGTGGAGTGCTCCTAGCAGAGCAGGGATGATCCCTGGCTGAGCGTCCACTGAAGGAAGCCCACCAAGCCTTTGTGCCTTGACATCATTCAAGGGAAGAAAATAAAGAGAATAAAAAAGATCCACTATTTTTGAAAGCTCCCCTCATATTTTACTACTTTATTTAACTCCTCTCCCCTCTGCTCTTATTTTCATCTCTCCAAAAACATAAAGAGTTTGGGAAGACAATAGGGTGAGAACATGCGTCTAGTGTCCATATATTTGAATCTCTTTTAAGGTCAAGAACATGACTCCAATGCCAATGTAAAAATAGGTATTTTACTAAGAAGTGTATTTATGCCACATGATATGCTGTCTCTGAGTCTCATGTATTCATAAAATGTTTTACATGCTTCTTTCAAACTGCAGAATTACTGCCTGGTGGACTATCTTTTCAGATAACAAAGTTAAACATTTCTGAAGTTAATATGATATTTGCTTATTTAAAGATGATTTGTTATATACTTTGATCTTAGTAACAACACATGACCAAAAAATGGTCTTTAGATCTCTACTTCAATAATTTATAACTTTTATGTCCTCACTGAGAATAGGTCCTCTTTTCATTACCTTTACACAGGTTTCCTGTAGATAATTACAGAGAAAATTAAAGAAATTATTAAGAAAATTGTAGTGGAACCATGGAATATTATGCAGCCATCAAAAACGATGAGTTTGGGTCCTTTGTAGGGACATGGATGAACCTGGAAACCATTATTCTCAGTAAACTGACAGAAGAGCAGAAGATCAAACACCGCGTGTTCTCACTCATAGGCGGGTGTTGAACAATGAGAACACATGGACACAGGGAGGGGAGCACTACACACTGGGGTCAGTTGGGGGGAAATAGGGGAAGGACGGTGGGGGGTGGGGAGCTGGGGAGAGATAGCAAGGGGAGAGATGCCAGATGTAGGTGATGGGGAGGAAGAGAGCAAATCACACTGCCACGTGTGTACCTATGCAACAATTTTGCATGTTCCTTAAATGTACCCCAAAACCTAAAATGCAATAAAATAAATGGGAAAAAAAAAGAAGCTTATCATCTCTTATAATTAATAAAAATTTTTCTGTTCCAAAAAAAAAAAAAAGAAAATTTTAGTGGAAATGGTGAAGGGAAGAAGAAATGTGCACATAATTTTTTAATTTATATTATTATTATATCATTTTTACTAGGATGGCTATGCATGCTGAGAGCTGTTTACCCCAAAGAAGCTCTGAAAACTTAATCTTGACCTGAGAACACAAATGTATGAAGTACTGAAGAAATGATTTTATTTTTAAGGCTATTTTAAAAAGAGAATTTTACCCTAAAAATAGGTACAACTAATATGTATCAAGAAAAATTAATTATAAAAAGGACAGTTATAGCCAGTTGTTAATTTCGCTAAATTGAGATTGTTGTTTTATGTTCATCTTTTCACTGGTAAAGTCTTAGCTATAAAAAATACAGTAGTAGGTGCATTAGATTTTTTGACACATCTCTATGAAGATTAATATATATGACCTCAAATATTATGCTTTTAACCTGTCAAAGAATGATACTAAACGATTTATACTTTTTTTTTTTTACATCTGAGCTGGTAATAATTTGTATAAAATATGTATAAGGGAATGAATGGAAACATTAAAAAAGTATATCTAAAACCATGAGAATCATGAATTTATGTCTGTATAAAAATAGTTTTCTTTCTATTACTTCCTTATTACCAGTGAAAGACACTTATTTTCATGTATACTTATTTAATCTTAGCTTAAATAAAAGGTATCAGATTCCTATTTTATTGCCTTTGCTGCTTATTTTCACTACAACTTGTATTCCCCAGATTTCTTGAGATTTCTCAAACCTCGGACAAAGTCCACCCAGATACAACAGGACAGAAACCTTCTTTCCACTGAGCAGGCTAAGCAAAGGGCAGACACCAACAGCATGGTTGAGGTTTGCTGAGTGGAGGAATCAGGGCTTGGGGTACCAGAGCCCAATGGGGTGGGGGTATGTTGGTTGTGCAGCAGTGGTCTTGTCAGCATCCAGTTCAGTTCTGTGGAACCTTCAGAATCTGTGAGACTGGGCAGTCTTCTTCCTGGCATGTCTAGGGCTGTGGTCCAAGATTAAAATCGAGGCAGCTCAGGTCCAGGGTGAGCACCCTTGCTTTTTCTGATTAGTCCTTCCTGAGCATCCTCATCTCCTGCAGTGTCCCATATAGCAGGCAGAATCTCCTTGCAACTTACAGGAAGGAATCTCACTTCCCTGAGACCCTTCTTGGGTTTTCAAAGGAAGTCCATACCTATATTCCAATGTATTCTCTGTGGGATGGGATTGCACAGGTGGTGGTGAACTGGGCCAACCCGAGAACACAACCAGGAAGCAATCACCGGTCAGGGAACTTCTCTCTGTCCTTTTAGGCACATGCCTTTTCTCTTCTGAATTGCCAAGGAAGGCTGGAAGTACCTACTCTGAGGATGCCCGCACATACAACATTTGATAGACAGAAAGTCAGAAGGAGACAGATAGAGGAGTCTCGTAGGGTAGAAAAGAAAGCTGCCAAAGGAACTTCCAAGGTACAATTTCTTTCCTCTTAGATATGTAACTCTGTGGTGTACACGAGCTTAAGGCATAATTTCTGGCCCAAATGCAAAGAGGAAGCAATTCTGCTTTTGTAGTGTGGAGGTGAACGCTAGCTGTGCCAAAAGGTCCTTGGAAACACCTTCTGTATTTTATATAGGGGAAAAGGAATGGAAGATGAATCACCTGTGATGTCCCTCATCTGCAGCAGAAAGAGAAAGTGATTTATTATCTTTTCATTCCAATTTATAGAAAGGTAGGAAAAATAAATTTGACGAGAATAACCTGGAGCATACTAATTAAGCAAATCTGTAATTTCCCAAGCTGTTTTCTATTGGCTCCTTTTATGAAAATGTTCCTTTCATACCAGTGCAACCTCTCACAATAAGGCACGATTTCTAGTCAAAACGTTTGTCCGCTGTGATGCTGACAGCTGCCCAGTGGGATGGGGTCAATAACAGCACTGCAGGCATCCAAGGGACATCGATTTTCGACCCCTGTGTCAACCTCTAGAGTTCCCAGGGTCGGGTCAGGACGCCTGTGGTCTCATTCTGGGGCACCTCTGGGATATCCCACAGAAGAAGGGCATTCTTTGCCAAAAGCATTCCCAGCCCCATTTTGTGGCTTGCTTTGTAGCATCATACTGGGGAACATAAAAACAAAAAATGACTGGGGAGTGGAGGCTGGGGCGGAGACTGTCAAATCATCGAGAAGCCTGGAAAAGGCAGGCCTCCTCTCTGGTATGGCGTTGATGGGAATTAGGATTCCTACTAGAGGGGCTTGAGATAAAGGATGTCTTCTTTACGCATCCCATGAAAAGGATCCCTGGGCCACACATACTGCACATCCACATTGTGGCCTTTTATATTTCAATCATTTGCCATACACCGGATTCTAATCCTTAACGACGTGCAAACTATGACATTAATATATCACTCTTCTGGGGTCAGATTTAAGGAAATCTTGTGCTCCAGAACAACAGCAAAGTAAGAGACCACTTGTTCCCAAAGTGATTTTTACAAATCCCTTGCCCTAGAGCTATGTAACTTCTTAAAAACCACACCTAAGCCTTACTGCCTCTTAGTTTGGGTGCATTTTCCTGGTCACAAGCAACACCAAAGAAAGAGACCTGAAGGTAAGGAAAATTATTAAAGGACAGGTGATGTGACAACTGGCATTCTGTTAGAAAGAAGGGGAAATTCAGGACAGAATTATAATCCCGCATTACAAAATACAAGTTTCCAAGTCACCAGGATATGTTTAAATCCTATCACTATACCCAATATCCTCTGTTTAAGAGGGCAGAAATGTAAAATAGATATTTAAAGCAAATGTCCATGAAAAGGGGGAAAATCAGCTTTTTGCATAAGTGGTGACATTTACATTATTATACAGTGTGCTTGTGTAGAATATATAAAACTCTAAAGATGGATAATAAAACATTTTACTTGGTATACATACTTGGGCATTTTTCACTGCTTATTATGTTTACATACTTATTTTCAGAATGAATTATATAATGTTACTAACTTATAGTAAATAGCAAATTTAGTAAATTATATATAAATTTACTAAAAATGGTAGTCATCAGCCTACTAAGTAGTATACAGATAACTGCTCTTATGAGGCAGCAGAGAGAATCTATCCCCTTCTATGAGAGCAAATGCTTATCTTCTGAAGGTGACAGTGAGCCAGGCTTTCTTATTCATTGAAGGGCCAGTGAGAGCCCTGTATAAATCCTGCCTCAAATAGAAAGGCTTCTGGCGGTGGCTCATGCCTGTAATCCCAGCACTTTGGGAGGCCGAGGCAGGTGGATCACCTAAGGTCAGGAGTTCAAGATCAGCTTGACCAATATGTGAAACCCTGTCTCTACTAACAATACAAAAATTAGCTGGGTGTGGTGACGGGCACCTGTAGTCCTAGCTACTTGGGAGGCTGAGACAGGAGAATCACTTGAACCCTGGAGGTGGAGATTGCAGTGGGCCTAGATTGCACCACTGCACTCCAGCCTGGGTGACAGAGCAAGAGACCATCCGAAAAAAAAAAAAAAAAAAAGGCTTCCAGGAGGAAAAGCACCCACCACCAAGGCTAATTTCAATGTTTAGTTCTCAAAACTTGAAAAAGACCATTCAAAGCACATTATTTTAAAATAAAATGGTTAGAGAAATAAATGTTGATATAAATCACTATTCTATTAATCTTGTTATCAGCAGTGGCTAATGTGTCTGAAAGGAAAATGAAATTCCCTCATAAATTTCTTGACCAACTATGTTTTACACATGACAGAGACTTTAAGGGTGTGCGGTGTTTTTTGTTTTTTAAGTGAAGTCACATTATTTATGGCCCGGAACCTGACATGGAAGTTTTTGTACTGAGTAAATACTGTTCACCTAGTAGAGCTTATCAACCTATGTGGGTTCCTTTAACATACATTTACTCTTCTCATTCTGATGATTTCCATGGAACTTTGGGAATCCATTTGCTAGACTGAGTGAGCAATGTGCACATTTATTCACACAACATAAAGACACATTTGTCCTGTCAATGTGTTACATCTGTCAAAATCATCCACTGATTCCAGCCTGCGGTTTGAAATGTGAAATCTGTCATGCACGATCCTAGACAATGTCTGGGGAAATGAGGGCATCGGTTGCATCTAGGAGTGACCCAAATTTGAGACATCAAAAACTCTGACTTACAGTTACTAGAACATATCATCTTGAAAACAGTAGCAACATGAAAGCAACAAGCTAACATATAAACAAGCAGGCAAAGTGGAGGAGTAAACTAAAATATAAATCTATGTGATATTTAACATGGAGACCATATCAAATCCTTAGGTTTGCTTCAAATCCATGTAAGTAACTTTATTGGTTTGCATCTTTATCAGGTCTTCCCTCATTCTCCTCTGCTTCATGTCAGTCATCAAGGCAGGTCCTCTGACTTTCTCCTTACCTGTGTGGTACAGTTCCTCTGTATTTGAGGATTCTGCATCCAGGAACTGAACCAACCTCGGATCAAAAATGTTTGGGAAAAAAACAATTTAAGGGCCGAGCATGGTGGGTTTATGCTTGTAATCCCAGCATTTTGAGGGGCTGAAGCAGGTGGATCACTTGACTCCACAAGTTTGAGACCAGCCTGGCCAACATGGTCTCTACTAAAAATACAAAATACAAAATTACAAAAATTAGCCAGGCGTGGTAGTGTGCACCTGTAATCCCAGCTACTTGGGTGGCTGAGGCAGGAGGATCGCTTGAATCCAGGAGGCAGAGGTTGCAGTGAGCTGAGATCACGCCACTGCACTCCAGCCTGGGTGACAGAGCAAGATTTTGTCTGGCGGGGTGGGGTGGGGGGGAATTTAAATGACAATACAGCAATAAAAGTAACATAAATTTAAAAATCAATACAGCATAAAACAAGAACTATTTACATAGCATTTACATTGCATTAGGTATTATAAGTAATCTACAGTTGATTGAAAATACACAAGAGAATGTACGTAGGTTATGTGCAAAGAGTACGCCATTTTATATCAGGGACTTGAGCATCCTCAGATTTTGGTATCTATGGGAAGGGCAAGGATAGATCCAATTCCCCATGGATTCCAAAGGATGTCTGTACTCAGGGTCAGATATTTTCTATGCAGCTGTAATCTTATTTTTAGATGGTTTATGAATGCCCTTTAAAAATTTTCCTGCACTCCCTAATAACGAACCCCTGCACGGCCAATTAAAAGAGACCATGTGGGCATGAGCATTCATTTTAGATCTGGAGACACTCTGAGGAATTCGTCTGTTTTCAGCTTCTGCTTTTTGCTCAGAGGTCATATATACCCATTTTATGCATTTAGCTGAGGCTCGGGGAGACAGAAAGGAAAGGGAAGCAGAGTGGGCACATGCCACATTTTAGACCGTTTCTTCGCTTGTGTCATTACTAATTTCTTACAGTTCTCTTTATTATTTTAGAGATAGTAATTTTAAATCTCCCCATGGGAACAATCTTTGTGAAATGGGGACAATAAATACGTCCAACAAGGCTTCTGTGAGTTAAATGATTTATGTAGAGCTCAGTGCCTGTCTGTCACTCTAATGTTACTGTGGAGTCATGAGCTGCACTTGTAGGCAGAGAGAAACAATGTAAGTTGGCTCTATTTAAAGCACAGCTTTTAAGTCAGAAGGAATCTTAAAATAAAACATTCTACTTTACTGTTTCGTAGCTAAAGAAACTAAAGCCAAGGGAGAGGAAGATTACCCAGCTAAACAGGGATGAGAATGAGATAAGCTCCCAAATTGCCTCTTTACTAGTTCAAATCTTCCTTCACACTGTTAGAACATGCTTATTTTTTTTTTAAATTCAGTGTACTTAGCTCTGTACATATACTGTAAGACACCCCTGGGAAATAAGTTGCATTCTTTAGAAAAAGCTTTCACTTCTGGGACCACAAGCACTGGATTTAGCAAAGTGCTTCTGCAGGACAGTTAAATGCAGCCACTGTTCTTTCTGACTATGTCTCAGAGAACCCAGAGTACACATTCTTTGTATCAGAGACTGGACCGCCCAACTAGACACAGCCACTATGTCCCTTACTTCCAGATAGGGCCCTTCACCATGAATAATATGCATTTCTTAATGAAGACTAAACATCCACCAGCATTGGAATCTCTTCAATATCACACAATGAATCAAGCACCTGGATTCTATGAGCAGAAGGAAACTTGTCTGCATGCAGGCATCATAAGATTAAGGAGAGAGTACATACACTTGGGAATGAGAAAATAGGCTAAA
This sequence comes from Sapajus apella, assembly GCF_009761245.1. Lineage (NCBI taxonomy): Eukaryota > Metazoa > Chordata > Mammalia > Primates > Cebidae > Sapajus > Sapajus apella. The sequence continues at coordinate 12,740,380 of NW_022436946.1, read as the reverse complement.
CAGAAGAGTGTGGGAGAATTAGCTCAGGTGATTTGATGTGAACATCTGCAGAAATTGCTAATGGGCACTGTGTCTAATTAAATCCACTGGACATATACATGCCTGTTATCTGTGGAACGGTGTTCTTCCCTAAACTGCACCTGTTTCCAGCAGGGATAGACTTCCATTCTATCATGCATAATGTCAAAAAGGTTCTAGGGAGAGAAATTCGAGGCTCCAGTCAGCTTCACTTACAGACAAGCACATCAGCAATATGAGAGAGCCACACTGGGGACTCAAATACAGGCAAAGCAGATACACTGAGACCTCACCATTCTCCAAACCACCTCTCCTGAGTTCCTCACAATTCTGACTGAGACAGTAGACCTCTGGTTGGAGTAGATTTTAGAAACAAACACTGTGAACCAGATTTCAAAGATAGCATTTAACTGGTGTCTTTGAACCTAGACAAAAGCTTTGTGTTTTTTGTTTTGTTTTTATGTTTTAGTTACAGAAGAAAATCTCCATGCCCCAAGCAATATCCAACTGTAAAAATTAAATACCTCCAACAATTAACCGCTACAATATGGCCTGCCTACTCATCCAATTTCCTCCATAGTCTCTTGTCTCAATGCTGATTATCCAATGAGCACACAAATTTCCAGTCAACTCTAGTTTATTTTCACAACTTCTAAGTTATAACTAGCACGAAATTCCAACCAAAGTACATTTTTAAAAATTGCTCTGAGCTTCATAATTTGGATCTCTGTAAAATTGTGTGTGTGTGTGTGTGTGTGCCTGACAGCATTTAACTGCTTAAATGCTGTCTTTAACACTAGGCAAAGACAAACACAGAGCAAAATGTTTAGGTTCATGTCAGCCTCCATTTGTATACAAATGTCTATTGTGTAAATAACAAATGATCTTTGTAATCAGAACAGGCTGTTTTTGGCAGATGTTCCCTTGGTTATCTCACAATGGGTCAGTCCTTAATTTGTGTGTAGCTATGTCCCAAGTTGCTTCTTTGGTTTTTCTCCTCACTAATTAGGTCTCCCCAATTTAGTGGGTACTGATGTTCCACCCAGTCCATTGGGTTTTCAGTGGATACAGATTGCATTGAGGAAGCAGCAGGGCACAGAGATGAATAATGCAGTATCTGGAGTCATCCCAGCTCCTTGTTTACTAGCTAGCTACTCAGTTCTTTAGGCCTCAGTTTCCTCATCTGTAAGGTAGCGACAACAGTGGCACCACCTCACAGGGTTCTTGTGCTGGTTAAATGAAACAAGTCTTATCAAGTGCTTAGAGTTGTACTTGGCACAGTGGAAATGCCCGTCAATGTCAGATTTCTTTTCTGAGATGGGATCTTGCTTTGTTGCCCAGGCTACAGTAAAGGGGCATGATCATAGCCCACTGCAGTCTCGAACTCCCAGGAACAGGCAATACTCCTGCCTTAGCCTCCCAAGTAGCTAGGACTACAGACATGTGCCACCATACTCAGCTAATTTTTAAGGTTTTTGTAGAGATGGAGTCTTGCTATGTTGCCCAGGCTGGTCTTGAACTCCTGGCCCCAAGCAATCCTCCTGCCTCAACCTCCCAAAGTACTGGGATGACAGGTATGAGCTACCTTGTCTGGCCAAATGTCAGATACTTTTATTCATTATTACTGAACAAGCAATCTCCAGCAGATAGCAACTGCAGTTCAGTGCACAGATTTGTCTTAAAAAGGAGAAACATGTAGATTGAAAAGTAAACCTGAGGCTGAATAGACCTAATTAAAGACCTATAATATCATATAGACCATAATCTTATTTACCTCAGTTTTATATACCAGTAGTCACTTTATCACTTCCATTACCTATTCCATCATATGTCCATGGGCTGATTAGGTTGAATAAAAATTAGGTTGACAGACAGAGGAAAGTTGAATTCTTAGCTAGATTTCCCACTAATTCTGTAAAAACATACATAGTCACTACTGCTTACTTTTAGATAATGCTATGATAAGAAGGAAGTATTTCGTATCCAGTGTCTCTCACTCATAGTATAATAGAAAATTCTAGAAAGCAAATCTTTGAGGGGAAGGACGGAGTGGGAAACAGGCAATGAATGGAGGCTGAGATAGCTAGCTCTTCTATCGGCTGTGTCTCTAGCCGCCTGCTTCTTGCTTCTCCTTTCTTCGTGTCCTCAAACACCACCCCAGAGTGACATAACCAAGGTTGATGAGGTCAGGATGTGATGTAGTTGTGATTTTAACCGGAGTTGTGGAATCTAGGGATGCTGCGTATGGAGCTAACCTTGCAGAGGGCTTTTGCAATAGCAACAGCTCCAATGGTGGAGTAGTATTCTGTGCAGTAGATGCATTAAATCACCGTCATTGGCATTGCCCTCTCCATAGGACTTTTTGTTTTGTTTTTTGTTTTCTTGAGACAAGGTCTTATTCTTGTCACCCAGGCATGGTACATGATCACAACTCACTGTAACCTCTGCCTCCCAGGCTCTGGTGATCCTCCCAGTTCAGCCTCCCGAGTAGCTGGGACTACTGGCATGCACCATGATACTCAGCTAATGCTTTGTATTTTTTGTAGAGATGCAGTTTTGCTACGTTGTCCAGGCTGGTCTCAAACTCCTGGGCTCAAGCGATCCACCCGCCCAAAGTGCTGGGATTGCAGGTGTGAGCCACCACGCCTGGTCTCCAAAAGACTTTTTAATAGACACTTTCCTATATTTTTCTCTTCACCTGCTTTTAGTTCAGCTATATTGAGATCTAAATGGTGATTAAAGCACAACGCTTTGAAAACATTATGTGCTATTTCTGCCACAATGTATTTGAATTTGTATTCTCAGTATGTATTTAAAATTATTAGACTTGATCTTAGCCAAAAGGCCAAGAAGCGATGTATTTAAAATTATTATCCTTTTATTTAACTTATTTTATTCAATTAGACTTGTTAATAACATTTTATAGTGTTTTAAATGAATATATTGGTCTATTTTTGTGAGGCATTTGGAATATCTATAAACTATGATGTTAGACAGAAAAACCAGCACTAAATAAACATTCACATTCACATTGCTTCAGTATCATGACTGAGAAATTTCATCTCAAATTAGCCCCTATGGAGTAAAAGTCTGGGGAAACAGATGGACTTTGCACCTTGCCCTAAAGGTCAGCTGGCGACAACACTGTGAGTTTGGCAGCAAATCCCTTAGTCAAAGAAGGACCTTCCCCTAAGAAAAACTTCGTCTTTATTTCACTTCTTGTGACATGAATGGGACTTGGCTTCCATTACAAACATGGCAGTCAGCGAGGCCTCCAGAGGATTCTATTAGCAATGACGATGATGACGGTCAAGATGATGCAAAGCCCTTAATACTTTTCTGGTGCTCCTTCACAGGTCTTGTGAAAAGCTCTCATCATTTAACCTTAAAACACAATCAAATAAGAAATGCATATATGCAAAGCATTTCTTTTCCAGGAAGAGCAAATACATGTAACTCAATCTGGGTTCTTACATTTTTCACATCTAAATGAACTTTAAAATGTACTTGAATATGCCTCTGAGGAATAAAATCTTACCATTTTTCAGTGTTCAACACAGACTAGTAATAATATCAGCAACACTAGTTTGGGGACCACAGAACTCAGAAACCATCACATCAGGCACATTTCATACCCCTTTCCCGATTCTGCCAGAAGAATAGTCAACAGGAAACACATTCCCCGTAAATGACTATGAGGCAGTGATGCATGCCGCAGCTTCTTCCTTCTGGGGAGAGTCTGATTTTCCGCTTTAAGAAAACTCAGAGATGTAGTTATTTCCTGTCTTCCTCTTCACTGAATCCTTGGACGGTACCCATTTTATGTTCTTAAGTGAAAATGCTTGCTTCACTGTGTGTCTGAAAGAATACGAAGTGTGTTTCTGAACAGAGCGCCGATTGGATCTTCTCTACAGTCATAGCACAGCTCAAAAGATCTTTGTTCAGGGTCCAGCTAATTTTCTTTTTCTTTTTTTTTATTCTGCCCCACAACTATTGTCGGCATGTCATATGGGCATCTCTCTCATCTCCCAGATCGATGGCATCGTCTAGGACTTCCCACATAGACAAGATAAACGAAAGTCTTCCACGGACAGGTATGTAACTGTGGAGACAGCAGCGCTGCAGAAGAGGCCTCTTGATCAGAAAGAATGTCTGTCCCACAGCCGACTCTGTGGCTCTGCAGTCACCTTTGACATGACTTGCTGAATAGGAGTTTGTTTTCCAATTTCCATGGTTCAGCCACAGGCCATGCAAAGTAAATACTAGTAAATGAGCAACAGTAGGTTCAAAGGAACGTAAGACTAGAGTCCCTCCTCCTTTTGAAGACAGTTTGGGTAACATTCACATGTGGATCAATCTGTTTGGGGTCTTTGAAGTGACTTTAATTAAGAGTTGTGGTCCAATAGTAGTGAAATGGGCGGGGCCATTAAAATAATTGGCAGTTCCAATATGGGCACTCAGACTGCTCCACAGCCAGAGAGAGCTCCAGGTGATATCCACACACGAAGCACTTTCAATCTCGGAAGAAAAAGTCAGTACTCACTATGCAGGGAGGTTTGCATGGAAAGGGGTTTTGTTTGAAGTAAAGAAAATAGCCCATAAGACTTCATATTCCTACAGATCACCTGTGAATTAAATTAATTCACAGAATATTAGACTCTTTTATAGCGCTCTTTCATAAGCACAAAACACTTTAAAAAAAACCAAAAACTTTATGTATTTTCAAAGGCACAATTTATCTATGTTTATAAATAAAACAGAAAAAAAAATAATGTCCCAAAACTTCAGGAACCACATAAAATCAAATGCAGTTCACTAAATTCTCCTTGATTAAACACTTTAAAATTAACAAATATTTAAATTTGGTAGGCTTACCAGAATGCAAACATCTTTTGAAATAAGAAGAAAAAGAATAATTTATGGAAAGACTAGGATTTCTGCCTACCTTCACCTTAGTAGAGTAATAAAAATCATTCAAGACCCCATTTCTTTGCTTTTTGTGTTTCAATTCACTACAAAATATGCATCAGTCTCGTTCATGTTTTGGGACTTAACTTATTTTTCTCCTTACTTTACACTGTCCTTCACTGCCTACTGCTGCACACTGTGGAATTAGCTTTTCATCCTCAAACATGGAAGTCAAATGAAAAGGAAATATTTGGGACCAGAAGTATGTTGGCAGAATGGAAAGATAGTCTTTAGGGTCAGACAAAAATTAATACATAAGTGACCTAGGTCAGTTGCCCCACTTTTAAGCTTGGTCTCAACATATAAAAAAATAGGAGCATGGTACCTCTTACTGAGTTGCTAAGAAGATTAAAGAGATTTTAAAAAGTGAATCATAAGCTATGCAGTTAAATGTTCAAAAATAGGAGTGTGTATCTTACTTCATTTCTATTTGCTGATTTTCTAATTTCGTCAGGTCTACTGCCAGTTTCTTTAGACTGGTGCTATTTTGTCCTGGGGCAACATTATATTTCATGTGATAGTTCCAGTTTTCATGGGATTTTTTTTTAATCATAAATACAAACGTGCACAAATGATTTTAAAATTAATTTTTCTTAGGATTGGTAATTTGTATGATTAATGACGATGGTGAGTTTTTTTCAGAACAGTAATTTAAAAGGGATGTGAAAAGAACACGACTACATAATTATTGGCTTAAAGTACAATGAGAACAAACAAAGCCCAGTCTAACAAGAAAGTTTAAACTATTACCCAGTTTGATCCAGAAGGAACAGAAAATCTCTAGCTATAAGGGAAAACTCTCTTTTTCTATGCTGTAGATATCAAAATTCATAATACTCTTCAGGCCTACTGACTGCTCCTATGGTGCCGTTTCTGGCTTAGACTCTGGTGCTTTTAATGGATGACCAAGAAGAACAAATCTGCAGTCACCAGCAAATTGTATTATCTAAACATGGAAAGATTTGTTCACATTATAAGAAAACAGATTTATTGTTTAGTAATCTCTAGGAGAATCTGAGGGCCCCAAATGATTATTACTGTAAATAACCCTAGAGCTACTGAAAAGATTCATATATTTATATGGCAAGATACTTTCCATCTAGATGCTGAAGTTTGGGTCCTTCTGAGTCTATCAAGGGGGGAGCCAGCAGAGGAGGTGGCTAAAGTCCTGAGACCTAGATCGAAGAGTTAATAGCTGTACTCTTACACTGAATTTGTAAGGGTGAGAAAACTTAGGAAACTTCAGATATTTTTCTTAGAATAATATGCCAAGTGAAGTCACGATGGCACGTGTATGTCATGAGTGCTGCTAGGATCTCTTCCCTACATTTCAGCTGCTCATTTGTCCTAATCAATCCCAACCAATGCATACCTTCAAGCATGTGAATGCAGAACGTGTCAAAGACTGATTATCTTGGGCCTTAACACTGTCCTCCCGCCAAGGTAAGTCTTTATGGAATTAAAAATGGTGTCTGTAATTGACAAAACCCTATGAGAAAACTTTTGATTCATTAAAGATGGGAATAACACTTTTATTTTTCTCCATTATATCTACATATTTCTGAATGTTAAAAAGGGTCTACTTTCTTCTACCCTGACACTTCTTTTAAAAAAAGAAAAGCAAAATATTTCAAGCTGCCATTAAAAATTCAGAAGGAAAGGGCAAGACAATAAGAAAGCATCCTTTACGCATTTTACTGTTGAGGTGAGAGATTTCAGGAAACTCTACTTTTGATTTGGCAGAGACTAGACAGGGGTAAGTTCATGAAAGCAGAATGTTTAGAGGAAAAAGCTGGTGATGCAAGGATTAGAAGAAAGAGACCCAAAGGAGTAACTGGTTCTCAGGAAGACAAGAAAGGGGAATGAGAAGAGAGATTTTTTTTGGAACATGAGGCTTGCTGTCATCTCCTAAAACCAAAAAAAAAAAAAATTTTTTTTTTTTTTTAAAGGGGGAACGTCTCTTCAGAAGAAGGAAAGAGGAGAGAGTTCCTTGCCAGGTAGGGCCACCTGACAGCGGTGACTTGTTCCAGCCATTACCTATAAAAAATGAAAAAGCTATTTTGTTTACTTGTGCTCACCTGCTTCATTAGTTCAGAGAATACTTGTATTAGTGTTTTATTTGGCAGTCACACTCACTATTTATACTAACTGATGACCATTCATACTTAATGGAACCTAATGACTGTTTGCTGCTAAAGCAACATTATAGTAAAGTAATCTCTGATTTCAATGATTCTTGATAATTTTGGCTTTGTAAGATCATGTTTGAATTGGAAACATTTGACTGTGATCTCCACCCCCTCATGTGCAGCGCTGATTGTATTTTATTTGATCTTTGGTTCCGATGTGGCTTCCCTCTAATAGTGTAACAATCATCACAATCCCTCTTTTTTGTATAATACCTCTTTATAGTTTCCAAAGTGATCTCACATGTGTTATTTTTACAATGAGAGGTAATATACTGATTGTATAGATAAGTAAACTGAGGCACAAAAATAAGTGACAAAGACAGTCAAAGCTAGGCTTTCTGACTCCAGATCTAATATTCCTCCCACCAACTAGTGTAAAATTAATTAAATACACTGAATGTGAAACATGCCTTCCATAAATCTGCAGAAAGATGTGATGGTGACCCTCATTGGTATGGAGTATGCAGAGCTGAATCACGGCATCCCAGATGCCTTTCTAAAACGTTTCATAAAAATGACTCCGTGGGCTGAGAAGGGCTACCACCCTCCAAGGCTCGAATGATGTGACACCACTGATTGACACAAACCCAGCTCAGACCTCAGGAAGAGTAAGGGGAGACAAGCCAAGTCACAATCCAAATTAGTGCAGCCGCTCCTGCAGCAAGAGGAACACAATGTGGTCTTTGACTAACCTTTCAATGCCCTGTGTAGCTTGAGCCCTGAGGGCGGTGCTGAGCTGACAGCCTGGAACATTGACCAACACACTGCAACTGACGTGTAAATCACCCTCTGACTAGAGGCCCCGAATCTGGAAGAGGAAATGTCATCTTTGGACTTTGCTCATCATGTGTTTACGTACGCACAGCCCCGTCAGCTACCTCTCTCCACCTTTGCAGACAAGTGGCATAATGCAAGGAGAGGTTACATTTTGGAGTTTATTTCTAAGACTGGTTGTTAGTTTTTATAAACATTCCTTGTATCTGATATTAAACAGTAATTTTTTTTTTCTTAAAATGCCATAGCTTCCTATATTTAGAGGGCAGGATGCAGAGCCCATATCTATTCAATATGTCAAATATTTTCAGTAAGCCAGGAATTAGAGCTTCCTTTTGCAATCAGCAAAACTCCTGATCATCTTTACTAACAGCCTCATCCCTTCCTGCCATTTTTTGTTTGTTTGTTTAATAATTTGGTAGTACTGCTGGAGCCTTGCTTCCTGGCACCGCTAGCCTTTCTGGGCATGATCTTCCTTTGCCCTCTTCCAATTACTGGCCTCTATTTGCTTTGGAGAGCCCACTTCTTAGGCACCACCATTCCAAGCCCTCTAAGCCACTGCTTACTTGTATTGTGAGCCGTTGGCCCTTGTTCCCAGCTGGCTTCTCATACTGCGTCTACTGGCTAGGCTGAAATTCCTCTCTGCGGCCTCTGCAGCTGCCACACTCAGGGACATTCTTCCTAGATCCCAAGTGTGCATTCCAGGGCCTCTCAGTTGCATCTTCGCCATGAAAGCAATTTGGTCAAGTCATTGTAGCATCCTGAGACATTTACTCTCTCCATATAACTTATGCATGGTCCATTTCTTGTTCTTTGAGGAATATCACTGATTGTCACTACTAAGTGAGAGAAGTGGAACTAAAAGCCAGCCACACCCAATAGTAACTTATGAGCAGTTCTTGAAAATATGAACAAGGATGACATCAAAATTATGTCAGAAATGAAGCATTTTGTCTCTCCTATTTTCATCCCTATTAACATGGCCAATCAAGAGTTATCAATATCTTAAATGCGTATATGAATTTCCTGAGTATTTTTAATTTAGTTCCTCTAGGGTGGGGACTGAAATTCTGCATTTCTAAGACATCTCCTGATGATGCTGACACTGTTGATGCATGGACCACACTGGATAGCAGGAACCTGCACATTACTTTACAGAGGTTGGCAGAGCAGAGAGCAAGAGGGGGCAGATATGGCAAAAGTAATATAATTCAGATTCTTTTGATAATTTATAAATACCTGGTAGAATACAAATTATACTACTGGAATTCCAATCACATTTTAAGAATTTTTATTAATTTAAAATCAATCGACTATCCAAATAAATTAAATGGGGACTAATTTTTAATTTTTGTTTTCCTTAGTTTGTAAGATATAGATAATTCACAAGTGTAATTTGTGAATGAGATACTAGGGAGTTCTCTTAAAAATAATTGTTTACTGAACAGAATTCAGAATAGAATTATGAATACAAACCATGTTGGGACCAAAGTCATCAAGACACTAAGTAAGGCTATGAGATTTTCACTGCACCCTGAGGGGCCTCATTTTAAGACCTCATGGGCCAAGTTAGTCTACCACCCCCTGCCAAAAGTGGAAGAGCTTTTCACTAACAACCGAAAATATTACCTAAAATATTGAGAACATCTAACATGAAAAACAATTTCCAAAGAAGCAAGAGTTCCCATTGCTGCTGTGAAAAGCAATGCTTTTAGTTAAATGAAATAATCATATTATATCATTTCTTTATATTATATGTAGTTTTCAGAGGCAGATGCAGAATCCTTTGAAATTAAGACTGTTGAATAGATCTTTATATTCCAGTCATTTAGCTAGGGGCCAGGGATACAGGGTGAACGATACACACGTAATTCTTGCCTTCAGTGAGATTTCAGACTGCACTGACTTTATTCCTGCTAGATGTGTCTTCCTATAACTTTGTAATCCCCATACCCAATAACTTCTTTATTTTTTGAGTACAAAGTTGAATCTTGAACCCTGATCCAAACTTTTAAAACATGTGCACAACTGAAATATTTGTAAATATTGCTACCGGTTGGAAAGATCATTCATCTTACACCTTTTATTAATAAAAATATGTTTATGTCTATGTATATGTATGAGCTAATGACTTCCGCCTTGAAACTTACTTCTAATTTTTTTTTTTTTTTTTTGAGACAGAGTCTTGCTCTGTCGCCCAGGCTGCAATGCAGTGGCACGATCTCAGCTCACTACAACTTTCGCCTTTCAGGTTCAAGCAATTCTCCTGCCTCAGCCTCCCGAGTAGCTAGGATTACAGGCGCCTGCCACCAAGCCCAGCTAATTTTTATATTTTTAGTAGAGACAGGGTTTCACCATGTTGGCCAAGCTGGTCTCGAATGCCTGACCTCCAGCGATACACCCACTTCGGCCTCCCAAAGTGCTGGGATTACATGCATGAGCCACCGTGCCCAGCCCCTACTTCTAAATTTTGTGCAACACAAGATAGTGTAATTACTTACTTCTGTAAGTAAGCAAGTAATTTCTGTTTCCTTAACGAGGCTGTGCACTCATTGACAGACCCACCACTATCCACTGAGTTGCCAAGCCAGAAACCGGGACTTCCTGGGCCTACCTAACCATGTTGATTGAATTTCGCAATTACCTTTCAGATCATCCCTGTTCAGGTCCTATAAATGTTAATTCAAGCAACTGCTACAGCCTTATTACTTGCTTCTTCCCTGGACACCACTGCCACCCTGCCCCGATCTCTGACTTCCAATGTGACATTTACAGTGCCCAGAGGAAGCTCTCTAAAACATTAATCCTTCTTGTCACTCCTGGCTTCAATGGATACTCATTACTATCAGATTAAAATCCAAAGCAGTATACAAGTTCCATAAATACATAAACATGAAAATTTTGTATTCTATATACCTCCTTTGATTTACACTGCATTTTAATATATTAAATGTTCTGAGATGACCTGTGGTTATATAGGCTTCTCCAGTTTCACTTATCAGTATATCTCAAATGTATCTAACTATGGAATTTTTTCCTCCTAGCATTAATAATTCCTATCAGCATCCCCCAAGCCAGCATCCTCTGGGACAGGCTGGAGTCCACTGGGTGATCTAAGGCCAGCCAGGTCTGATTGCAAAACTCTTGCACTGGAACCCATAGTAGCCTTTCTAAGGGATGCCTGGCTTATCCTCCTCGGAGAGGCTGCACTGAGCATCTATGTCTGATTAAACACAGCTGATTCAACTTAGGGTTTTAGACTCATAGGAGACTTTCAAGAATCATTGAGTATAATTCACTGATTTTATATTTGAAGGAAATAAGGGTCAGCGAGGGAGATACTCAAGATCACACAGATAGTAAACTAGACAAGAAACTGCACAAAAATAACTTAGTACACAAAATACTCACAGTGGTGTCTTAGGAGAACAGGTGAGAAGAATGTAATTAAAAAAATAAACTGGGAAAGTAAACCCAAACCAAGCAATGACTGTCTGGAGCACTGCTTTCTAATTAAATATAATGTGAGCTACAAATGCAAGCCGCATGATGTCATTATACATTTCTAGTAGCCAAAAATAATAAAAAGAAACATAAAATTAATGTAAATAATGTATTTAACTTAACATATTCAAATTATTATTTTAATATGTAATCAATATTAAAAGCTATTACTATGATATTTTATGTCCCTTTTTGGACTAAGAAATCAAAATCTGGTGTGTATTTTACACTTACATATTAATTAGAACTAGCTATATTTGTAGTGCTCAGTAGCTAGTAAGTGGCTATCAGACATCAGAGGTAGAATACGTCCATCATTTCAGAATGTTCTACTGGGCAACATTGATTTAGAACAATGATTTTTTCACCCTAGGAAACATTTTGCAATGTCTGGAGAGATTTTTGGTTGTCACAATTGAGGAGGAGGCTGCTACTGGCATCTAGTGGGTAGAAGCCAGGGATGTGGCTAGACATCCTGAGAAGCTGTGACGCAGAGGATGGCCCCCACCAGAACAAAAAATTGGCCCCAAATGTCAATAGCGCTGAGGTTAAGAAATCCTCCTTGCAGAATTGAATGAGCTAATGAGAAATTATATTCTATTTTTTTGTGAAAGCTCTCTTTCTCTCACTCACTCAACAAATATTAGTGAGGTTTCAAATACTGCCAGGTACTATGTTAGCGCTTTAGACGTAAAGACACGTCAAACAACACCAGATATGGTCACTGAATTCAATAGGTGTTGTACTATATAAAGAGCAGAAACAGGGCAAAGGAAAGAGTCATCAACTTTGCTTTTGTTTTTATCCACCACAGAGTTAACATAAAGTCTCGTATATAGACAAGTAAAAAGGAAAATAAAGGAAGGAAAACAAAGAAACGAAATCAAGGCAAAACCAGAGGAATTAGAAGGAAAAAGCTGTTTGAAAGAAAATAAAGGCAATACACTAATTTGATGGACTAGGCAGGAAACTGAAAGGTAAGGCAGAGCGAGATGGTGAGTAACGTGTGGAGAAAATATAATAACAGCCAGTGGCATTCTCCACGCTGTCCATATTCAAATATTCGAATATTGCCCACTATTTCCCCCCCTCCTTTCCCGGTGGACGTTCCTAGAGGACTCTCTCTGTGGCTATCTCCAACAATGAGTGTTCTTTTTCTTTTTTCCTTTGAGAATAAAAAGAGCTGATTTTCTGGAAGGATGTCAAGTTGCTGTAGACTGGGATTGGAAGGCAGGCCGACTGGCGATACAGCGGGGTCAGGGTCTGGACAGCAATCTGTCATGAAGCAAAGCCTGTCATAGACAGCCCTGGAGATGCAGACAAAGACGCTGGACTATTATTTTCCAGAGGGAGCCTTTAAAGCACCTTGGGGCCGAAGCTCTGCACGGGCCCTGGGCTTCCACGCTGGACCACCTGCCAGGAACTGTGCGTCAGGCTGACCTCTCCCACCCAATGTGAATAACTTCCGAGAGGTAGTCCCCACATAAGGGCAGGGGCTGCAAGCTGGCAAAGAAAGAGAAGAGATTTATAGCTCTAGAATATCTCTCTCTTTTGAAAATGAAATGGCCCGTTAGCAGGGGAGAGGGGCTTGGCTGAAAGAGCCTATCCCCAGGCATGACCAGTTCAGCCTTCATTACCCAGTGCAAAAGCTTGGGTGGGTCCAGGCCAGTCTGTGGAGGAAAGAAAGGATTGGTGTGTTTAGTAACAGACAAGAAGAGGCTCCCTCAAGACTTCTTTGATCCATTTTTTAAAAGACTTATCCTGTATGATTTTTTTCCCAGAAGATGGTGTTTGCCTGGGGGCCATAACCACCACAGGCCAGGCATCATACCAGCATGAAACACTCATGTTATGTTCTACTCCAAAGTATATTGAAATCTGGAAAAGAACTCTGTCTACCATTAAAAATATCCTCCCAATAAAGAGAAGACAAGTTTTTGGGTCTTTTGTGGTCATTTTGATTCTTCCAATCTCAAAGAAATTGCTTAGAATCTTGAAAACCCTGATTATTATTTTAACTACTAAAAAAGACCAGCTATTTAAAAAAATAGGATGATGCTGGCCTCTTTGATGTGGTTCTGGCATGAATATGGTTTACTTCCTGCCAAGTCATCTCTGCTTTGTGATGACTAGCAGGAAAGTAAGGGAGCTTCACCATCTAGAAAATATCACATTCTTGGGAGACGGTGCCTTCTCTGAAGTTTTGAGGGACAAAGAGGAGCTCTAGGCAGAAAGATGGAGGTTACATTCTAGAGTTCTACCACGATGTCTGGGTTTGCGGCTGGACCAGGAAAATCCATACGTAGTGAAAACACAACAAGGGAGATTTGCACAGCTTTTAACTTAGGTCAAAAAACCTTGTAATTTATTAAGTAAGAGGGCACTAACACGTGCCATGTCATGCGGGATTTTCTTGAAAAATGAAAAAAAAAATAACAAAGTTAAACTTTCAGTCAACCTGAAAATATTAGCTTTTTATGGGGGCAGCGCGGAACGAATGGAACAGCAGCACCTTTTTTTTGGATTGCCCATTTTCCGAATCTTCTCAGAGAAAGACTGATAGGGGAATCAGGCAGACAGGAAATAGGGATAGGAAAACAAGTATTGGAAATGTACTTATGAAAGATATGGCACAAGAAGAAAAGATAGGCCTCTGTTACTAGCGATCAAAGTATATGGTGGGACAGACATAGTGACTGATAAATGTTTTTCTGAGATTGAAATTTGCAACGTTTTAATTGAAGGAGAAAAATGCAAATGAATGAGAAGCATATGGTATGATGTATGCAAAGAAGAGTAAGGCAATATTTTATCATTGTTAACTCTGCAGTGGCAAATACTTTTCAGGAAGTATAAATCATATGGCTTTGGGAAAAAAGAGGTTTTACTTATAGGATATTTCCCTCTTTAAACCATAAAACAACATTTTGAAGAAAAAAGAAAAGAAATCTTTGCCCATAAACATAAGGTCAAAGATCAGGATCCAGTTGACCAGATTCTTTTTGTTAACCAAAATTTTATCCAGAAAGGTACATAAGACATTGTGAAAGATTATTTATTTTAGCATTATAAAATTACTTTATTATTTAGAATACTTGTCATATACAGCATATAATTTCTCAAAGGTGTTCCCCAAAAAATCCTAATCCTATGTAATGTTACCTGGTGAAAAAATGTATGCAAATCAAATTGTTACGTTCTGTATTCTATTTTTGAAGTGTCACTATACATTAAATACCTGATAAAGATGTAAATTCCTTAATAAAGATCTTGATCAATGTGACAATAAAGAACTGCATTGATCAACTATATCTGTATTTTATTCAGCATTTCCTGGAAATATTCGATTATGTGAATCTTTTATTTTTTCATCCATTGTGAGAGATTTAAGAATGAGTTTGGTACCTGGTTCTAATCTCACATTGCTTAGTACATGCTTTTGATTGAAATGTTTTTCTTTCTTTTATTAAATAAAAATGGCATCATCAAAATTTTAAATGTTTCTTATCTGGTATTACAGTGTTCTGACTTCTTCCTTGTCACTGATGAGGATTTTGTCGGAATGAGAAAGTCGTTTGTATTCTGTGTATCTCCTTTCTGACCATCAGCCAACAATCATCATGTTTTTTGAAAAAATACTTTGTAAATGATGATGATAATAAAAACAAGACCAAAGAAGATAGTAGGATATTTAATGTCTTGTTTCCTGAGGTCAGTGGATGCTGGTTTAAATCTGAAACAAACCCTGAATGTCTCTCATTCATTCTTTCAATCACAATTTCAAATGTTCTATCTGGTCTCAGAACAGAAAAACAGGTCTCAAAAAATATCAGTTCTACTGATGTCCTGGGTTTTATATTGAGACATAAGGGGTGGGGAAATGGCGGACCCATTAATAATCCTACGTTTTTACCCACACAAGTGTACAGGGATTGTTTACTGTACTTAGCCTCGAACCCCCTCTTCTCTCCCATGGTCTAGGCAGCAATGCAGAGGGAGCGGTGACCCTAGAGTCACACAAAGAGCCTTGGACAATAAAGAAGGTCACCTCTTTCTATACAGACCTGCCTTTGTGCTCCATGTGGGGCTTGATCCTTGTGGCCCAGAGCTCAGTAGATGCCAGGGAGATAGATGTGATGTGCTCGCGTCATCCCAGACAGCAGCTGAGCGACTTTCACACAGGCAGGCAGGTACAGCCAGCCTAGTAACAGATGAGAACCCCTGGGTAGCCCTTGACTATGGAGGATGAAAAATCAAAAGAAACCATATTGGACACAGATACAAAGGGAGTCCCCTGCTCCTTTCTCTCCTCCCTTGTTCACTTTCCGTCCTTCCTTAGGAAACAGCAATGAATGAGGAAAGCTGGCTTCCCCCTGGAAGCGTGGGTCCTTGGAGTGCAGGGACTCCAGATGCTATTCCGTGCAAATGGTTCCACCCTTTCCTGCCTGGGGGACAACGAACTATTCTTTACCCCATCTGTAAGTCCATCTTCTGTCTTTTCTGGATGGGAAAGGCAAATGAAGGGATACATACCGTTCTAGAAAACAGTTTCCTCTGCCTCACTCTGGGTGAGCGGAAGTGCCATGGGGTTGCTGTCCCTGCTCACACTGGGGTATCACTGTCCTGGGTTTGGGGAGCAAGGCTCAGAGTGAGTGCATAAAGTACCAATGAAAAGTTTTCAGAACACTAGATGTTTTCCACAAATGTGAAAGTAGGTGGTGAAGGCATTTGAAAAGACTTAGGCACCAAAATTATGTAACTACTTTTAATGTAACAAAATTGTATATTTTATGGTTAAGGATGGCCCACCTTCCCTTTTCCTATTTGCCTTTAAAATACTGCAATATGGTTTATAATGATTGTTTTATATTACCTTTTTGTGAGGTAAAATCAATTTTGTATAGCCTAGTCATATGACAAAAAAATGATAATAATAACAAAAGAATGATAGCCTATTACCAGGATTCTAAGAGATGTAGTAATTGTGGGAGCTCTTTTGGTGAGGTCAGACTGTGGCTAAACTCTGTGTCAATGAGTTGCCATGTTGAGCATCTCAGAGCTCCTCATCCCACATTGACATAAAAGAAAATTAGAACTAAAGCTCATATAATATTAGTAGATTTGATATATGCCAGAATGTGTAAGAAACATTTTTATAGTATTCTATGGCACTGATACGTATTTGCTTCCTTATTACATACAAGTCTAATTAATATTCTGATGAAATAGGACACATCGGTATTATATTTTAAAATGTAGGATGATCATACAAGTTTCTGGTACTTTTGGTGTATTATTAGTCTGCCATTTTATGCAGATGTTTCTTAAGAGGAGTCAATAATTCTCTGTTAGAAATAAATTAATTCTTTAAAGGGAATCAATGCTTTCTTGTTGTAAAATGAAAACACTAATAACACTTTCGCTATGGATTGGCCTATATGCCCATCCATATGTATATATGATTCTGAAGATAACACAGCAGTATAGTGGTTTTGTGGGCTTTTTTTTTCCTTCTTAGAGAACAAACAGCTTTAGTTAAGAAAAGAGCACTTAAGATAGTGATAAATAAATCTAAATTCAGCTCCTAAATGAAAGTAAGTAATAATGGATGAATTTAGAAATACAAAGCATGGAATACATGTACTCCCTCCCACATGCATGACAGGCATCAATAATCAATCCTGACATTTTGTAGCTGGCTACAGCTCAGAATTCATCTCAACAATACTCCAAGGAATCACCACTATGTAATCACGCTGGCATAGAGGATGATGCTCTATTTGCCACCCTTGGACTAGTTTCTTAATCTACTGTGCCTTCGTTTCTTTTTTAGAGAAATGATCACAAAGCTTAGAATCCTATATGGAGACAGGATTGTGAATTTCTGGAATAGATTATCTAGGGATGATATATATATATTTTTTTTGGAAAGTAAAAATAAAACAACTTCAACAGAGAAGAGTTTCAGTTAAGTCCATCTAAAAATAAGTTCAATTATGCATAATACCTGAGAACCTATTCATTTTTAGAACTCTATTATGACTACCTCACCCCCTCAAGAAACTATTACTCCTAATGTCATTGGTAATTAAAATGTATAATAGGTCAGAGATTTAATACAAGTGGAGTTTCATAGGCAAAGAATACTTCCCTAATACATTTATTTCATGAAGACAAGGTAAAGATATTATTAAGTCTCTTATTCAATGTCTTTCCTACATAGTATATTCCTCTGTAAGTCAAAATATAACTACTGGGATATCTAACACTTGCAATACTTTTCCTTTCTCCCTTCAGGTTGGCTCTTGTCTTATTTCAGGTCTTTGCTGAAGTATCAGCTCCTCAAAGATGCTTCTGTATTGCCTGATTTAGAGTATATTGTCAACAGTCCTATGTTTTATCTCATAGCATCCTGCTCTTCCTCTTCACAATATTTACCACAAAACCTTTCTCTCTCTCTCTCTCTCTCTTTCTATCATCTACTTACGTTTCTTTTTATCCATCTCATCTATCTCAGCTCTCTAAACTTATTTAGTAAGCTGTTTTTCCAAAAGGGTAGAGGCTATATTTTTATTCACCATCCAAGGCCCTGACATATTCTAGAAGCCTTGGTTGTATTCTAGACTCACCTATGAAACTTTTTAGAAATCTCAATGCACAGACCAAACCCCAAAAGAATTATTAATATATCAGAGAGGATGTGTATTAGTCTACTCATGCTGCCAAAACAAAATACCACAGACTGGGTTGCATAAACACCAAAATGTATCTTCTCATAGTTCTGGAGGCTGGAGATCCAGGATCAATGGACCATCAGGGCTGGCTTCTGGTCTACCTCCTTGGCTTGTGGACAGCCATTGCTTCACTGTGTCCTCACACAGCCTCTTGTCTGTGCACTCACAGGCAGCAATAGAGAACAAGCTCTGGTGGCTCTCTTTTTTTAAGGACACAAGTCTTATTGGATCAAGGCCCCACCCTTAAGACTTCATTTAAATGTATTATCTCCTTAAGACCCTATCTCCAATTACAGGCACACTGAGGATTTGGGCTTCAACATAGGAATCTGAGGGGAGGGACATGATTCCATCTATAACAAAATGAAGCCCAAGCATCTCTATGTTTTAAAGCTCTGCTCCAATGGCCAACCATCTTAGCCCATTTTGTGTTGCTAAAACAGAAGACCTAAGGCTGGGCAATTTAGAAAAAAAAAAAATGGTTTATTTGACTCACAATTCTAGTGGCTAAAAAATCCAAGATTGTGCAGCTGCATCTGGTGAGGGCCTTATGCTGCTTCCACTCACAGCAGAGGGCAGAGGGCAGGGGAGCAGGTGTGTGCAAAGACAGAGGAAGCAAGAGAGGGAAACTGAGGAAGCCAGACTCTTTCAAACAACCTGCTCTTTGAGAACTAATTCATCCCTGGAGCCAGAGAGCCAAAACTCACTCACTCCAGCAGGAGGACATTAACATATTCATGAAGGATCCTCCACCGTGACCCAGATACCTCCCACTAGGCTCCATCTCCCAACCTGCCACACTGGAAATCCAATTTCGGCGAAGTTTTGGCGGGACAAACCACATCCAAACTGTAGCACCAGCTAGAACTGAAAAACCACTATCATGTAGGAAGAAACATCAATATAAATTCTCACAGCAAGACTTCACTTTTTTAATGTAACCTTTTTAGTAGCAGCACTGTAAGTTATGACATTCACAAAAAATATGACGTAATCTAGTACCATCCAAAAGGGGTGGGGAGGATGGAGATGGACACACTGACTGTGCAAAACGACGCTACTGCTGTGGTGCCACATTCACAGGCCTATGAACGGACTGAATTCAGAAACAAAACACAAAACACTCTCCTTTTCAATAAGCCTAGCTGTTTGCCGTGATGAGTACAAAAGCTGGGAAAAGGTTTTATGCTCATTCACAATTGGGGCTAAGCTGGTGGGATCATATCTCTCCAAAGTGTGGCTAGAGGCGATTAAAAACGAGGAAGATTTAAAGCTTGATGCCTCCTAGATGTTAATTGGAAGGGAGAGGGGGAGTCAATGCAAATACAGCCACCTGCCTGGAAGACATGTATTTAGAGAAAGGATTTATGCAAAGCATCTGATTGTCTTTTGCTGTGGATACCCACTGAGCCTCCAAAGCAAGGAACTGGTGAGCTTTGAGTGGGCAGCCCAGAGTTTGGCCATAGTACTTTGTGTAGGAAGCAACTGCGTGGGGTGGAAGCCACAGATCTGGAGTCAGAAGAGACCGATTTGAGACACTGCTGTGCCATTAACCTCTTCGTAACCACAGGGTAAGTTACCCCGCCTCTGAGTCTCTATCTCCTCAATTTTGTAACTAATAACACATGCCTAGAAGGATTGTCGTGAGGATCATCTGTAAAGCCTAGGATAAAGCCTGGTCAGTATTATTCCTGTGAGCTTTATAGCAGTCATCAGTCTGCACCTCCAATTTTCCTTTCTTACGATGAGGGTAAGACCCACCTGCATTAGCTAATTTTAGCTACTATTATATTAACGGCATGTACTCCTTTAGGGACACTAGATTTTGTCAAATCATTCAATAAAGATCCTATGTGATTGAATCAAAATCATAAACTAAGCACGGCTCAAGACTCCCTTTCCTTCCTAAAGCTCTAAAAATAACAGATTTTTAAAATTTTTTAACAAATCTGAGAAACAAGATGTGATGTCTGAGATGGATCAGAAATTCTGAAGTTTCTAAAACAATTGAAAATTTTTAAATTAAATTGGACTTCAGGAGAAAAGCAAAGGCTAAAATACATATAGGAAGGCATCCGTCTGTAATGTAAGAGCAGTCTTGGAGGTGTTCCAAGTTTGGACCCAGCAGATATCGGGGAGCGGACCAGGGGGACCTTGCTTGGCTGGCTGTGGAGCACAGTGTAAGCGGCCAGGCAAACCAGTGTTAAAGGAAAAACCTTAAACGGATCAAATTTAACAGAGTTCAACTGAGCAAAGAATGATTTGTGACTTAGGCAGTCCGTGGAACTGGAACTGGTTCAGGAGGTTCCAGCACAGCCGTAGGGATAGAAAAAGGGAAATGAGGTGCAGAAAATGAAAGTGAAATACAGAAACAGAAAAGCTGGATTGGCTCACCTGTTGCTGAGTTTGACTTTCTGAATGCAGTTTGAGCAGCTGGCGCCTTTGGCCAAAACATGGTGATTGTTTCAGTAGATTACAGTCTGTTTACTGAGCCGATTAGATTACAGTTCACTATGTGTAGAGAAGCCTCTAAAATATGTAAAAAGGCAGCTTTAGGCTGCACTGGATTTAACAACTCCTACCTTTTGGTCGTCTTCTCAATTTTGGGAGATAGACCAAAACCTTAGGCATTGATATCACTCTGTCATCATGATAAATGTACTCATTTGGTCTCAAATCCCACTGGGAAATACCAGAACAGTAGGTTTTGTGAGGTGGAAATGAGGACTTTGGTTTACTGTTTGTTTTTTTTTTCTTTTGAAGGGCTGGAGTAGAGGGGACCTCTTTGTGTTGGAACCTCCTGTTTATAGGAGAAAAACAAAACCTAGTCTGTTTTAGGAGTTATCTCTTTCCCTAAAGTTTTAGTTTGATTATGTCACATTTAGCACAAATGACTCCATTATGGTTTGGTCTGGTTTGTTGGGGCCTAGTGCACAAGGTCAGTCCAAAATAATGATCTTCCATAATTTTCTTTTAAAAAATGCCCCCTTTTGGTCAGGTTCTTATTTAGGTGAATGTGTGATCAAAACTTAGAGCCTTAGCACCATTCTTAGTTACCATGATTTTGGGTTTCTAGTCTTAGCATGTGATTCATAGGAGACGATGTCCTCATGATCTCATAATTCTTTGAGTTTTTGTCATTCCGGTCAATGAAAGACCATTTGATATTCTAGAGACGGCTGCGTGCAAACATTTAAAACTTTTGAGAGGGCCAGGGGTGGTGGCTCACACCTGTAATCCCAGCACTTTGGGAGGCCAAGGCGGGCAGATCACGAAGTCAGGAGTTCGAGACAAGCCTGGCCAATATGGAGAAATCCTGTCTCTACTAAAAATAGAAAAATTAGCTGGGCATGGTGGCATGCACCTGTAGTTCCAGCTACTCGGGAGGCTGAGGCAGAAGAATTGCTGGAACCCATGAGTCAGAGGCTGCAGTGAGCCACGATCGTGCCACTGCACTCCAGCCTGAGCAACAGAGTGAGACTCCATCTCAAAAAAGAAACCAACCAACAAACAGAAAACCTTTTGAGAGAATACAGTGCACTAGGGAACTACCATTATGTTTATCACGAGGATAATGCCAAGAGTTTGGAGTCTACTCATAGCCAGGATCCCCATGAACCAAACCAACTAAAGTCAAATCAACCAAAGAATGAGCTAGCTAAAGAGTCCACTTGTTTTAAACAAGCCTCTTGTTCTGTTTATTCATTTTTTTACAACTGAGTCTCTGTGATACTCAATGTACTGCTTTATGTGTAACTAGAAGTGTCAGTAACTGCGCAGAGGCTTCTCTGTTTAGCCAGTCAATAATCTAAAGCAAGTCTATTATTTAGTACAACTTTCACAAAAGAATTTCAAGTCTGTTGTGTAATCATAGCCTTTGTAGTAGAATTTGCTATAGAGCCTATGATGAGGGATAAATTTCTAACCATTGCTTCATTTACTCCAAACCATGGAAAAAGAGACCTAGCAAAGAATGCCCATCTAGAATACTGAAGGCCTCCTACCAATATTGTCTTTTTTTTGGAGACAGAGTTTTGCTCTGTTGCCCAGGCTAGAATACAGTGGCATAGTCTCAGCTCACTGCATGCAACCTCGGCCTCCCAGGTTCAAGCGATTCTCCTGCCTCAGCCTCTGGAGTAGCTGGGATTACAGGTGCCTGCCACACATCCTGCTTAATTTTGTATTTATAGTAGAGACAGGGTTTCACCATGTTGGTCAGGCTGGTTTTTAACTCTTGACCTCAGGTGATCCACCTGCCTCAGCCTCCCACCAATATTCTCTTTAACCTATGCTGGCAATGTTGTCTTTAACCCATGTTGTAGGTTAAGAGGAGTAGACCAATATTTTGTTTCTGACTGACTATGAAGCAACAAAGGAACAACTAAAATTTTTCACCTAAATTGGCCTTTCTTCCTCCATCTCTCAAGGCATAAGTTTGTTCATGTATAAAGTTAGCTGAGAAATCCTCCACAAATACAAGTATACCCCATGAATGCACAAATGCACACCCTTTTTCAGTGCCTTGTTCATAGAGGCATAAACAAGGAGAACAATGAGAGATAAAAGTCTTACAATAGGAGAAAAGTTTTGATCTGTGATCTTGGGGAAAAGCTGCCACCTGTTTCTGGGGAGATACTTCCCTAATTAGCTTATCTTAAAAGGTCTCCAAAAGGCATACAGTTTCAGGAGTCTAGAATGGCCCTTCTGAGTTTGAGCTTGTGAACTCAATGTTCAATGCCCCAATGGTTTTCTGCAGTGTGAGTGGCAAGGACAGTCTCTGATGTTCTCAGAAGACCCAATCTGTAGGTTCTAGATTGTGAAAGGGTTGATTGTATGGACAGTCAGTGGAGCATGAAAAGCTTTCTTTATCTGATGAAAATACATTGTGGCATAATGCATTAAAACCTTGCAGCATTTAGTCATATCAGAGTTTAGTAGCAGAAGATACGTGGGGTTCTATTACTAGGTGCATAGGTCTTCCAGTGGCCATTTAGGGTCAAACTTATGTCTTCCACAGGAAATGGATCTGACTGTCATCAATTGGCAATCCCTTTCTCCAGAACAATCCAGTCAATTCAGCTAATTTTGCCTAATGCTATTATTGTATCTGTAATATCTTATTTAACTATTTTATAATTTAACCATTGAAACAAATAGCTTTATTATTACTGGAGATTTTGCTAAGAATGTCCCATGAGAAAACACTTTTTCAAAAACTTTTAGCTGCTTTTATGACATCAACCCTCTTGCATGAGAAAACTTTTATACAATCAGAAAACATGCATTGAAAATGACAACTGAATGAAGTCTCTCTGGAAATGGTTTAAATGGCACATCAGGTAGCAGAAATGTAACTAAAGTTGTGAGTGTCTTTCCAGGATTATGGATTTGACAAACCACATATTGGTCATGAATCATTTTAGCAATTTAGAACAGAAACCACGTCAATTTATATTTAATTTGAATTATTTTATTTCTTCCAAGAAAAGTCATGGAGTGCAGAGCTTTCAATAATGGAAGGTATAAGGACTCAAGAAGGGCCAGGTGGCTACCCAGGCTCTCCATGTGTCCACACTTAACATTGGACTTATGTCTTCCTAAATAGCCATTCTGTTTCTTCAATTTAAATGCATAGCACTGTTTACTGGATGGATTATCATAGGTAACTTGACTTGAACCATGGGGTTTATTCAAATTGCATTTCCAAAGAATTTAAGTACTGCCTGATTTAATGTGAAAACCTGGCAATGTACAAGAAAGCTTAGCATTTAAATAATTTTTGTCCTGCTTGAGTTAACAGTTTTATAAACCAGTCAGTTTTTTCATTAGAGTTTTGGGAATTCTTACCCAGTTCAAATGATAACGATCCTAAAGTTATCAGAAACCTGTATTCAAGAGTGCTTGTAAAGGTCCTTTCCATCCTTTGATGAACCTCCTTGAAAACACGGACTCTAGGATTTCGTACACGTTGAAGAGTTTTCCGAAACTGCATCAGAACTAAGCAATTAACTGTAGAAATGACTTAAAATGGTCATAAAAACACAACTGACAAGAAAACTTAGCTATTTCTGTGGCCTATAATAATTTAACATAATAATCACAATTATGAACGAAACGATATATCCAGACAAATCAAAATTGTAGAAAACCCATACAATTTTGGAGTATATATTAATAACATATTCATAGAAACATAACTTGAAAGTTAAACAACATCTCTTATTTGACAATGCTTCCCATGTGATTTAACGTATCAAATAATCCTGTTAATCTCT
The DNA here is from genome assembly GCF_009761245.1 of Sapajus apella. Lineage (NCBI taxonomy): Eukaryota > Metazoa > Chordata > Mammalia > Primates > Cebidae > Sapajus > Sapajus apella. Next base: position 12,715,918 of record NW_022436946.1, on the reverse strand, counting down.
CCTTTGGATGCTGCAGAGGCTCTCTGTAACATTCCAAAGTTAGAGGTTAAAAAGAAAAAAAGAGTTAATTTTGAAGTTCAAATTTAATTTTGAGAAGCTCGTCAAATATGTCAGAGGTTTAAAAACTCCAGACCAAAATGTGATCACAGGTCACTATTAAAAAAAGTCATTTATTTAGACAAAGTCATAACCAAAAGGATTTTCAAGAGCAAAAACCTTTACTCTTCATTACAGAGAAGACAGCTTTCCAAACAATCAAAAGACCTGAAAGAGACAGTATGAGACAAAATCTCTGTCCTCTCCTCTCCTTTCTTCTATGTTTTACAGTTTACTCAAAAGGTGAACAAAAATATTTGCTGTCTTAGTAATACTACATGAAACTTTTTTTTTCTCAAAAGAGAAAAACAAATTTAATGTTGATATTAGTGTATTATCTATATTAAAAAGTGAAATTAGAAAGAAATCTGCCACCTTTTGACCACACAAGATTTCCATACAGTTTTTATAGCTTACATTTTTTCTTTGTAACTTTATATCCATTTATTCTTATCTATTTTTTATTCCTTCAATTTGAAGCAACCTTTAAGTAACTTCTAAACTAGACAAAATTATTTTTCTGAACACACAAATTGTCATACCTATACAACTTTTTTCACCAAAAGCATATCTTGGCTTTTGTTTATGCTCTGCATACAGAACTGTTTTTCTCATATCTAGTAGTTTTAATATTAACTATAATTTTAACTTTTAGTAACTCTAATTTCTAGTGAAACCCCTAGGAAGAAATTTTGTTTTGTATCATTATTTGTAGATAAAAACCATTTTATAAATTTTTAGAAAGATGTTTCCTTAGATTATTGTTTATTAAGAGATCTAAATACATTTAGCTTTTCTATATCATATAAAAGTGACATGTCAAGTTATATAACTTAAACTAATGTTTAATAATTAATATATCCATATTTTAACTTACAAATGACTCAGATTTTATTATCTATTTCTTAATTTAACATGAATTTAAAGATTTTAAACTGCTGAAAACAATTTTGAAACTATGACACAAGTCCCCTCCCTAATGATCTTCTCCAGTTGTCTTGGGTTTCCAGTAGCCATGTGGCATTCAGCAGGACTGTGAAGGGCAGGGTCTGTCTAAGTCCTGAATGTACACTGCAGGAATAGAGCTCAGGGGAGAAGACACAGCTGTGAAGAGTATGCCTGGAGGATCCCATCCCTCCCAGAATAGCCAAGAGGCAAAGCTGAGGCAGGGAAGAAGAGGCCATATTGGGCTTGATTCTACCTTGTGGCTACTGGACTAGGTCTCACCATGGCAACCTAGCCAGACTCCTGAATCTAGAGGCTCAGGACCAAAAACATAAGCTCATTGTCAATTTAAGCAAGTATTGAATTATATTTAACTGACAATTTTGAAGTCATTCCTATGTTACCAACAATTTAAAAACCAATCATATTTATCAAATATTATTGTATACACATACAGACATACAAACAGACAGAAGCAGATCTTACAGCTTTTGTAAAGGGTTCTCATTGGCCAGATTTTAAACAGCTTTTTCTTTCCACGTATCAGTCTCCTAATTACCTGTTTCATTGCCCTAAGGAATTGTTAACTAGGCAACAAATTTGCATTTCTAAAGGGAAAATTGTTAGGTGAAACAAGAATATTTATATTTGAAAAGCACAGAACTTAAGACTTTAGTCCAAAATCTTGCACCATTTGCTCAAATGAAGAAAAAAATGATGTAAAGAAAAGTTCAGTTAAGACAAGATGGCCAGGAAAGCATTTTAAACAAATATGTGACTTGGTATGTAAATTTTAAAACAATGGTAAGTGTTTCTAATGTACACAGACAGTCATACTTAACAAATACAGATTTCCTTTATAGATGTAAATTTCTTTTACAAAAGGATTTCAAGATAGTCAGTTGATGTGGCTTGACTGTGTCCCCACCCAATCTTGTCTTGAATTGTAGCTCCCATAATTTCCTTGTGTTGTGGGAGGGACCAGGTGGGAGATAATTGAATCATGGGAGTGGCTTCCCCCATACTGTTCTCACTGGTAGTGAATACATCTCATGAAATCTGATGGTTTTATAAGGGGAAACCTCTTTCACTTGGCTCTCACTTCTCTCTCTTGCAGGCGAGAAGTGTCTTTCACCTTCCGCCATGATTGTGAGACCTCCCCAGCCATATGGAACTGTGAGTCCCTTAAACCTGCTTTTCTTCCCAGTCTTGGGTATCTTTATCAGTAGCACAAAAATGGACTAATACATTCAAATGCCAGAAAGGTGTATTTTCATTCAATAGGTGATCTTTTTAAATTACCTGAAATTGCTGAGTTCAGGATTAAGGAATAGGACAAAAAGAGCATTCTCTATGCCTGGACTCAGCAGGGTTTGATCTGAAAAAGCAGCAAGCCAGCTGTACCTTAGGGCCTACCTTTTAGAAACACTTTATCTAGGAAAGGTTTCTTTTTGCCTTTGGGATAGGATAGTAACTAAGCTAAAAGTTTAGCAGGGTTGGGTTCCCCTAAGCACCCATGCCCACCTGACCCTAAAGGTGCTAAGCCTGGTCCAGGACCCTTACCCATGGTGACCTGTATCCCAGCAAGGAGGAGGAGCACTTACTACATGCCACCTTCGTAAGAACCTACCCCAGAAGACTTGCATTGGGAGGGTCACTGCCCTCACTTGGTGACCCCTTGCCAGCACTCCTACAAATACATAGCATGTTAAGCAGAAATGCTTTGGATTTTCTCCTCTACAATCGCCCTGACATAAAAGGTATTGAACAGAGTTTAATTAATAGAGGAAATATAATCACCAATGATGACAGTCTTATCACACTCAGAGTATGGATATCATTATAAAAGCTCAATCCCAGGAGAGGAAAGGGAGGTACATGAGACATTTTCTAATGTCAGAAACATCTAGGTCTCTGTGTATTCTAATATTCCTCCATGACTTACTCCAAGTGGGTTTTTTAAGTAGTTTTCTTCTGACGATTGTCTCGTTGTCATGTCCTCTTGGTTGCTGGTTGAAAAACTCACGGTTTTTTTTTTACCCACTTCAGCTATTTTTGTTCTTAATTTGGTTAAATTGTTTTAGACCTTCCTCATAAGTACTGTGTATAATATCTAAGAGTTTATACACTAATTAATATGCTTGTAATCTTTCCAGTACTTCTAACAAATCAGTAAATCATCAAAAAAGAGGGTCAGGCTGGGTGTGATGGTTCATGCCTGTAATCCCAGCATGTTGGGATGCCAAGGCAGGTGGATCGCCTGAGCCTGAGTTCAAGACCAGCCTGGGCAACATGATGAGACCCCCATCTCTACAAAAATTTTAAAAATTAGCCAGGCATAGCTAATGCCTGTGGTTCCCAGCTAATCAGGAGGCTAAGGTGGGAGGATTGCTTGAGCTTGGAAGGTTGAGGATGTAGGGAGCCGAGATGGTGCCACTGCACTCTAGCCTGAGTGACAGAGTGAGACCCTGTCTCAAAAAAGAAAAAAAAAAGAGGGAGGGTCAAATTTGTCTTCAACTTTTAAAATGTTTGTCCTTTGAGCTGGAACGACAAGGTAAAATTTTAAGAAATCTTTAGAGTAAAATAGAACAATTCTCCATGAAGAGAGAATTCACTTCTCCTTCATTGCTGGTGCTATTTCTTTACAGAGTTTTGCAATAGTGATTAGGAGGAAGTGTGAATAAGAGCCCCTACTTGTGGTTTCACTGTCTTGTTCATCTTCTTTACTTGCTGAGACAGAAGGGGATATTCCGGGGAGGGGTTGGGTGATAAGATGAAAGAAGTGAGAAGAGGAGAAACAGAGAAAGAAACACAGAAAAAGAGAGTTCATAAATGGAGAGGGAATACACATATTATAAGGGAGTAACTAATGAGAACCGAAAGAGGCAGAATCAGGCATTAACACTTTTATGTCATCTTGTATTTACTTGCTAGAATATAAGCATAGAGATTAGATGGTTTAATGAGTGTGTGTATGTGCACGCACATGCGGATGCATGCTATTTTCAGCAGGGATGGTATAAGTCCTTGGAGCACTTAGCAGCAGGCTAAACAAATTGTCTGAACTGCCTTGAATGCTCTGAGCAAACTTGCCATTTTTATTCATGGGCCTCTGAGCCATGGCTCCCAGTGGATACATGAAGATTAAATAAATTATCTTTCTGATCATTAGTGAGCCCCACTCTCTTTTTCATGGCAAAGGTGGAGCCTGCAGTAATTCTGTGGACAGAACCTTAGCTTTATGTTGGGCAAGAAAAGGTTTTGTCTTTACCCTTGTTTTAATGCATGGGGGCTATGCAGAGAATAAAGAGGTGCATAGGCCCAACCTTAGCCCACCCAGCTGGTGGGGCAGGGCCAGGGCATGGAAAAGGGGATGAGGGGCCATCTTGCCAGCTGGGGTCTGATAGCTGAAAGAGTGGCTTCAAGCAATAATGCTCATTCTCTTCTAGCAGCAAGGCTCTGCTTCAACGGCAAAGGGAGGGAGACATGGAGGGAGGCTCTACTGTGTTCCTCAAGGAATATGCATTCCTACAAGACAAGAAGAACAAAGGCCTGCCCAATGTTACGAGGAACGATGTGCATCCCCTGCAAGGACCCAACGTGCCTTTTTTTACTCTGAATCTACAGCTTCTTTATGTCCCTCCAGGCCAAGACTCTCTGCGCCTCTGCCTCTTCCCTTCCATCTGGCGATGACCTCCAGCCTGGACCCATAATCGGGGTCAGTAGGGAAATGGAAGATCTATTCTGCAAACTGCCACTTTCCCCTGCTGTCTCCCCCTACTTGGTCCTCTCCCAAAGGTTTGTTCTCCTGTTAGATGTCAAGTTGATGATTCTAAATCCCAGATGTGTCATGCTCAGTTAGTGAATAACAGACTGTCAAATAGAGCAATAAATCTTCTTGCTTGGTGACTGCTGTGCAGAGCTGCTATGCCACAGCACTCACATACCCACTAATTCTGTGTGATGTGTGAGGCTGACGGCAGCCCTGTGTCCTCCAGGGACTGGTATCAAGGTGCAAACATATTGAGATGGGATGATTGCTGGATCCATCCTGCTTTCCCAGCCCCTCAGTTCATGACTGGAAATCCAAAGGCAGTCTGCCATGTAAGCTCTGTTAATTATGTTGGCTGATCCTTCCTGAGATTCTGACAACTTTTTCAGAAAATACCCCTGTCCGGGCAAACTGCTGGTTTGGATTGTTGTGTGAAGTCGTTTTTTATTGCAGGGATTCCTTTATTTTTCTTTATTAAGTGATAAGAAGTGGAGCTTTTCTTTGATATCTCTCCCCTAGGGAGACACCATTCAGAACATTAGGGATTTTTCTTCTCTCCTATTAGATTTGATCCCTTAGCCAATCCTTTGGAAAGAAAGTGGTGAGTTGGTTTTCATAAAGCCTAGGGAATGAAATAAAATGGGTTCATGGAGATCCAGGGAAACATATTCCTAGCTTCACAGCCTTCTTATTAACATACAGTTGCATTTTCCTAGGTGAGACTGTCTCCAGCAAAGAGAGGCCTGAGTCACCCATTGCCATATTTGCCGCTAAGTGAGTATGGCCACCATGGTGACAGAATTCTGTGCATATCTGTGCTGTCAGAAAATTTTGGAGCCCTATACGAACTTCCCTAAGACTGTCATATAATGCCTCTCACTCAGTGACTAAGAGCAGGGGATTCTAGATAGATTGCTGTGATTTGAATCTTGCCTCCGCTATGCTGTGTCTTCCTCACGGAAAATGCATTCTTGGGGAGGAATTCCTACAGGACGCACTCTGAGCCTCAGTTTCCATGGCATAATATTAGTTCTTACTACATACGGCCAAATCAAGTGTCAAGTGACGGGATGCCTGTGAAGTGTTTAGTACCAAGTCTGGCACACAGTATGTCCGGATGTGCCTGGAATTATTAGTATAATAAGATTGATGATCAGGATTTCAGTGTTTAATGTTTACTGTTGCATTCATCTTATTCTTCTGCCATTAACCATCATTTACTACTTCTCCATGTGTGTATATGGGAGGGAGAGTGTTTTGTAAAACCAGCATTTCTATCAGAATTGTGAAATGTAAAATGAATTGGATTGTGCTCACTTTGCGAAACTGAGTGATTTTAACATCCAGCTTGTCTGGGTGTTATTTAGCTGGACATAGTATGAAGAAATCCCTTTGTACCCCTACAGTATATTTTACTTTCTGTTTTTTCTTCAACTCCTAGAAGAAGAGACGTACATCATGGGAAGGATATACCGGTAGGGATCTTTAGAAATGGCACTAATATACTAATATTTGTGTCCTCTAGTAAGATAAAGATTTCTGTATAAGTAGGGAAAAGAATATCCAAGTATAGACTTTTCTAACCATGAATTTCACAATTTATTTGTGTCCCACAAAAGCTACTACAAACAAAGCTTTTGTTTTTTTTTTTTTTAGATAGGAGTTCCTTCTGTTACCCAGGCTGGAGTGCAGTGGCTCAATCACAACTCACTGCAGCCTCAATCTCCCAGGCTCAAGCAATCTTCCCATCCCAGCCTCCCAAGTAGCTGGGACCACAGGCACATGCCATCATGCCCAGCTAATTTTTCTATTTCTTGTAGAGACCAGGTTTCTGCATGTTGAGCAGGCTGGTATCAAAATCCTGGGCTCAAGTGATTCACCCACCTTGGCCTCCCAAAGTGTTGGGATTAGAGGCACAAAGTGTATTTTAATCTTCACAGTTTGACTTGCTGGCAAATCACTTGTGATTCATTCACTAGTACTTGAGTCCAGAATTTGTCCTCTTTAGGTAAATGTCTTCAGTTTTCACATAGAAACTGTTAGATAGCCAACATATCCCCCTCCCTAGCTCAGCTATTAAATGTGTTGCTTCTGAAAGCAGAGACTGCTTGCCCCATGCCAAATTTTATTTGCCACCTAAGCTCCTCTATAGTTAATGATCCAAAATATACCTCCTATAGGTTCTGTAATGAACTGACTACTGAATGGAATCTGAGAATTTCAATTTCTAATGCAAAATCCTAAAGACATCATGTAGTTTGTGTTTTTTTTCTTGAAAGCCTGTTCTCTCCTACCTTCTGATGTTCTATTATGACAGCCTATGTCAAAGTAATTTTTCAGAATGATGCGTTAACTCAGGCTAATTATCACTATATGCAAGGGGAAGCCAATGCTGATGCTTGCCCGTGGGTGGCTTCTGCTTATGCAATTATGTCATTCTTAACCAAAAAAGCTATCAGCGTCACTTCTTCTAGAGGAGGCTTGAAATAGTAACAGGAAAGAGTTTTGACTCTTTTACTTACTGCTGTGCGTCTCTGAGAGGTCACTTAAACTCTCTGCATCTCAGTTTCTACCTCAGTGAAATGAGAAGGTGATGAAAATATGGTGATAGGCTGATCAAACACACAACACTCCTGGACATGTGGTAGTAGTTCAACAACAACAGCTATTGTGAGGGTTATCACTGAGAGAACAATAGTTACTTTAGAGACAGAGAAAGCTACACCAAGGCAATGACTTGCTTGTAAATGAAGCGATTCATTCATTCATTCAGTTATTCAGTGTTCAAGTAAGCATGTGGAGATTGCGTATTTCATGAAGTTACAAGGTTTGTGTTGAGTAGGATCCCTGGCTTGAATATATTTGATCAGGTTGCAAAGGCATTGAAAAACAGAAATGTTTCATTTAGCAACATAAGTTTTTTCAAAGTCAAGACCCCCAAATCTTTAGAAGCTGCTTATTTGAAGAGAGGGACTTCTTAATACTTGATGAGTAAACAATTCCTTGCACTAACCTTTTGGTATTCAAAGTAAAATGAGTTTATTTCTCGTCTCAAAACCAGAATCTTAAGATAATAAGAAAATATTGGAAGCATCATGAATGTCCACCAGCAAAAAAAAGAATAAAAAAATAGATTATGGTTGGTAATACAGTATAATATTACAGAGCAGTTAAAAGTGAATGAACTAAGGCCGAGTGCAGTGGCTCAGGAGTTTGAGATCAGTCTGACCAACATGATGAAACCCCGTCTCCAGTAAATACGAAAAAAATTAGCCAGGTGTGGTGGTGCATGCCTGTAATCTCAGCTACTTGGGAGGCTGAGGAAAGAGGATCGCTTGACCCCAGGAGGCAGAGGTTACAGTGAGCTGAGATTGCACCATTGCACTCCAGCCTGGGCAACAAGAGCGAAAACTCTGTCTAAAAAAAAAAGCAAATAAACTAGATCTATTGCCGGGCGCGGTGGCTCAAGCCTGTAATCCCAGCACTTTGGGAGGCTGAGGCGGGTGGATCACGAGGTCAAGAGATCGAGACCATCCCGGTCAACATGGTGAAACCCCGTCTCTACTAAAAATACAAAAAATTAGCTGGGCATGGTGGCGCGTGCCTGTAATCCCAGCTACTCAGGAGGCTGAGGCAGGAGAATTGCCTGAACCCAGGAGGCGGAGGTTGCGGTGAGCCGAGATCGCGCCATTGCACTCCAGCCTGGGTAATATAAGTGAAACTCCGTCTCAAAAAAATAAATAAATAAATAAACTAGATCTACATGTATCATTCAGAGATACATTGAGTAAATAAAGCAAGTTGCATAATACTAGGTAAAGAAAACTACAGTTCAAATAAAAGTTAAAAGAGAGAATGTTGTACGTTACTATGGATACATAATTATGTAGTAAAGAGAAAATCCACACCTTGATGGCTGTAGTAAAAGTATGAGAACACCTAGGGAAGGGCATTCCCCATTCCTGTATTCAGGAGGCTGGATACAACTGGAGAGGCAGGAAAGACTGTCACAGAGAATGTGACTAATCAGGCCATGCTGATATTTCCAGTATCTTATTTATTTAAAGAAAAGATTTGGTGTGCAAATAAATGTACAAACTAAGGAGTTGAAGTAAAATAAATAATTTTTATAATCATTTCTAGGCTAATTTTGAAGATTTGTTTTAGAGATTGAAATAACACTCTATTTCTGTTTAAAGCTGTTATAATCTGTTTAAGCCTGTTTTAGACATTTAAGTTGCAGGTGCATCTTTAAGCCCATGATAAAGATGTGGCTATACAAGAAGCACTAATTCCCTGACTCATCCCATGTGATGGACAGCTGGTTTCACAGCAGCTGATGGGAACACTTGCTTTGCTTTCACTCTTGTTTTTTCCATCCCGCTCAATTCTGTTCTATTCTCAGCTCCTGCCTTTTCTCTTTGGAGTTGCCATTTTCAAATGAAGACGGACTTGTTATTTGTTTCCGTATTTTTGACCCTCAGCATCACTTCTAGATATCACTGGAGCTCTTACCTACCATTGGAGACCTTCTTGTGCTTGTCCTTCTAGGTCAGCACTCCTAGCTCCAGGACCACAGAAGTCCCCATTCTCTAGCACTCCACATTCCCCGTTTCCACAGATCTCTACCAGACCAGTAGTGAGATAATTCCTGGAGAATAAATCCAAGGAAATCAGTCACCTATATAAGAAGATCAATTTACAAGCCACTTGTAAAAATATAAGTTAGAAAAAGATAATTGTTTCATTTCCTCACAAACCAGACCTGCTTAACTTCTATTTCCTGCTTTTTAGACCATTGGAGGTGGGGGACAGAGTGACATAGGAAAATCACTGACCACCTTTGGATCAATGAGACAATCAAAAGACAGAGAAAAGTCCATTCCAAAACCATCTAGTGCAGAATTAGCTTAAGCTCTGAGGCCAAAGATGAGTGCTGAACACAAAACAGAAGTTTTAGAGCCAGGCACATTGACTCGTGCCTATAATTCCAGCACTTTGGGAGGCAGAAGGAGGCAGATTTCTTGAGCCCAGGAGTTCAAGACCAGCCTGGGAAACATAGTGAGACCCCATCTCTATTAAAAAAAAAAAAAGAAAACAAAAGTTTTACAGGGAATTAGTCTTATGAATTTTACTTAAGAAGGGATTTTTTTTGACAGCAAGCTCAGCTGGACCCAGGGAAGTGTGTCCATCACTACCGAGGCAGTCCACCATTACCGAGGCAGTCCATGGTGGTCTGCCACTACCAAGGCGGTCCACCATTACCGAGGCAGCCTGCCATTACTGAGGCAGACCGACATTGCCGAGGTAGTTCTATAAACTCTATAAACAAAACCACAAGGAAGTTCACACAGCAGCTGGGCAGAGCCCATGGCATCTCAGCAATGCCTCTGCTGGCAGACTGATTAGGCTACCTTTTTGCTGGGCAGGGCATCTCTGAAAAAAAGCAGCAACATGTCAGGAACTTATAAATAAAGCCCCACCTTCAGAGGACAGAGCACCTGGGAAAAAAGGCAGTTATGAGTTCCCCTGTGGCAGACTTAAATGCGCCTGCCCGGCAGTTCTGAATGGAATAACAGAGCTCACAACTCAGCACTTGAGCTCCTATAAGAGACAGACTGTCTCCTCAAGCAGCTCCCCAACCCCCATATATCCAAAGAGACACCTCATAAAGGAAAGCTCAGGCTGACATCTGGTGGATAGCCTTCTGTGTCGAAGATAACACAAGAAGAAACTAGCAGCAACCCTTACTGTTCTGCAGCTGCCACAGGTGATCCCCAGGCAAGCAGGGTCTGGAGTGGACCTCCAGCACTCCTACAGCAGAGGGGCCTGACTGTTAGAAGGAAAACTAAAAAACAGAAAGAAATAACTTCAACATCAACAAAAAAGACGTCCACTCAGAGACCACATCCAAAAGTCATGAACTACAAAGACCACAGGTAGATAAATCCACAAAGATGGGAAGAAACCAGTGCAAAAAGGATGAAAACACCCAAAACCAGAATGCCTCCCTTCCTCCAATGGATCACAATGCCTCACCAGCAAGGGAACAAAGCTGGATGGAGAATGAGTCTGATGAATTGACAAAAACAGGCTTCAGAAGGTGGGTGATAACAAACTTCTCTGAGCTAATAGAACATGTTTGAACCCAATGCAAAGAAACTAAGAACCTTGAAAAAATGTTTGATAAGATGCTAATGAGAATAAACAGCTTAGAGAAGAATATAAATGACCTGATGGAGCTGAAAAACACAACACGAGAACTTCACGAGCATACACAAGTTTCAGTAGCCAAATTGACCAAGCAGAAGAAAGGATATCAGAGATTGAAGATCAACTCAATGAAATAAAATGAGAAGGCAAGATCAGAGAAAAAAGAGTGAAAAGAAATGAACAAAGCCTCCAAGAAATATGGGATTAAGTGAAAAGACTGAATCTAAGTTTGATAGGTGTACCTGAATGTGACAGAGAGAATGAATCCAAGCTGCAAAACACTCTTCAGGATATTATCCAGGAGAACCTCCCCAAACTAACAAGGCAGGCCAATATTCAAGTCCAGGAAATACAGAGAACACCACAAAGATATTCCTCAAAAAGAGCAACCCCCAAGGCACATAATCATCAGATTCACCAGGGTTGAAATGAAGGAAAAAATATGAAGGGCAGCCAGAAAGAAAGGTCGGGTTACCCACAAAGGGAAGCCCATCAGACTCACAGCAGATCTCTTGGCAGAAACCCTACAAATCAGAAGAGATTTGGGGCCAATGTTCAACATCATTAAAGAAAAGAACTTTCAACCTAGAATTTTATATCCAGCAAAACTAAGCTTCATAAGTAAAGAAGAAATAAAACCCTTTATGAACAAACAATTTCGAGAGATTTTGTCACCACCAGGACTGCCTTACAAGAGTTCCTGAAAGAAGCACTAAACACAGAAAGGAACAACCAGCACCAGCCACTCCAAAAAAGCATCAAATGGTAAAGAGCATCAACACAATGAAGAAACTGCATCAACTAATGGGCAAAACAACCAGCTAGCATCAAAATGGCAGGATCAAATTCACACATAACAGTATTAACCCTAAATGTAAATGGGCTAAATGCCCCAATCAAAAGACACAGACTGGCAAATTGCGTAAGAAGTCAAAACCCATCTGTGTGCTGTATCCAGGAAACCCATCTCACATGCAAGGACAAACATAGGCTCAAAATAAAGGGATGGAGGAAGATTTACCAAGCACATGGAGAGCAAAAAAAAAGCTGGAGTTGCAATCCTAGTTTCTGATAAAATAGACTTTAAACCAACAAAAATCAAAAGAAACAAGGAAGGGCATTGCATAATAGTAAAAGGATCAATGCAACAAGAAGAGCTAAGGATCCTAAATATATATGCACCCAATACAGGAGCACCCAGATACGTAAAGCAAGTTCTTAATGACCTACAAAGACACTTAGAGTCCCACACAATAATAGTGGGATACTTTAACACCCCACTGTCAATATTAGACAGATCAATGAGACAGATAATTAATAAGGATATCCAGGACTTGAACTCGGATCTGGACCAAGCAAACCTAATAGATATTTATAGAACTCTCCACTCCAAATCCACAGAATATACATTCTTCTCAGCACCACATCACACTTACTCTAAAATTGACCTCATAATTGGAAGTAAATCACTCCTCAGCAAATGCAAAAGAATGGAAATCATAACAAACAGTCTCTCAGACCACAGTGCAATCAAATTAGAACTCAGGATTAAGTAACTAACTCAGAACCACACAACTTCATGGAAACTGAACAACTGGCTCTTGAATGTTGATTGGATAAACAATAAAATGAAGGCAGAAATTAATAAGTTCTTTGAAACCAATGAGAATGAAGACACAATGTACCAGAATCTCTGGGACACATTTAAAGCAGTGTATAGAGGGAAATTTTTAGCAACAAATGCCCACATGAGAAGAAAGGAAAGATCTAAAATCGACACCCTATCATCAAAATTGAAAGAGCTGGAGGAGCAAGATCAACAAAACTCAAAAACTAGCAGAAGACAAGAAATAACTAAGATCAGAGCACAATTGAAGGAGACAGAGACAGAAAAAACCCTTCAAAAAATCAATAAATCCAGGAGCTGGCTTTTGAAAAGATCAGCAAAATAGACCACTAGCCAGATTAATAAAAATGAAAAGAGAGAAGAATCAAACAGATGCAATAAAAAATGATAAAGTTAATATCACCACTGATTCCACAGAAATACAAACTACCATCAGAGATTACTACAAACAACTCTATGCACATAAACCAGTAAACCTGGAAGAAATGGAGAAATTCCTGGACGCTTGCACCCACCCAAGCCTAAGTCAGGAAGAAGTCAAAACCCTGAACACAGCAGTAACAAGGGATGAAGTTGAGGCAGCAATTAATAGCCTGCCCACCAAAAAACGCCTAGGTCCAGATGGGTTCACAGTCGAATTCCACCAGACGTACAAAGAGGAACTGGTACCACACCTTCTGAAACTATTCCAAACAATTCGAAAAGAGGGAATCCTTCTCAAATCATTTTATGAGACCAACATCATCCTGATACCAAAACCCTGCAGAGACTCAACAAAAAAAGAAAACTTCAGGCCAATATCCATGATGAACATAGATGCAAAAATCTTCAATAAAATACTGGCAAACCGATTGCAACAGCACATCAAAAAGCTTATCCATCACCATCAAGTAGGCTTCATCCCAGGGATGCAAGGCTGGTTCAGCATATGCAAGTCTATAAATGTAATCCACCACATAAACAGAACCAAAGACAAAAACCACGATTATCTCAATAGATGCGGAGAAGGCCTTCAACAAAATTCAACAGTCCTTTATGCTAAAAACTCTCAATAAACTAGGTATTGATGGAATGTATCTCAAAATAATAAAAGCTATTTACCACAAACCCACAGCCAATATCATACTGAATAGGCAAAAACTGGAAGCATTCCCTTTGAAATCTGGCAGTAGACAAGGATACCCTCTCTCACCACTCCTATTCAATACAGTATTGGAAGCTCTAGCCAGAGCAATCAGGCAAGAAAAAGAAATAAAGGGTATTCAATTAGAAAAGGAGGAAGTCAAATTGCCTCTATTTGCAAACAACATGATTGTATATTTAGAAGACCCCATCATCAGCCCAAAATCTCCTTATACTGATAAGCAACTTCAGCAAAGTCTCAGCATACAAAATCAATGTGCAGAAATCACAAGCATTCCTATATGCCAATAACAGACTTAAAGAGAGCCACATCAAGGACGAACTGCCATTCACAATTGCTACAAAGAGAATAAAATACCTAGGAATACAACTAACAAAGGATTTAAAGGAACTCTTCAAGGAGAACTACAAACCACTGCTCAAGGAAGTAAGAGAGGACACAAACAGATGGAAAAATATCCCATGCTCATGGTTAGGAAGAACCAATACTGTGAAAATTACCATACTGCTCAAAGTTATTTACAGATTCATTGCTCCCTATGACCCTCTTCACGGAACTGGAAAAAAACAACCCTAAACTTCATATGGAACCAAAAGTGAGCCCACACAGCCAAGTCAATTCTAAGCAAAAAGAAAAAAGCTGGAGGCATCACACTACCTGACTTCAAACTGTAAAACAAGGCTACAGTAATCAAAACAGCATGGTTCTGGCACCAAAACAGAGATATAGACCAATGGAACAGAACACAGGCCGTGGAGGCAACGCCACACATCTACAACCATCTGATCTTTGACAAACCTGACAAAAACAAGCAATGGGGAAAGGATTCCCTGTTTAATAAATGGTGTTGGGAAAACTGGCTAGCCGTGTGCAGAAAGCAGAAACTGGACCCTTTCCTGACACCTTACACTAAAATTAACTCCAGATGGATTAAAGACTTAAACATAAGACCTAACACCATAAAAACCCTAGAAGAAAACCTAGGCAAAACCATTCAGGACATAGGTATAGGCAAGGACTTTGTGACCAAAACACCAAAAGCATTGGCAACAAAAGCCAAAATAGACGAATGGGATCTAATTAAACTCCAGAGCTTCTGTGCAACAAAAGAAACAAAAATTAGAGTGAACCAGCAACCAATAGAATGGAAAAAAATTTTTGCAATCTATCCATCTGACAAAGGGCTAGTATCCAGAATCTATAAAGAACTAAAACAGATTTATAAGAAAAAACAAACAAACCCATTCAAAAGTGGGCAAAGGATATGAACAGACACTTTTCAAAGAAGACATTTATGAGACCAACAAACATATGAAAAAATGCTCATCATCACTGGTTATTAGAGAAATGCAAATCAAAACCACATTGAGATACCATCTCATGCCAGTTAGAATGGCGATCATTAAAAAATCTGGAGACGGCCTAGGCGGGTGGATCACGAGTTCAAGAGATCGAGACCATCCTGGTCAACATGGTGAAACCCCGTCTCTACTAAAAATACAAAAAATTAGCTGGGCATGGTGGTGCGTGCCTGTAATCCCAGCTACTCAGGAGGCTGAGGCAGGAGAATTGCCTGAATCCAGGAGGTGGAGGTTGCGGTGAGCCGAGATCACGCCATTGCACTCCAGCCTGGGTAACATGAGTGAAACT